>NC_081251.1:14616243-14917410 GCF_030490865.1 Poecile atricapillus
CCATCTCAAAACCCCTCCCATAGAGCCATTTTTCATCACTTTTCTTCAGTGAATTAAAACAGAGCAATT
The DNA here is from genome assembly GCF_030490865.1 of Poecile atricapillus. Lineage (NCBI taxonomy): Eukaryota > Metazoa > Chordata > Aves > Passeriformes > Paridae > Poecile > Poecile atricapillus. The sequence goes on from NC_081251.1 coordinate 14,616,313, forward strand.
GCCAATGTGTTTTACAGTTTCAACATTTCAACCCTTGTTATTTGTGGAAGTCCTTCAGGCTTTGTTAGCAAATGCAGCAAATAACTACATCATGTAATCCAAGGGTCGTTCACTACAACTAGGCTTTTTCTCATTTTACCTTAAAGACAATCCTCTTTAAACTATTTTAGTTGACTCTATATGTTTAGGCATGAGTTTCAGACTTATTAACTTTATTTTTTTAAAGTGTCTTTATAAAATACTTTTATACATTCTGTATAGTTAGTGCTTGCAATACCTGTGACAATTTGTTTTGTGTAAGCCAGATATTTTGAGATGTTGAGACATGAAGGTAGGTGATGTAGGAGACATAGAGTGCATAGAATTTATTTATAAATCTAGTAAGTGTATTATTGTTAATGCCATGGAAGGAATGTATTAATGCTCATTTACGTAATCTTTGTAATGAAGGGCTTAATTTTCTGAAAGTTGTTATCTTTTTAAAGAGATGAAATGACATCACAGAGCTAAAACTAAAAGATTGGACAGATTTCTGTGTCAAGCTATAAACTGCATTCCAAGAAATTACATAAAATACTCTGAATTTTATGTAAAGCTGTAACTTCATAGGGCCACCCAGGCACTCTGTTGATGAAACTCCAGTGGTTTATGCAGTGGTGTGTGCCTCCTTAGGAGATGGTGCTAGGCTAGATCCTCTTCTGCTCCCCAGCCAAGTTTTTGAAGTGCTGTTAAATAATATTTCTATCAAACATTTGATAATTTCCTGACAGCATTTTTCAGTTACCTTGTCTGCTTCTGTCAAATTCCACTATGCAGTCGTGCTCACTAAAAAACTCTCTTTGCAGCATATGGAAGTTGAATGTTTGTAACAGAGTTACAACTGTAATTGTGCACTAAATGTAAAACTTTCACAAAAAATGCTGGCATATTATAATTTCGTACAACAAATGTACAAAATTTCTTTCTAAATGGTTATTGATAGTAGTTATTTGGAATTTCTCTGTTTTTGTGAAGTTGGTGGATTGTTGTTGAGCTGTGAAGTAGAACTGGAGTATTGTTTTTTGCCATTGAGCAGACTGAAAACCAACAAACCTTCAGAAAGCAATGTGAAGAAGGCACTAAGGTCAGAGGAAAACTCCTGATGTCCTCCCAAGGCCTGTAGGTGCATCTAGAGGAAAAATGAATAGCTGAACTGTTGTAATCTAAAGAGAAGGATTCTGAAAACTATTATTTAAAATCTTGACTTCACTGGAAAAAGGTCCATAATATTGAAAAGTTTGTGGTGTTTTCAATCTGAAGGTTTGAAAAGGTTTTTTACCATGTGATGTGATGAGAAGAATGGCAAGCATTGTTGCAGATCTCTTCACAAGTAATGAAGAAAAATCTATTAATTGTATGAAAAAAATTACATGGCAACCTGGACTGTGTAGATAAGATGAGTTTAAAGAGCTGCAAATGTGCTGGCTGACATTGCAGCTCTGAAGAAGAGATATATCTGTGGTCAAACATCTCATATTGAGAGCTGTTAATGACAAATCATGAGAATAATGCAAGATCAGTTTTGAGAAAATTAAATTTTGTCTGGGAATCCAGCTGATATGTAGCTATAGCAAGGAAAGAAACACAAAGAAGAAAAAATCAGGAGATAAGAGGAACACAGGAGCATGGCCTTGCTAAAAATGTGCTTCTGACATTGTATTACTGGCTCAGCTAAAGCACCACTTTTTAAAAGGCTTTAAAATGAAAATAAGATGGTTCTGACTTCAGCAGAAGCAAAATGGATCTTGACTGAAGGGCTGTATTGCAGCACAAGGAAGTAAGAAGCTTTTAGCTTTCCTCCTTATTCCTGTAGCATGAAGAGTTGGTGCAGTTTAGTTTACAAGTGGAAGTTGTGAAAGCACTCACCTTGTTTTCCTGCCTTCTGTGCAAAATGGCTTACATTTATATTACATGCATTTACAGGGACAGTACTTCGTGTTTCTCTGAGCCGCCCAAAAAAATCATAGCATAATTTTCCATTGATCTCAGGTCTTCTCTCATGCTTTAAAATGTGCATTCAGTCCATTTCTGTACAGGGTAGGACTTAGATAATTTAGTGAAACATGACAGGATGTCATGCCTTCAGTGGGAAGGTTGTGCAGCTGGAAGGCCGCTGTGTCATAGGGCTTTTGGAAGGCTTGATGAAGGTCACTAAATACATCATCCTTTTTGACTTGGTGAGAAAATTTAAAAGGAGAGAGCTGGTTTACTAAGATCATGACTGGTTGAAATAATATGCATAATTACAGTATGCCATAGTTATGCAGTCAGAAACTGAGTTTCCATATAGCATCATGATTTACTTTGTCACAGCTACATTGAGTGTTGCTTTACTGTTTTCTATTGTAAGTGTCAGTTTAGCAAAGTATGCTATCACATCTGGAGTTTTAAATTTTACATACCCATTGTTTGGATAAATTGCAAGTCTTAATGTTAAAAATTCATGCTTTTCACAGAAGCATTCACATATAGCTCATGCAGATGGTTCTGTGTTATGTACCACATTAAATTTGAGGCTGATCAGGAAATTAAATAATTTCCCATCTAATCATGTACTTACTAGAGGATAGTATTTGAGTAGCTGTTCCTAGGGGTGGGCAGGTGCCCTATTCTGCTTTTGTTCGGCTACTTCCTATGGTGAATGGAAGATTTTTAAAATTAAGTAAAGTATGATGATAATTTCTTAAACATTTTAGAAGATTAAAATGTCATACTGTAAACTTTGCATACAATCTTAATTGAGGTAACTGAGGGGGTTGAAAACAATATATAGCAAAGCATGGGTGCAAATTTATAGGTGTCTTCAGAACCTGGGAGACTTTTGGAAATGTCAGCTCAGAATGATTTCTGCATACTTTTTACTAATTTTCCCATAGTTGATTTTTTCTTAGCACTTTATTTAAATGCAGAAAATCTAAAATTGTGCTAGTAAGATGTTTTACATTTAAAATACTTCTTCTTGACAAAGGAAGTGAGTTAATATTTTCATTAGCATTCTTGTTAATTGAATACCTGTAAATGTAAAATTGATCTGCAAAACAGTACATCCTAGAACATAACCCTGATTTCTGGTAAACTTGATTTTGGTAAAGAAGGGTAATGTTTGTACAGCTAGAATGGAATTCCATGTCTGAAATAAGGATAAGGCTGTTGCTTTGAGGGCAGCATTGGCTTTCATATGGAGCTGAAGAACAGTCTCCTAGTTTTGAAAATGCCTGTGGTGCAGTCTTGGGGTTATGGGGTTTTTTCTCTTGCTCTTAATAATATTGAGGCAAAGAGAAGTTGCCATGATGTAGCAGGGAAGAGCCAGCAAGTACTGGTGGGGGAAGCAGCTCTAAGGGGTTCTTGGTGTTAGGGGGGGAATTCTGGTTCTTATTCCTGAATGTGTAAAGGGACGTGAAGCCCCTGCTCCTGACCATCACTGTAAGTGTGGAGGACAGGACCAGAGTGGCTGTGTCCTGCCCTGGCCACCACTGCTGCTCTGCTCAGCAGTGCACCGTGGGCTGCATGGCTGCAGGGGACAGGGTGCCTAGCAAAGGGATGGTAAGGAAGCATTTTTATTAAACTGATCCTATTTCCCAACAAAGCATGTTAGTTGCTTAGCTGAGTGTTGTTTGTGGAATGGGTAAGATATGCGCTGTGACATTGGTATAGACTGAAAATTTCTAAGAGGGAGGAGGAAGGAGTTGCATCTAATCTGGTGTTGTTGTGCACCAGAAATCTCTGCCTAGAAGTGTGTCTGCCTTTCAAGTTGCAATGGAAGTGCAAGTAACAGTTGTTGAGATCATCCACCTTTTGGTTTGGAGTGCAGGGTTAAGTTTGAGCTGGACTCTGGGCATGGTCTTCACTGCAGGTATTGTTCAGAAACATCCACAGCCATGAAACACAGCCCTATAGTCTGCATGAGGCTCAGCCACTGCGTTGGGTATCTGCACAGAGAAGGCTTCATTGGCTTGTTGAAGAGTATCTTTTTCCGGGAACTCAGGGCATTTGTGATTCTGAAATCAGGGCTGTCCTCTTGGAAGATGACTGTACTCTTAGAGTTGAGTTTATTTTCTTTCACATGTACCTATTTTTGTTGTTGTTGTTGTTTGACCTGTACCCTACTCAGCCTGTGCTGTCTACCTGAAAGGCTTCCCATTTGCCTGTGTTGTCACATCAGAGGTGCTGGCATCCCCCACTCTTGCTTTGTAAGCCTCCTGGATTGCTTTTCATAGAATCATTAAGGTTGTAAAAGACCCTTAAAATCATCAAGCCCAACCACTAACCTAACATTAGAAAAACAATAAACTTCCATTTTCTGATTATTTCCCCCCATATTATTCACATGGATGTAGTGTGGGGAATTCTGGAAATAATTGACAAATCATGAATCATATTCTGTGTTGATGTACAGGTACTGGTGAATGACCTGAAAGTCATCTATTTTGCTGGCTCAACAAGCGACTTCAAGGCAAATGATTCTTTCAGTTGTTGATATTGGGAAGGACTCAGATAAGAAGTCATCAAATCTGATTCAGTTGATGAAGTTTTTGGGCTGTTTTTTCACATATGCATGTAGGAGTGCTTCCAAAAAAACCAACATGGTCCTTTGAAAGAAATTTATGAACAAAGATTGTTCATAAAGTCTAGAACTAGTTCTGGAATTTTGACACTAGTTCTAGAATTCTAGCACTAGTTTGTGTGTGTAGGATTTTAAAATTTTACAGGAAAGATAATTTTTAAAAATAATTTGCTTCAGTTTCTCCAACATTATCAATCAATGGTGTAGCTAGGGAGTTAAATTTCCATTTAATTAATTTGCTTTATTTTAAAAGAATTTATTACTTAATTTATCATATATTTTAGCAGTAATGGGAATTAAAGCCAGTGCAGAAATGTTGGTGTATAATTGGAATTAAGCTGTTCAGATTGAAAAAGCCATAATAATTTTAACTACTCCTTTCTTCTTTTTGCCCAAATATAAGTGATAATATTTAGAATTCCTTTCAAAATGTGCTTGTAATGATCTTTGACATTTCCCTCTGTAATTCTTTTCTATTCTTTCATCTATTTAACAATTGACCACCTTTCTTGTCTGCATTATGACTGCTAAAACTCTGGCCTGTTTTTTCTGGTCATTTTAATACTAACTTGGATTTTCAGTATCATGATTTACTGTCAAAATCTGTCTGTAGATTTTCATTATTCCAAATCCTTTGCATGAGCAAACGTGATCTTGTTTTCATGCCAAACTTTCATCAATATTTGATGATTAATAATAGGTCTTAAATATCTTCTAATTCAATGACCAAGAATTTCTTAGCCTGTTGCTTCTTTGCCTGTCCTTTTTAGAAGTTTTATGTTGCTGCTATTAGGCAAATACAATCATAAGTACTTTTCAAACAGATTTCCATGAGGTTTGTTATTCAGAAGCATTGAAGTCACTGTGGGCTCAAACAGAATAGTAGAGATTAGCTGCACATTAATGAATTTTCACAAATAGTTCTTGTGGTAACTGTAATTCATTGTTTCTGAAAAGTACATGTAAACATGGGTGATTTGAGCACATCATGAGGTTAGGTATATGCTTTCGAAGAACTGAAATTATATTTTCAGGTCAATGAGTCAGGATAAAGGATTACTGCTTCTAGGAGTTCTATTTTAGTATGTAACTAAAGTATTTCCATTGAGAGTGATGGCATTCTGAGTGAAGAGATGGGTTAAATATAGAATTGCATACTGTGTAGTATAGGGCGATATCAAAATTCAGAAATAAGTATTCGAAGGTAAGCTGCATGGTGGGGTCACTGCACCTCTAAGTGATGAAAATTAAAATGGGATCTTCTTATCTCTCACCTGTGTACCTCAATCTTCTTGATTTGTGTACAGGAAATTAGGAACCAGAAACTCTCTTGAAGAGTAAAAGACAGTAAAGGTACATACCAGCTTGAAAATGTGGTGGGTTTGGATGAGATTTTTTTCTTGAGAGCTCAGAGACATGTATGTCCATCTGAAAATCACATTACTCATGGATAAAAGGACAAGTGTGCATATGTAGAGCAAAACCTTAGATTTTACTTCATCCATAACAGAAGAGTGAGTTTACAATACCTCAGGAGTGACATCTTTATTGTGAAAGAAGTATATTTGCTCTAATTTCAGAGTTTTGCAATAGTGCTTGTGTTAGTAGAGATAAGTGTTTTTTTGAATTTGATTTGGAAATAATAATTTCCTAGGTTAGTGAAATTATGCAAATAACACTATATTCAAAATACAAATATTGAGAACTGAGGTATCTGGGAAGAAAAGACACTAGAATTCTCTTAAGGATAAATCTTATATTTAAAGTATGGCTATAACTTGTAATAATTTTTGCTCTTAGCAGTAAAACTCTAAGGAACTTCATTGTGATTTTAAGTCTCTTCTAAAAGGACTAGTTTCCTTTGCCAATTTGATGTGATTTCTTTTCACAAATGCAAACAAAAAGATCTTGTATACATAAGCACACCCAATTATTTGATTTGCACCTACAGCTGGAACATTGGGAAGAGGAATGTTCTGGGAACTCGTTATGCAAATGCCAGACCAAGTGTCCCACTTTATTTCGGAGTTACCATCTAGAGTATTACCACAACAAATGGCCTTTTTTAACTAGAATGAGGTTTAACCAGCTGTAAAATTGATAATCACTCATGGTATTTCAGAAACTGCAGTGTGAGTGGTTTTTACATTGTCTGTGCAGTAATGAAAGTCAAGTTCCTAGAACATTGAATGTACCTGAAAGTAATTTTTAAGCTACCCAAGAGAAATTTTAAACAATGAATTCTGATTGGTTTTTTTTCACCAAGCAAGAGGTGAAGCTGCAGCCAGGAAAGAGTGCACACATGCTGGATTACCATGTCAAAGGGAAAGTAAAATACAGTTGGGCAGTCAAACTTTATTCTATTTTATCCTCTAAGTTTTGATTTTTTTTTTTCTTCTATTATGTCTATATGTTAATGCAGTTGTACTGCCACTCCCAAGCCAAAGTTGGCTTAAAATAGATGCAGTATGACTTTAAAACATTACTAAATGGTAAGTAGTTATTTTCTTGTATATTTCAAAGATTAGAAAAATTGTTTTATTGCATAGGGCTGATACTAAGTCCTTTCAAATGTTTTCTGCAAGCTTACAGCCTGCTTTGTGGAAGTGGCACTTGATTTGGCTGTTGCCAGAGTTGGCATTTGAATCCAGCCTGTTTTCTCACAGAGCTATTTAGATTGGAAAAGACCTCCAAGATCATCAGAGTTCAACCTTTGACCAATCACCACCTCATCAACAAATTACTCCTCCAGCCCCAAATTTCAAGGTTTCTCTTGCAGTTTGGGAAGACAACAGGCAAGATACAATGTACTGCTGGTTTGAAAATGGTTTATCTTGGTCTCTATTGTTGAAGCTCTTCTCTTTTTCCATGTATACTTTTGAGTTTGGCATGATGCTCTCTTTTGTCCAGAGTATGTAATACTTAGGCTGAAAGAAACTTGTCTTACTTCCATTTGTAGGGATTAAAGCAGTTTATGTGAGCATGAAAAGACAGTTTCCCAAAGTAATAACGTGAAAGTGGATCACTAGACTGAATTAGGAGTTTTTCTAGCCTAACTATGCTGTTCCCAGCAGTCGTCAATAGCTCACAAGTGCCTGGGACAAAGTGCAGAAGGACTTTCTGCCTGTTCACTTCTACTCTCCCAGTTTAGGGAGACGGGGCAACTCAGGGAATCTGCAAGGTAGATGTGGTTGTCTTCTGTCTCACAGCCCTTGGCAGCTTTATCTCCCTTGAATTAAATAGCCTTCTGCCCAATGTAAACTCCTTGGCAGCAGAAACATCCCGTGGCAATAAGTTCTATGATGGGAATAAACCCTTCCTTTCATTTTAAGTGTCTTGCATGCTGGCTTCATTTGCCTTCTATATTCCTATTAATGGGGATCCAGCTAGCCAGGAAGTCTGAGTCACCACATGCATAGGAGACCAGGTTCCAGCTGAATGCCTGTGATACTGTCTGATGTTGTCTCTGCTTATTTCAATTTGTGCTTATCCATCAGGCGTCTCTTATCTTAGATTTGACTGCAATACAAAACAAAACAGTCATGATCTTCCATAGACAAGCCCCAGCCCATGATCGATGACACTGTGATAATACAATTCATGATGAAATATTGTTTCACAAAATATCCCGTCAGCTCTTCTAACAGTAATGTCTAGCCAAATAATTTGTGGTATTTCTGGTGATGTGCATGGCACCCTGTCAGTAATTGAGCTCTGGTTGAAGCTATTTCCAGAATTGAATACAGATACCCATCAAAGGATAATTTAGGATGCAAGGGACCTGTGGAGGTCTTCTGGTCCAAACTGCTGATGTACTCATTATCAGCTTCAATTAGATGATGTTTAAGAATTTCATTTGGAAAATATCTAACATGGAGATGCTATATCCTCTCTGGACAACCTGTTCCAGCATTTGACAGTGGTGGAGAAAATGTTTCCACATAACCAATTTCAGTTTCCCATATGGCAGCTTGTGTCTGTTGCCTCTTGTCATACTCCTCTGCTACAGGGCCCACTGTTGACCCGTGACCAGCTTTTTGTTCACCAGGACTCTCAGATCCTTTTCCTCAAAACCACTGTCTAGCCGGGAAGTGCCAACCTCTCCTGGTGTGTGGTGGTGTTCCATCCGACATGTGGGAATCTGTGTGTGTCACTGAACTGCATGAGGCTCCTCTCAGCCCATTTTCCCCAGCCTTTCCAGGTCCCTCTGAATAGCAGCTCTGCCCTCCAGTGTATCAGCCCCTGCCTCAGTTGTGTTATCTGTGAGGTTGCTGAAGGTACACTGTGTCCTAGCTTTTGGGTCATTAGTAAAAACAAACAGTATTGGTCCCAGTATCGTTCCCCTTATTAGTCCCTGGGGAATGCCAGTGGTCACCAGGTGCCAAGTTGGACTTGATTCTGCTGATCACAATGATACTGTGAGCCAGATGGTCCAGCCAGGTTTCCACCCAGCTGATTGTTTGCGTACCCAAGTGGCCCATACAATTACTGCAGGAATCGAATACCTTGCTGAAATCTAGATAAACAACATGGCTCACTCCTTGGGCACCGAAACAGTCATCTCGTTAGAGAAGACAAGTTGATTATGATTTACAATTTACTTCTGATCAATTTATTCAGTTATCTTATTCTCCATTTAATTGGTAATGGTGTCAAGGGGCCTGAACTTAACTAGAATTTTGGCCTGTTTTTCTGAAGGTTCACCTTGTTTAACATAGGCAGAAAACTTGTCTTTTTCCACTTAACAGGAGACTCCCCCGGTTGTAGCGACCTCTCAGAGGAGGTAGAGAACAGCCTGGTAATGGTTTTGACTGGCTCCTTCACACCACTCAGATGGGTCCCATGAGGATGCCTGAGGTGGAGCTCTGTATGTCCAGAGGGACAATAGCAGAAGAGGCATGAAGTGCCCATCTTCTGTCCCCAGGTCTCCTGCTCTACCAAGACAGTGTGTCCCTATTTAATTTCTTTAGTTGCAGGTTTGAATTACTCATAGAAGCTTTTGTTCTTGTCCTTCATACCCTTTCAGTGCCAGGACCTGAGCCTGTCATTATGTGAGAGAGTGTGCATGTATGTGTGTATATTCTGGTTTTCTAGGGACAGAAATACTAAATACTTCCTAGTTTAAGAGAAACAGGTTCAATCACAGTCATTCGGTGTCATGCTCCAAGTCATGCTCTTTTATGCATGGCACAGGATTTTTTACACTATCAAAAGTGACATAATATTTTATTATGGTGATACATGGCATTTGAATATCTCACAGACACTGATAAGGTGATGTTCTCCTCACTGAGACAAAACTAAGGTGTTGTGTATAAACACAAGTCTTTATTGCTTATATTTGTCTATTCAAGCTGCTGTAGTTTGAAATTTTTTCTTGAGCGTCTTAATATTATGTAATGTTTATTTTTAAATACAGTTCCTTCTGATATAACGTGCAATTAGCATTAAAAGCTTCTGAAAACTGATTCATAAGGCAGAGGATATAACAACACCCACTGAGAAGAATTTATGGCTAGATAAACAGATCAGAAATCAAGAGCTGTTATTTTCCCAAGTTGATGGTCAACTGTCATAGAAATTTTAAATTTTGTAATGAATTCACATACTAGCAGCTTCTAAAACAAGGTTCTGCAGTTGCCTTGATATCTTTTAAACTTTACATTAACTAGATTTTAGTGACTAAAGAAATAAAAGTTCTTCCATTACTAAACTAATTTATTGATGAAGTAGTTGAAAAAATCCTTCAGAAGAAATATTTTGCTCTCTTGTGTGGCCCTTTGTGTCACCTCCTCCTGCAATGAAAGAAGCCCAAAGACCTTGGTAAAGGCTACCCACAGAAACTGGTGCTTTGGGGGGCAGTTGTTTGCAATGTGAAGGTCCTAACTAATCTTGTGGGAGAAATAGCTAATTAATATGGATTTGTGCACAGTACAAACTTCTCACTCAGAAACTTGGAAAGTGAGTAGTTATAGCAGTAGATTCCAATAGGCATTCACTTCCCTAGGCTTGCTGAAGTAGGCCTTTCATAATCTGTAGATAGCAGGTTCCTGTCAATACTTCTTTTCTACTGCTTTACTTCATACTTTTTTACAGTAAAGAAAATCCTTATTCAAGGACTGTCTTTATCTTTGCAAGAACAGAAGTTTTTGGACTCATTGATACAAAAAACTGATTTTAATGTTGCTGACCTGCCATATGCTCAGGTCAAAAGTAATAGTAGCATCACAGAATAACTCAGCTTTGAAGACCTCCGGAGGTCATCTAGGTTCAACTCCTGCTCAAAGTGACTGCTTAATGTCTGTCCTGAGTGTGAACCCAGCCTGTTTTATACAGGACAGCCAGTTATGTGGCAGGACAGGGTTTGTTCTTCTCCCTGTTTGGGGTGGGGGGAGTTATCAGATACTTTTAGTTGGGCTGTCCCAGATAAAGAGACAAGCCTTGTTACAGTCCTAGAGGCTGAGGCTATTGACTGCTTAAATATTTTTTTGTTATTGAAGTTGATGAGAAAACTTCAGATTTTTATAATACCTCATTTTCATGGATTTTACAAATGATGGAACTATTACTTTAGTCAGTCCCTAGAAGAACATATATGGAGTTCTAGCAGAAAACATCCATTAAAATTCCTGTTCTGCTTTAAAATCTAGAATGTTCCATTAGGAGTACTGACACAGAAATTGGAATTAAAATGTTATTTCTGTTATTTTATATATTTAAACATTTTAAGTATTTGTGTATTTTAACATATTGGCAAGTAGGTTTTTTCCATACTGTATCCAAGTTCTGTACTCCAAAATTAGATGTGATTTTGATTACCTCGGTTTTATTCATCGCTTTAACTGGAAATCTGGGCTCATGGAATTATGGTGGAGTACAGCACTTACATTTCAAGAAATATGTGGTGCAGCTGATTAGAATATGCTGCTGACATCAAATTGGAAGTTAGGTAGGAGATAACATGATGGGCAGGCCAGTATTTATTTGGTTTGAAGTGTTTTAAAGAGTGATTTTAAACAGTTGGTGGTATTTTTAGTACCAGGAAATTTTATAATAATTTGTTATGAATCAGTGACTACAAAAAAAAAAAAAGTCCTTTTATAACTTCTAATTAATCATGCTTTTAAGGGAGGAGGGTGCTAGGTTTTATCTTTTTTTTTCAAGCCATGTTGTTTGCAGTTCCAGTTACTGTAACAGAGGTAGTTACAATTTTTGTCATTTACCCTAATAAGCATCCTTTTTAGTTAGTGGATTGTGTACTTGTGTCTTATTTATCCATGACTGCTAAATAGGTTTGTAAAAACACATCATATAATATAACCATCAGTATTACATGAAGGAATATATAGGAAATACATTTATCCAAAAAGAAGTTAATGGTGGAATTGAAGTGTGAATGAATCTGCTGGTATAACATGCAATGGAAAGTTTCTGACAGTAGCTTCACAGACTGAACTGTCTGAGGTTACAAAAAGATAAATAGAATAATTTTCATGATGGAGAAGTGGGATTCTTAGTTAATATGGAACAAAGATGACCTTGTGATCAAAACATGATTTTAAGAACAGGCTGTACGTCTGTCTCCATCCTCACAACACAGATGAGCCTCCTGACCTTTTATCTGTGTTCCTGGTATCACCTCTTAGTCTAGCAGCTGTTGCCTTTGGAAGCTTTTTTTGGAAAAAGAGGAATGAATAAAAGGCTGTGTGTTGCATTTGATTTTCTTGAAACAGTAAGTAATTACATTTTTTTCAGGATGTCAGAGAAACAATTCCAGGCATGTGTTTATTTTTTGTGCATTTGTAGATAGTCTTTTTGCAGTTCTAGTGCTTGTACTGTTTTGCTTGATGGCTTGGGTAAACTCCATCTGAGCTGGTGCATAAATGACTGCGGGAAAGTGACAATCAAAATTACCAGTCCACTCTTGCTCTCATTAAGGAGCAAAGATTGCTAATAAAGGCCTTGGAGATTTCCAGTGAATAGGAAATTATCTCTAGCATCATTTTAACAGGTTTGTAGTTCTGAGCTTTGGTGCATATTAATGTTTTGAAAGCAGGGTGAATTGAAAAATCAAAAGTAGCTAAAGAACCTGGAAACGTACAGTGACTTCAGATAAAAGCGGATTTTGCTGAACTACTGAATTTTCCATGGCTACCATGATAAACAGCAACATATGCAAGACCAGTTTTATTTTATTAAAGCTTAAAGAGAAAACAGCAACAACCAATTTGGAGGGAAAAATAAGCATTTTTTTAATGGTTAAGTTTATGGGGTTTTTTTAGTGAATAATGTTAAGCTGTATCTTCAGAGCTTCTAGTTTACTCCTGTTTTCAGTCCTTTTTCTTTGGCTTGATTTATTGCCTTTGTGTATTTATTAAGTAATTTGTGAAGAGATTTTAGATAGGCTTGGAAGTAATTTTAGAGATCGCTGCTAAATGATCCACAGCTGGACCTACTGTAAGAAATATTTCTCTAGCTTGTGAATCTCTTGTGGAGTTGATTTCTCAATTCCCTAGAGGAGCTGCAGTCTGTCAGTTTATCACTACTGCTATTTAGAACTTACTTGCCTAATCTGTGACCTAGCTTTTGTGCCTAATTCTAATTTTTTATGCTGTTTTGGTGAATGTGAAGAATTGTCTATCATCAGCATCGTTCATAAAAGCTTTTTATGTTCTGAGAGAACTTGTCCTGTCTACTTAGGCTAACCTTTATAAAGACTAAATCTCTCGTCCTGACAGCCTATTTTAGAACAAATTGCTTATAATTTTCCTGCTCTTGTTAACTTCCCTTGAGTTCTTTTCCAGCTTGTCTTTTGTAGTCCTCTGTATAGGGATTCACAGAACCGGACGCAATATTCTGGCTTAGGCTGTGCCAATATCAGCAAATGATTTCTGATCATTATTTACAAAAGAATCTTAGTTCTCTGTGAGGTCTTACCCAATTCACCTTCTGTTTATGCATCTTAGACTGGGCTTCTAGTCTGCTATAACCCCACGTCATTTTCCATTATCTTCTTGCTTGGTTATTATTTCAATTTTTATGTTCTGTCCATTTAAGTTCTTTCAAAAGCATATATTAGTGGAAATTTCACCCTCCTTTTTGTACTTTGAGTTGCATCTTACTATATTTTTTTCAGGCATTTTTTTCCCTTATTTTTGAGGTAATTTCAAATGCAGTAAAAAACCCGTGCTCAAGACTCCAAGCTTGGTATCATTTGCTGAATTTATTTATTTTACTTTTAGTTCTTAATAGATGTCTTTCTAATTCTGTTGCTTTATTGTGGCAATGAAAATATTCTGTAGAACTGAAACAGGACAAACCCAATGGAATTTCTTTCTGACACACTTTTCCAAGTCCTGATGATTACCAAACTCCTAATAATTATCTTTTGGACCTTTTCTCCATGATCCCCTATACCATATTTTTTTTACTTTGCCAATGTGAATGGTGAGTCTTGCATTTTATTCCTATGTTAAGATGCTTTGCCTTATTGATTACTCCCTATAATCTGCCAGAAATCTTTCATATGGCATTATTTTATCTTTAAACCCTGGATCTCACATGTTAATGGTGTTTGAAAGATGAGTAATGTCTTTTCGAACTCCCCATTGCTAAATATTCTTATTTGTAGTTTGGAAAACCCTATGCCTTTTAATGGGATTGCTTTGATTTACCCTTTTCAATCCTGCTAACCTCTCCTGTTTTCCTGTTTTCAGTGTAAATTGATTAAGACAGTCTCCTTAAGTACTTTGAGTGAATTTCAGTGGATCTGGCTGTCCTCAGCACATTTCTTCACGTATATAATGATTTTCTTTAGGATTTGTTTTCATTCTTATCCCAGAATGCATGGAAAACTTAAACCTTCTGTACATTCTTTTTGTAACTCTTAAAGGATTTTTTTTATCATTCTTAATGTAAAGTATATTCTGTTATTGTCTCTTGTAAACTACAACTCATTATACCCCATTGCCTTCCTGGTCATTATTTACATGCTTTACCCTTCCATAGTGGTGTTCCTTATGTCCTTTTTGTTGCACTTTGAACAATTTTGTGATTATACTTTTGTAAGTATTTAGGAGGAAGCTGTTTTTGGACTATTACCGTCCTGTCATTATTACACTTTCACACTGTGCCTTTCAAATAGCAGGGGAAAATGTATAAAACCATGTATAAAATACACACATAAGATGCAGCACATTAGAGGATATATCTTCAAGAGTATTCCTCATACAATGAAGAAAAATTTGCCTGTATTCAATAGTAGACAACATTAAAACCATTTCAGTATTTGTTTACCATCGTGTACAGAAATCAGACTAAGTAAAGCCTGTTGTTAAGTATTTACATACTCATTTGTGGACAGTAGCTGCTTTTAGGTTTCTAAACTGTACATAGTCAATACTGTTAAAAAAACCTGTTAATTAATGTAAAACTGTTAAAGAACTAGAATAGCAAGACCTCCCAGCAGTAGATGTCAACTGCATTATCATGGCTCAGATTATTCCTTCACATACTGATTACTAATGCTTAAATAAGAGAAAAGTGAATTGCAACTTATCCTAGAGATCACCAAGCAGGACAGGCTTGGGAAAAGTCTGTATTTGCCTTGCATATGACCTTTCAGTTGTTTTTCTCATTGTATGCTGTTACTGAGCTGTTCACCTTGCATCCAAGCGTAACTTCTGTGTTATGGAAAGAAGTAATTGCTCAGGGAAGACCAGAATTATTTCAGGGTCCCACTGGCATATGGAAGAACACAGTGAGGTTTAGTCCTGGGGAAGAGTCATTAGATGCTCACTTCCTGTGTTTGTAGATTTGGGAAGTTCTGCCTTTAAAAGCATTTAGGCCCAGTTAGAAAAATGCAATGTGATGTTACAAAACTTTTCTGTCCTTTATGCTGAAGCATATTATATTAAATTTTATTTGATGATTTGGAAGAGGAAGGGAATCTTGTTTTGGTTTTCTTATAAATAATGGTTTAGTGAAATTTTCATAGGATCTTGTGGGTGTAGGTTGGAAGGGAAACTTGAAAGATAATCTATTTCAGCCCCTTCTCTGTGGGCAGGGACATCTTTCACTAGATCAGGTTTTTTATGTTTTCCAGGTATTGCAGAATTACGAATTGTTTCCTGAAATAACCAATACCTTTTTTATTCAATCATCCACTGTTTGGCCTTGTGTTTTATTTTTTTCACATCATCATGAAAGTGAGTAGTAAATGAAAATAGCCAAAGCTGCTTTTGACAGCCAGTAGAGTTTACATGCACATATCAATGTAAGACAGGTTCAGACAGCTATTTTTACATCAGAAATTCTTATTAACACAGAATGGTTTAATTTAGTGAGGGCTTCTGTGCGATTGCCTGGAATTAATATTAAGCTCATTGTTGAGAAGCTACTAGTATTTTTCCCTATTACTGACCCTTCTGTCAGAGAAGAATATAAACATTTAGTTCCTGTATTTCATGAACTTTTCTTGCCTGTTTTTCCTTTGGTTCATTTGGGTTGGTAAACAGTACAAACTGCTTGCTGGGCATGCCAAGCTCCGTGTTGACCGCAGAGGGTGACTGCTGTCAGAGTGGCCATGGAGTCTGCTCCTCATGTAGTAGGAGGGTGTTACAAAACTTAGCAAGTTTGGTCTTTTCTCTTGGAAAACATTTCAGCATGTTTGCCATCAGCAAAATGCTTTTGATAGGGGCAGATCTGTCTTTGCCAGTGATGTGTTTACTTGGAAGTTGCTATTTTTGGCCATTTAGCTCTGAGCCTTTTGTAATAGCAGAAAGCGGAAGTGAACAGTGAAATCCCTTTAATAGCATATTTCCTGGTTGAAGTGACTTATCTGTGAGGCCTAGACAGAGGAGACGTCATTTCCTGGATTACTTCTCTTCAATCCCAACTGTCTGTTTTACTGCCTGATCTTTTTCCCCTTTTTACCCTTTTTACTTTTTATCTTTTTCAAATTCATTGTAGTGAATTTTTCTGTTAAGTGATATAAACTAGGTCTTTCAATGAATATGTAAAGCTTTAAGGAAACAACTTTTGACAAAATACTAGTGTGCAGGACAAGTTTTTCATAAATTACATATTGTTATGAACTTGAAATCTCTTATATTAAAATTTTGTTTAAAAACTTAAAATCTTGTCTTTGAAAGAGTATGATAATAAGATTTGTTCACAGGGCTAAAAAAAATTTGACACTTTCTATTCCTTGTGATGATGATAGTGATCGTGTCTCTGACACCAGCTGTATCTGGCTGTGTTCTAGAGTTACGACACTAGCAAAGAGCTAAAATAGTCAGTTGTGCAGTTCTCAAATTTCTTTTCATTAATAACTACTTGTGAAAATTGTTACCTGGAGTCCATGAAAAAGAGAAAAAAAGAGCTACTTAAAAATTAGCTGCAAATATGATTCTCCATTTGTATAGCCCACAAAACAGCCATGGAATCAGAATCAGGGGGAAAAAGGTGACATCTGAAATTATAATATACAGTTCAGTTTAAATTGGAATTTATGATTGTTTTGGACCTTGTAATCCAGCTTCACTAAAATTTTTGTTTGGGTGATAACTATTTTTTCCCTTGATGTTTTGCATAAGATAGAAGTAAAGCACACTATATTTGTGTTTCTTGGTCTAAACCACTAAAATATCTTCACATGAAAAGCATTAAGACATTAGGTGACCTCACCTCTCTTCCCCTCCAAAATAGGAAGAACAAAAATATGCCTTGCTGATTTTTGTTAGCACAGACTCCTTTTACATCTCCCTTAAAATGTCTGTGCAGTTGTTGGTGATCATGAGAGTATTTTCTCAGTAGCAGTGAAAGAAGAATGTTGGAGTTCGGTGTAGACTGCCATCTAATTGAAATTAATACTTCATTGAGCTAGGTAAAATCCTAAAAGGTGGCCCAGCTGTTCCTATCAGGGCATTCAGTATGGTCCTTCTCTACATGTCGCAGGGTGAGGATCCATATTTCTGCAGACACACTGTGCAGCAGAATGAGATACCCTTTTTGAAGGTGGTGTTTGCCAAATCTAGAGTAGTATGGATTCTATAATGCTATTTTGCAGGAACTCATCTCAAATTAGTAGTTTCTGTTGGATTTGTCCAGATTATTGGGCATTACCTGTGGAATTCATGTAGTGACTAATCCATAAGTATATAACAATTTTGTTACTTTGGTTTGGTTTGATTGTATCATCTGTAAAATTGTAGCATAAATTAGGAAGAGGTAGTAAGTCTTCTGTCCCTCTGAAAGATGAGTATGATGTCCTGGTGCATCGCTCCTATCTCCTTAATTTCTCTCTCCACCTTAGGAGAAAGACTAAAATTATCCCTATATTTACTGTTATTAAAGCAACTACAGTGCCTTCTTGACTGACTTTCTGTCTGCTTATTTACACTGTCTTACGCTTCCTTCTGGTAGGAAGTTCTAAAACTTGATGTGTAAGACCATCATAACAGTTAAGGTTACACAGAGTCAGGAGTAAAATTCCACCTTTTTTCTGTGCAGCTGTGGAAATCTTATAGGTGTCATAGAATGTTTGAGGTTGGCAAGGACCTCTTGATACTGTCTAGTCCAACACCCTGCGCACTGCAGGGTCAACCAAAGTAGGTTGTCCAGGACCATGTCCTGTCAGATTTTGAGTATCTCCTCACTCATTTGAAGATTGACACATGCTATTTTGTGGATACTCCACAGGCTCTGTGGGCATTTTGTTCCAGTACTTGACCACTCTCACAGGATAAAAATGTGGTGTTCAAATAGAATTTTGTGTGTTTTACCTTATGTCCATTGTCTTTGTTCTGTCAGTGAACGGTGCCTTTTCTTCAGTTCTTCCCAGCAGGTACTTACAGACATTGATGAACTCCCCTGCCGGCCCTGAGTCTTTTCTTCTCAGGCTGCAGAGTCACAGGTCTTTGAGCCTTTTCTTCTTGGAGAAATGCATTAGTGCCTTAATCTTACTGGCCCTTTGCAGGACTCACTCCAGTAGATCCCTGCCCTTGATGGTTTGGGAGACCAGGAGTGAACACTGCACTCCAGGTGGGACCTCATCAGTGCTGAATAGAGAGGAACCTGTTGTTTACCAGGACCCACAGGTGCTTCTTTGCAAAGCTGCTCTCCTGCTTCTCAGGCCACAGCCTATACCTGGCACCTGGGGATTTTCCTCGCCAGCAGCAGGACTTGGCTTTTCTCCTCATTGACCTTTGTGGAAATCTTCTCTGCCCAGAGGAATGCCAGTGCAGGGGTGCAGTGCTGGTGACTGGCTCCAACTGGACTTTGTGCCACTGATCAGTCTTCTGGGCCCAGTCTTTCAATCAGCTTTTAATCATTTATTTAACCCATACTCCATCAGCGTGTCTCTGACACTTTCCAAGACACTTTCATTTGTTAGGAAGTAATAAATGAATAAATAAAATACCTTCATTTTTAAAATGGTCTTAACCGTTAATGTGGTTCGTGGTGTAAACTGATACTGCCCCAGATGAGTTGATCTTATATTTGTATAAGCTTATTTAGGACAAAGTGGCATTCAAAATGTATTTAATAATCTTAGGCTTTGCCTCTGAGTCTCTCCAGATATGTTATTAAAATGAATATAATAATTTTAATAATATTTGCAGTAAATTTTACCTTCCCAGACATATTAATAAAAAAATCAGCAGGTTGTTAGCCTTAGTTATTAAGAAGACTGAAAAGCTATCTAATTCTGTTGGCTCCTATTAATAAACATGATGTGGTCTCTGACTTAAGTCTCTGTGATGTCCTGTCAAGTCCCAAAAACCTGAAAAAGCAGTCTCAGGATTTTGTTCTTAGGGCAATGAATAAAGCTTCCAGTGCAGGCTGAACACTGTAGCTGATGACAGTAAATGGTGTCTCAGACTCCTCATAGTATCTGAAACTAATTTTTAGTTTTATTTGTCCTTGTGTAACTGGAAAGGTCTCAGTGTTTGAAAAGTAATTTTCTGAAGTTTTTCCAGGTTGCAGAAAGGTGGGATTGAGTAAAGTCTTGTAACAGGCATTTAAAATACTATTTTTGGTTTAGATTTGGTGATCTCATCCCTTGCCATTTTAAGAGTCTCTATTGTTTTCTTCTGAGGCACTGATAATGGGTAGCAGAACAGCATGTAGAGTTCTGGCTCTTCTTCTGTTGAGTCACTTAAAAAAGGTATTCTTGTCATGTGAGCCTGAATTACATGGTGAATTGTCTTAAGTTTAGGTCACGTCTTGCTTCCAAGAAAAATGTGTGGTTGGTTTTTGAAGGTCCAGAATGAGAAGGTAGAGAGACTTTGATCAAAGCAATAATATGAATATACAAACAAAGGCTTTGCAGGAAAAGTGTAACAGAAGTAAGAAAAATGTATTGACTGAATGCAGTATCTTAAATCAGTGTTTAATGAGTAAGATTACTTACTGATTAAGATTAAAACTACTACTCCAGTTTAAGTCCCAGTGCCACTAATCAGTGGTAATATAGCTGTACTGTTTATAGAACTTGGAGCCAGTCAGTGTGCGTTGGCTCCTCTGCTGGTTTATAAACATACTTGAGAGCTTGTTTGATTTGCCTGCTAGGAATGTAATGCATGCTTGAATAATATATAATCAATCTCAGTGCAGTAATTTTTGGAAAGATGTTTATTAAGATTTTAGAACTCAATTAACTTATTTTTATTTTTTTTTCAGGATGGCTTGAATTCTTTGGTCCTTGATCTGGATTATCCAGCGCTGAGGAAGAACAAGAATATTGATAATTTTTTAAACAGATGTAAGTTGCAAGCAGCCCTTAAACAATGACATTGTTCTGATCTCAATCATAAGAAGTTGAGTGGTCAGAAATGCATTGCCCATGGTTATTCTACTAATTTTTGTAACTCTGAGCTTCAGGTGGCTTTAGAGGATCATTTATTACAGAGAGAAATTTCATTTTAGGGAGTTGTTATGTTGTGAAAATATATTGGAAAAATATTTTTATTTTCCTAAGTACACTTGGAAAAATCCTTTTATGTTATTTTCTTATCTTATGTATGTGTAGCTACATAACTTGCTAAGTATATCCTACTTATTATTCTTCGGGAATTCATTACACTGAATATCAACATTGTTTATATAGTCGTATTTAATCTAACAGAGAAGCCTTCTGTGAGTTTTTAAATCTAAATAGTTGTACCTTAAAATCTGTTGGTTAATTTTTGAACCTTTGCATAAATGTCTGTGATTCTCCCCAAATTAATTGTAGACAGGATCTTGGAGTTTATTAAGCATATGAGTCTACATCAGAGTAGCTGTGTTTTGTGGTTTTGAAGTGATTTCTATTCATGTATATAAGCAGAATTTTTTTTCTTGGAAAAATAGCAAATCTTTTGTTTTAAAATGTAATTTGCAGTGAGTAAGCCTTCTTGGAATAACTATGCTTTGTAGTGAGCTTACTTCAAGATGTGTATTTTTTTAATAAAACCTTTTCTCTTGCATATGTTGAGGTTAGATTACTGCAGATGCAATCTTATCAGCAGCTCCTTTTAGATTCTTTACTGGTAAGAGATGTATGTGTCTCCCCTCTGTTGCTCTGGGACTCCTTGGAATATCCACTCACACTCTTCACTTAAATAGTGGCTGGCGTAGTAATTTGTGGTGAGTTCTTTGTTTGGAATTCAGTGCTTCGCCATGAGGTTTAGCAGAGCCTGTAGATGGACAAACAACTTTTACAGTTGCCTGTAAAGTCTCATTTGGAGAAATCATTTAAAATACAGTAAAGAAGAAAGAGCAGATTAGGATATAGAGGCATACCTTGGGATTTTCAGTTTGAGTTCAAAGGAATTCAAGCAGATATTTATAAAAGAAAGGGCCCATAATAGCATCTGAAATACTTCTCTTACTTGCAACTGAGCATTTTATGTGTAAAGTGAGGGGACAACCCTCTGAGAATTACATAAATAACATTTATCAGCAGCTTCTATAAGCTGGTCATATTTGCGTTGACATTACTATTTTTGCACTAGAACAAAATTAGAATCTTCTCTGTGATCAGAAGACCAGTGTCTTTTGACTATTAGAAATAGTAACTGTGGGAAAACAATTTAACCTCAGGAACAGGTTGGAGATTTGTTTGTTATTTGATTGGTTGGGTTTTGTTTGTTTGCTTGTTTGTTTTCTGCAGCCCCTGAATATTCTGACTGTCTCTCTTTTTCTGAAATCTGTTGCTCCTTCTCCTCTTCTAGGTTCTCTCTCATTGTTCTAGTAAATATTTTTAAGTATCTTAGGTGACCTGGAGGCTGCCAGCAATGTCAGAAACATGAAAATATACTTTTGTTCACAATTTTGTTCCTTTTTTTTAAAAAAATTTATTTTTAAATCAGCTGACAGTATACAGTTGAAATAGCCAGATACTAGTTAAAAGAATTTTGAGATATGTTACAAAAATATTCACAGTAGTTAATAAAGAGTTTTCAAGGGTGCACTTCATCCTTACCTGTTGAACTTTAAAAAAGCATGCGACACCTGACTATTTTGACCAGCATGCTGTGTGACAGTTCATCTTTCATATGAATCATGCATGTAACTTCTCTCCTGTTTCTGTTCTGACTGGGAGAGAATAAAAATATTGCTGCATATCTTCTGTGACTTAAACGTTGGGAAAAAATAAATTGCAAAATGAGAATTTTGTAAACATTTGAGGCTGGTAATATTTTAATATTGCAAAAGAAAGAATCAATCCTGCCACAGTGATTAATTTCAAAGTCTTTTCTGACCCAGGTGGTTGTATGGTTTGTTATGTGCCACACAGGGGAACTGAGCAGAATTAATGCAGAATCGCGTGGTTCATTTTTTTCTTTTTATTAAAACTAGTCAGGCAAAAGAAAAGCAAAGACTAGTTTCTGATTTTCATTTCACTTCACTGATAGCGAAGTGCTAGCACTTCGGTACAGGCAAAAACAGGACAACTGGTTTCTTATTGACATTGCCATTTTATGCAGTTTTAAATTGCTAAACCCATAACTCAGGACTTCTTGGAAACTGTTCTGAGGGTAGCAAGTATCCCTGGAAAGAGCATGGCACGTGCTTGCTGAAGCCTCTTGCCACCTTGGGCTTGGAAGAAAAGCTGGGAACTGTATTGAGAATTTTTGGAACTGTAAGTTGTTGCTTTCTTAGGGTAAGGAACAGTGAGTTCTTGTCTCTTGTGATTTTTCTCAGTATCTGAAGAACTGTTGCAAATGCCCAGCTGAGAACGGCTGTCAAAAGGTTGTGACAAACTGATGAACAGTCTGTGCCAGGGGCCTGGAGCCTGCAACCCTCCCCAAGGCAAGAACAGAGAGGTGGCAGGGCTTCCTGTGAGTTACCCTGTGCTGCACAGTGAGGCAGCTAAAGCAGAGTCACTGCCTGTGTTTTCATCCATACTACAAAAGTCTGCAGAAATTGTGGAGAACACTAAATAATCATCACACATTCAGTCAGTTTTATCACTTCTTCCACAATAACGCTTTGAGAGAGGCATTTTTTCCCCCCCACCACATTCTCAGGGGTTTGCATGCACCCCACTTCCAACCTACATCAAGTCATTACTATTCAGGTTAATGTTTTATTAATAGCTTATTTTAATTTAAAAATGAAATAGCTTGCACTTCAGCTGAGATATTAATTTGTTCTGCTCAACTCATAATTGCAAGATGAACCTCAAATGTTTCAGCTGTTTCACAATGGCAATTTATTAATTGTCCATACTATAGGAGTTTGGTGCATTCTGTTTCTGTGACCACTTTGCAGAAGCAGCCTCTTCATTTGTTTAATATGAAAGAAATTCTTTAATTGCCTGCTTTGCCTTACTATTCTGATTTCTTAGCATTTTCTCTAAGGTATTGAACCAAGTGGAGCCTGTTTGTTATAAGAAAAGAAGCACATTAAATATCTCACACAATACAAGCATTCTTTTTCAGTCTTTTAATTCCTTTTCTGTTGCTTTAATCAGCTGTTGGGATTCTGATTTAAATTGCTGTGCTTTTTAGAGTATTCATGGAAGAGAAAAGCATAATGCATTATTTAATTCCCAAAACAGTGAAAGGCATCTCATAGTCCTGTGAGAGCAAAAACAAATTTGCTTATTTTAGAAAAGAAAGCTGAGTTTTTCAGCATAGGCTTGGTGTAACAAATCTTTCTTGGTCTTGTCCTCTTCTGTCATCCAGGCAAAGACAATAGGTTGAGTAAATTCTTCCAAGTCAATTTTTCTGCTGTCTAAGATTTGCCAAGTGTTGAATAATGTCTTAGAGGCTTGTGCCTTTTTTGGTGGTCTCCCATGCAGATGCAACTTAGTCTGAAATAGTTAAATAACGAGTTTAAGCAATAGTTTAAAACATTTAAATCATTAATATCATATATCATTTATCATGAATAGAAGGGCGTGAAAAATGGGTTTTGAGTAAGTCCAAACACAGAGAATGGTGCCATCAACAGGCCTGGTACAACCCAGAAGTCTTGACTCCCTAAATGAATCAGTGGTTTTCCGTGCATTATTCAGCATCATTCAAGAGTTGGAAATTTGTGTTGTTAAAATTATTTGCTAATATTATCTAGGTTGGCAGACTTGTAGAGTGTAGTGACAGTGGATATATTTAAGTGGAAGTGACTTCTAGTAGAGATGTGGCACCTGTGCACCAGTTTTTCTAGACTCCCTGTTCCTTTGGCCATTTTCCTCTCCAAGCAGACACTGCTTACTTAGAGGATGTATCTGTTAAGATTAATTTCTTGCAAAATCAACAGTTCTGGTTCCCTCCCTTGCATTTTGTTATGTAATTTGAAGTTGCTGAATCCTGCCCAGCCATGTGGTTACCAACAGAAACGCATTATCCGGTGTGGTGTGAGTGCCTCCCAGGGCCACAGCTCTGTGTGCTCTCGGCTGCCTGTCAGCGGCACTCATGAAATGTCAGATGCCAAAAAGAATCTTAGAAATTTAGTGCACTGTAGAACTTCCACTGAGTTAAGGAGCTAATTGGTCCTCTGGTTTTCTCTTGGCTTCTCTAAGGCAGCTCCCTTGCCAGGTCTTTGCAGTCGCCTCAGCACGTTGGACTCCAGTTCCATTCTTAATGATATTGTTCTGGTAGGAGTAGTGATGGGAGAAGTATCAAATAACCAACTTTCCCAAACAGAGCGTGGAAGCCACAGTGTGTAAGACAGAATGTCTTAGATGTATAAACAAATTATATGTCAGTGTCATTAACCACATTCCCATTTGGATACTTGGTAGATACAAAGCAATTCAGCCCTGCCATCAGGCTTATTTTCATTACATTAGGGATGTGTTCTCTGTAAGCCAGAGGGCTGCTGCTTTCTGTTCCCATGTTCTGCTCTTTTCCATCTATGCAAGAGAGCATACTTCTCATGTTCTCCTTTTATTTCTTTGAGGGAGGAAGCATTACCATGTCTGGAGCTGTGCCTTCTAGTTCCTCCTGGTTCTGCAAGGTCTCCAGCAGCTTCTTCTTCACACACCTTTGACCAGACACTATGGAGGCACCCCTAATTACTTCAGTCTTTCTGTTGTGCTTCCTCTTTGGTTTTGTTCAGCTGTGGTATTGCAGCACTTCCTGGCTGTACTTCAGTTTAACTTCTGGCTGGACTTCTGCCTAGGACAGCAGCTTTTGACTTAATGTGCTCCATAGCAGCACTCATTGACTAACTGTGTCTGATCTGTGGGGTAAAATTGCACTCCCTTGCAATTTTATTTGTCATATATACAGTCCCCAGAACTGCTTGACGCACTTCTTTTTTTTAAAGAAAATAGCCTGCATATGGACTTTTTTTTTACCTTAAAAGGCAGAAGAGTTTGGGGTTTTACTTCTTCCCCATCCCCCTCTACTGTCTTAGACAGGTATTTTTTCCATTTCCACAAGCATTTGCAACCTTTGGCCACATTTTTGCTTCCAGCTGTCAGTGACTGATCCAAACACTCTGTCCTTTCAGAAAGTGAAACTTCATTTGCTTAAAAATTATAGTGTCATTTTCAAATAGTAAATCAAAAGCTGTCTTTAAGGATTCTTTGTATCTAGTATTCCTAGTCCTTCCTAAAGAAGAAAACTGAGTCATATGTAATGGTATTCTTATGTTTTAGGACTTACTTTCAAATGTCACAGTATTTCTGTAAGATTCCATTGCATCCTAGGGCTGGGGAGTCCATCTAATACCTTCCTTTAAATATGACATTTTTCTTCTGCTAGGCTTTATGTTGTTGCAAATTCATGAGACATGTGCATACAGATATCAAAATTTTCAAACTCATCTATGTGAGATCTGAAAATTCAGACCATTATAAGTAAACTGCTCTTGGAAGGGTCTCCTGCACCCTGTATTAAATCATGTTATGTGATACATGAGCTAAATCTTACGATCCAGTATGTTGCAATGATGATGTGGCTTCAGGGTTAATCTGAGCTTGCCTTCTTGCACCCCAGTTTTTTGTTTCATGCATTGATTATTTGGTCCATATCCGTAAGATTTTATGCCAAAATAGACAATCCATCTGTGTAACTTTGCAACACTTGCATTCCTATGTGGTATTATTATTAACTGAGATTATTAAATTTTAGTTAAAGGAGTTAGGAGGAGTGACTTCATTGTTCTCTAAAGAGGGAGAAAGTGGAGAGGGAGGTCCTGAGCTCTTCTTCCTGGGATGCAGTGACAAGACATATGGGAATGGTCCAAAGCTGCACCAGGGGAGGTTCAGACAAGACATCATGTGAGGGTGGTCAAACACTGGAACAGGCTTCCTTGAGAGACAGTCAAGCCCTGAGCCTGTCAGTGTTTAAGAGGCATTTAACAACGTTTACCTGTTGGTCAACCCTGAAATAGTCAGACAGTTGCAGTGATGGTCACTGTGGGTCCCTTTGAACTGAAAGGGCTATAGTCTGGTCTATTCTATTCTAATCTATTATTTTCTTTTTTCTTTTCTTTTTTTCTTTTTTTCTTTTTTTCTTTTTCTTCTTTTTCTTCTTTTTCTTCTTTTTCTTCTTTTTCTTATTTTTCTTCTTTTTCTTCTTTTTCTTCTTTTTCTTTTCTTTCTTTTCTTTTTGCAAAGCAAGTAGGATTTCTCCATTCTCAGCATTTTGCAGGGATGATAAAACTAGTAACTCCTCAGTTGGTTGTTTCATATGTTTTTGGGGTTTTCATTGCTTGTTTGCATTATTTAATGCTTGAAGAGTTTCACTGGAGCTGTAGTAACTTTGTTTATAGTTTCTACCTTCTACAGAAATATTCCTGTGAATTTCTTCTCAGAAACTGAGTTGCGTAAAAGTAGGCACTACTTTTCCAATGTGTTTAGATCCCTGCTCATTTCACATATTTGAAAACATTGAAACATGTCAGAAACATTTAAAATAAACTCATGTCATTCCCATGTCTCATGAGATGTGTAACATTGTATTCAAACATTCTCTGTGACATGAAGTTTGCTGATATTCTTTCTCTACTGCTGCTTCCTGTGAATTTGTATTTATCCTCCTTGTCTACTGCCAGGGCTTGTGATCTGCAGTTAACTTCCAAACACAGCATTCCCTTCACAATCTGCAAAATTAATTCATATTATCAACAAAAATTATGAACTTGGTGTGGGTGAAACATTGTTGCTTTCCTATGCTTTTGGTCTAGGCTTTCATGATTCAGTGTAGAAATAACATCACAATTCTCTCAACTCCTCTTCCTGTTGACACAGGAATTACTTCGGTCATATTAGTACACTCACTGAATCTAGCAGATTTGTTTACTTTTGAAGATTTTAATTGCTTCTATCCTTACAACTTTACTATCAGACCATTCCCTCATTGTAACAATAATCTCTCCCCTTCCCTGTCTTTTCCTCAGAAGAAGAAACTTACAGTTATGTTTTTGTGTTCCACAGGTTAGGAAGGATCTCTGGAGGGCAACTGGTCCAACTCTGCTCAAAGTCAAACCAGTTTTGATGTTATATCAGATTGTTCAGGTTCTTGTGCACTTGAATTTTGAGAATTTCCAAATACGGAGGTTTTTCAATTCCTCTTGACAGTCTGCACCTTTGTCCAGTTCTTATTATTCTTTTCTTACAAAATAGGATTTCTGGTATTTCATCTTGTCTGGTGACTCTTGTCCTTTCACTTTGTACCCTTTAGAAGTTAAACCTTATTTCAACTTTTGTTGAGGCCTACCATTTATCTATCCCTAACATGAACAATTCCAGTTCTCTCAGCTTCTCTTGAGCATCATGTGAGCATCTTGGTGGTCTTCCATGAAGCTAGGGAATGTCTAGTATTTTTTGTGCACTGAGGACCCCAAAGTTAGTCATAATATTCCATATATGGTTTGACAAATGACAGGAGGAAGTCTACTTCCCTCAACCTACTGGCTGTACATTTACCAGCACATACTTGCGGAGTCACTGCAAAGGCTCATTCCTCTCTGCTTGGCTTGTTATCCATCAGGGCTGTCAGGTCCTCTTTCTCATGGTGCTTTCTAGCTGGTGAGTGCATCCTATTCTGTTGTGTGGTGCTGTTCCATCCCAGCTACAGGACTCTGCACTTGCTGTTGTTGAACTGTGAACTTCCTGTCAGTTCATTACTCATTCTGTCTGGGTCACCCATAGAAGCCACCCTGCCCTCCAGTGTATCAGCTTTGAACTTAAAACCACTGGCTGTGACTCCAGCAAGTTTTCCACTTGCCTGGTAATTCATCTGTGCAATCCATGTCAGCCTGGTTTGGCTACAAAGATAATTTGAGATGCTGTGTTGGAAGTCGTGCCACAGCCAAGGAAATGTACTGCTTTCCTTTTGTCCACCAAGACAGACATCTTGTCATTGAAGGAAATCAGGTTAGTCAAACACAATATGTCTTTTTTAGATCTATTCTGGCTGTTCCTATCCTTCCATGGGCATCATGTGCTTGGATGTGGATACCTGAAGGATTTTTCTCCATGATCATCTTGGGCAGTGTGGTCAGTCTGCTGTTCCACCCTGTAGCCTCCTTGCTGCCTTTTTAGAACATGGACATGACATTTGCACTTTATCACATTTCCAAGTTGCCATGGCCTTTCAAAGGTGATAGAGAACAGCCTGGTAATGGTCTTGATTGGATTTTTCAGGCCACTTGGATCCATCCTGTATTGTCTTAAGACCTGGTATATGCCAAGTCTGCTTTGCTGGTCTTTACCTCATAACTTCCTCTACTATGATAATGTGCTGCCCCACATTGCTGTTGGCTTCAAGGAGCTGGGAGGCCTCTGAGCAGGGCTTGAGGGTGAAGTGAAGCAAAAAAAGGCATTGATTGCCTTGATCTTCTCCAGGTCCCTGGTACAAGATCACCTCCCTCACTGAGAGCAGTGGGACCATATTTGCCTTATTCTTTCTTTTATGGCCACTGTATTTATAGAATCTCTTATTTATCTTAATATAATCCTGGCTAGTTTCAGTTCCAGCTGGTCTTGGCTTTCCCAATTCTATCTTTTCTTGTTTGAGAGGTTCCTGCTGGGTAACCCAACTCAGTGTCCATGTTCCAAACCTTTACCTTTTGTGCTTGAGTTAAGGCAGAGGTTGTCCATTTAGGTGGACTGGCTCCTTGACATTCCTCCTTGATTTCTAGCTAACTAGACCAGACTGTTCTTGTGCTATGAACATGTCATCTCTGAAGATCAGCCCACTCCTCTGCCCTTCACAGCAGCTTTTCACAGAATCCTGCCACCAAGTTTTCTAAACAAGCCATAGTCTGTTCTCCTGAAGTCCAAAGTCTGCTATTTTCCTACTCCAAGGTCTGTTCGAGTTTTAAATTCCACCATCTCACAGTTTCTTTGGCCAAGTCTGCCACAGACTTTGTCTTCTTGAGCCAGTTCATTCTTGTTTGTGAGTAATAAATCAGAGTGCCTCCCTGTTTTGGCTTATTGCTTGTTTGGAAGAAAAGAAGTGATGGTCAGGCATCTCCTGGATTGCTTGTAGCCTGCCAAGCTACTCTTCATGAATATGTAGGAATGGTTAAGCTATTTACTAGATGTTCTTATCATTAACTCCCTTAGACCATGTCATCTTTAATGTCATACTGGATTAACTGTATTTCTGATTCTTTTTCCCCCTGTATTCAGATCTGACATCCTTTTTAATGCCTTTCTAGGGTTAAAATTCCATGGTATTTGTCCCTAAACAGGGCTCTCACAATTTAAACCTCTACCCCTCTCTGAATATAGGCATCCACAGCCTTTCATACAATTTCATGCTCTTTCCTGGTAGAGTTCTTGCTTCAGCCACCTGTTTTGCTTTTTGTTCTTCCTCTAAGCATGTGTAGGGGCTTGTCATGCCTCAGATTACCTCTAGTATTATGGATTCCATTCACCGATTCCATTATCTTTTGTTCTTGTAATAAGAATAGATTTTAAAAATGTGTTTAGCTAGGAATACGTTCATAGCATATTTCATTTACAAAATTAAAGAGTCTAGGACCTTGTGTGTTTTTAGAACTTGTCAGAAATGAGAATTTCACTGTTTTCCCTTTTACAGATTCTTACAACTGCCAGTAAGACACATACTGACAGGCAGTGCTTATCTGCAGAATGCTGAACAGAGCATTGTAGACATCATTTTAAGAAGTGTAGAGCTACACATGTGGTGAATACAAAAAAAAGTACTATGAGATGGCCAGCAGTTACAGACACGTGAACTTAATCAATGTTTCGTATGGAATGGATGAGTGGATGTGCCAGATATCTGTGTGATCTGCAGTTGTACATGAAGGTCACCCAGTCACATTCCTCGCCTTGTGAGTGCTGTTGAACCCTCCAGGTGTGTAGGAGCAGGTTGCACCTGCAGTGCTTCTTGCACACCACGTGCTCCACCTCGGCACTATCAGTGGAGTGTCAGTGGATCCTGGGAGTGCAGCGGGTAGCAAGGAATGATTGAAAATTCCCGATAGGCATCTCTGGCTCTCTTCATTACCAGAGTCTTCCCATAAGCTTGTGAGTGATTATTAGAGGTGTGAAATGAGAGTCAGCAAAAGATGAAAGATATTTCAGTAGTTACAACTAAAGGTAGAGGGTTAATGGTTTCCAAAGAATGATAAAAGGGGATATTAATAGTGACTACAGATTTCAAGAATTAGAAAGAAGGTTCTAAACATTTGAATAAAAGTAGCTTATTTTTCCACTAAATGAATAGCTAAAATCCTTGTATTCTGTTAATATATGCGTTATCACAACTTCTCTTTGATTTGTTTTAGATGAGAAGATTGTGGAAAAAATCCGAGCTTTACAAATGAAAGCTGAAGACTACGATGTTGTTAAGGTGATTGGAAGAGGGGCTTTTGGAGAAGTGCAGCTGGTAAGAATGCAATGATTTAATATTTAGACAGATTAACAGCTTTAGCCAAAACCTTCCTCAATCTTCATGTTTTATATGTAAAAATTCATTCTTAAAAAGAACAAGTGTAATTTTCATTGTATTGAGAGATTGTTTCTGTGCATAGTAAACAGAAAATCTGAGTTTAAAATATGATGGATAGGAAGGGAAAAACTCAGGAATGTTTTCTATCCTTTGATCAAAATCAAAAAGGCAATTCCTGGCAATTCTAAATCTTTTTGGCCACAAGCGTCACTGTATAATATATATATATATCTGAAACCTTCTAAAAAGACCAGGCAAACACTGCAACAAAAGATTTTTGGTTTGTTCTTATAATTGTAATGCTTGCATTGTATTTTAAGTGACATGATTTACAGGATTTTTAAAAGATTCTTTTCTTAACATTGTCTCCTTGACATTGTATGCAATATAATACCTAAAGTATGAATGGGTTTATTTTTAAAATTTTTATTGCTGAGAAATTCTGTTGTTAAAAAAAGGTAATCAAACTACAAAGGGTAACTTGGTGTATCACATATAGTCTGATTTTAATTTAATTTTGATTTTTCCAGGACTTCCAAGTCCTACTCTCTGATACATGGCACAAAAATGTGAACATATATATAAGATGGATTGATATGTCAGTTTTGAAATAAGCATTGGATGTAAATGCCAGATAGAATATAGAATGCAAACATTAGAGACAAGTTATCATGAGCTAACAGATAACTCTGCATCAGCTGCTCCATGGTGATGTTCTGTGTGAGTATTTTTAGAGGAAGAGAGATGTAAAGCAAGTCAATAGAAGGGAAGCAACTAATTTTCTGCAATTAAAGCTTGTTATCTTGTTACCACGAGGTAACAATAGTTACCCTTTTTTACAACTACTTTCACTGGTATTTGTTGATCTGGAACTGGCATTTTACTGTTCTGTGGTAATTTTACACTAGGAAGCTGAGAAAATCATACTATCTTGTAATGTAAAACCATTTTTGAAAATACAAAGATATGCTGGAGTTTTGTTGAGGAATGTGGTAAGATCTAGGCTGTGAAGGGCTTATAGGAGGTGCACAATGTATAATGGCAATAAATTTGTGATCCATTTATAAAATTCATTGTATTTTCCATATTAGTGTTGCTGAAATTCGTTGGAACTGGGAAAAAACCCCTCTGACTAGCCTAATATTATTTGCATGACTCATGGGCAATTTACAAGTTTAGATGTGATTAGTATGTCAGACAGCAACATCTAATAAGCAATTTTTATTCATCTGTGTAATTTTTTAAGACAGCTTCATCCAAGTCTAGTAATTTGAGAATGTGGCACCCTCTTCCCTATTTCTATCAGGGTCATTTACACTTTGTTTTGTTTAGAAGATTGAATGAAATATGGAGTAGAGTATTTCCAAAAATCCTCATTTTCTAGCAGGATTTTAAAGAATTATTATGTATATTTACATGATTTTATAGCCTTGTAGGCAAGAAATTAAAAATGGCCAAAATCTTCAGCAGAACTGTACTTTCTCGTGAACGGGCTGCTGCAGCGTGTTTGTAGGAAAGCAGTCTACTCCATGTCTTTTCGATGACAGTCACATCAAATGGTTTATTTTAAAGTCTTCTATTAGACATTTGTGTCTTTACATTAATCCACATGGAGCAGTGAATAGAGACACTCCTTACACACTGGCATGTGAAGTCAATGAAAAATCAAGTTGTAAGGATCAGAGTTCCTTGTCCACTTGTTGAAGTGGTAGAAGATGAAAAAAAGCAAGTCCCAATAACAGAAGTTATGTGCCATTTTTAGATGTCGAACTCATGTATTTGCTGGAGACACCCAAGAGAATTGTATTTTTGAGGTGCTTCAAAAATGAAAATACATTGTTTTCATATGTGTATTTCTTAAGAACAGAAGGGTGTTTCTAAATTATTTTTATTTTCTTTTTAACATTTCATTTCAAATAGAAGGTCATGATTTGTTCTGGAAACTCTTTTTGTTAATTTACCATGTCATACACAATATAAATTTTTAAGAAGAGATCATTTTTCATAGTGTACATACTGCGGTTGGGTACTTTGAGGGATCTGAAGACAAACTTTATTTTTCATTTGTCCAACCATTAAAATGTAATGACAAAATGTCTAGTAACCTGGTCATTCAATAATGGGGTTTGGGTTGCATTGTTGTCATGGGTTTGTTTTTTTTAAAATCTTTAATAAGCCCTTCCAAAAATGCAAGAACTCTTGGTATTGGAAAGAAACTCAAGTGTGTTCATATAGACCTCTTCTGTACTTCATGTCAATTTAAACAAACACTTTTTCTGAAGAGTAAAAGTACAGATAGAAATCATAATGTTATGCAGTCATACAGCTGAAAAGCAGTGAGCTAGTAAATGCAACTGCAGGTCTGAACTAATATTAGCTGGTGATGTGGACATACATACCTCAGTTTTTTGCCTCACAAGGTATGGTATAAGTTTAAACTATTGAGCTAAGCTCTATCTATTCCTATTCCATTCAAAATGTTAACACCACTGTTGCAGATGATGGATTTGCGGTAATGAAAATATTTTGCCACACTTTCTGTGATCAAAATAGAAATTTGCTTCAGTGGGGATTAAATAAAGAAAGAACTATAAATAAAACATGATTAAGTACATGAGTTAAATTAATGAATGTTGTGTTATCAGTATGTGTTATTGTGCATAGGAATTGTAGCACAAATATTTAATATATGTTTCTAATGATTATATTAGTATACTCATTTTTTTGGTTTGTAATGTTTGCAGCATAAATTAGTCAGCTATGATCTCTTTCATTTAATTTTGTTTTCTCTTAGTCTTCTGCTCCAGTATAGCATTTTCTTGCTAAAGTGATGTGAAGCAATCAGCTTTACAGATTCTGTCAAGAAAGTGAAACACATTCTCTACCATTGTGTCTTACAGCTAGATTTTTTTTTTAAAAAGGCTTGATTTTCCTCTTCCTCTCCCCTCCAAAAAATTTAAAAAATAGTCCAGTAAGGAGAGATCAGATGACTCTGGTCTGAGCATCTGACTGTGGTGGAGGAACAATTTCCTTATAAATCCAGAAGTATTAAACTCTACGTTTGTGCTCTGGTCTCCAGTTTTGCTTGATCTGTAGTGATGGGGAAAGCTAAGAAACTGATTGCCAGCTGCCAGATCACTTCTTCTCTTACACAGTGCTGTGAATAAAAGTGACTGGTGTCTAGGGCAGACAGAAAAATTTAATTATAGTGCTTAATATGTTACTTCTGGTTTATGCAGAAACAGTTATTTATGAACACACATCCTGAGTTGTTCTTGTTTGTTTGCACTTGTGGGAAATCATCTTGGTTTGAAATTGAAACTTAACCTTAGTTCCTTCTCCCAGGTCTAACCATGAGGGACTGTAATGTTGCAGTGGCACAGCAGACTGACCTGCTCATGTATTGGGAGAGAAAACTAAAGCAATGTTAACAATTCCTTGTGTTTGGGTGCTAGAGGATGGTCTGGGTGACAGTCTTTACTGTCTGATTTCTTAGTGTTGCAAACCAGTGATTGGCATGGCCTGCGTAAACAGATGCTGGTTTATTTTTCTTCATTAAGTGCTTTGTTTATTAGGTTTAATTCCCCATCCACTGCTGATGTACAGTTCTGTTGTAAAGTAGATAAAGCTTTTATATAAAGATAAATACTTTATTAACTGAAAATTTGTCAGGTTATGAACTTTGATACCCTATCTCTAGTCATTTCTTATTGTAGTCATATCTTATGGCTTTATTAATTATTTTAGGATACCTGTAATTACTCAAGCCTTATAGTTCATTTCAAAACTCCACTCTAAGATGGTAATTTTTTTTCAAAATCATAAAAGGGACAGTACTATTATCAATACTGTGTACTAAATCTGATAACTTCAAATGGATGTGTTGTTTTCTTTGCCTACAGATTGTCTTCCCATGTAAATTCCCATGGGGAAATTATGGATACATTTTGTTTATCGAAAGTGTTGAAGCAGAGTAGAGTGAAATTCTTTTTTCTTAATGTATTTTCATGAGTTAAACAAGGCCATGTTACTCAGTGCTAATGGCATGAAGGGATTTTCCTACCTATTTTGAGTATTACTCTGGTGAGCTGCAGTTTAAATTTGGCAGTTCATTTTAACAGCTGGAAGAAATTGAAACATCATGACAGTTTAATACATGAATAATCTGCTGTATGAGCCAATATCTGTATGAACAAATATAGCTCTGAGTAAAGAGCACAGTGACTAGCAGCTCAAAAGGCTGTCTCCAGGGGCCATGGTGCTGATAGAAAGAAGAATGTCAGCGGTAGGTCTGCTCACCTGCAAGGTGTGCCAAGACACACCTAGTCTCTGGGTGTGCCAGTGGTCTTGTTATTGCTTTGATTTTGTACAGAGAAAGAGCCTATCTTGAGATTTTCTCAATAAATCATTTAGCCAATAACCTATTGGCACTATTTAAAGAGGTTTACAAACTGATCTTGAGCCCTCCATCCCTCTTTACTTTGCATCTCCTGTACATGAGCTTCCTTCAGGCTGTGCTGACTTTGAAGAAATTTTTCCCCCTAGTCATGGGAGACAGTTGTTTTTCTAAATGCAGGCAGTTACTCTAACTGCACCTAGACAAAAGTACACAGCAACTTTAGGAATTGTAAACTACTAAATACATTGCAGAGCTTCAGTGTGAAATTTCACAGAAAATGCATCTTCAATTAAACAATATCTTTTTGAGGTTTCTGGTCTTGGTGTTTCTTCTGGGTTTGGCAGGATTACAAAAGCTGTACTTAGGGGAGTGTAGTTTGTGGTGTACCACCAAGTCTTTGTAAATAATCCCATGTGGGATTAGTAAGTGGAAAGAAGTGAATTTTCAAAATACTGTTTTAGGACACCTTCAGTAGCTGACTAATTAATGTCCTAAAATATGCAAATATGCTTATAGAGTTGTTACTGCATATAGATACCATGTATCTGTTCTGGTGTTAGGTTGGAGGTTTTTTGATCTAATTGTAGAGAAAGTTGTTTGTTAAACTATGCAAGATACTACTAATAAAACCTTTGCACCTATAACTGAGGCAAAAAGCCCCAATTTCAAGAACAGCAACTCCTTAAATAATCCTCTTTCTGTTCATCTTCTTGCTTTATCCAAGACTACCCCTTCCACCTGATGTTTCTTCTATCCCTTCAGCAGTATTAATTTTTTCAGCTCCTCAGGAGCAGAAGACTGATGCTCCCAGATTTATAGACCAAAATAGGTGCCTCTCTGAAGCTTTGTTCTGCAGATGTCATGGACCTGCATCTACAGCTGTTCAGAAAAGCCTATTAAGCATTCTTTCAAGTAACATAATTAAAGTCAGTTTTTGTGCAAAACTAACAAGTTAGGAGATCTGCTTTATTTACTAGATGTGAGAGGTTTTAAATGCACCAGAAAATCATAACTTCAGTTTCTGGTGCATTTCACAATTTTCATTACTCAATTTTACAAACTAGTCCACTGAATTTTTTATTTTAACAGGAAAAAAATACACAGAAACTTAAGGTCCTAATGACTCAGACTTCTTACAGCTAAATACTTCTCACCTTGATTTCTTTAAGAAGCACTCAAGAATGTTAAAAACCTGTTCCTTTAATAGCTTTTTCATAAAATAGAATGTCTCATGACTAATTAGCTGAGTAATGACTGCAGTGTGCAATTTAAGGATTTGGCTTTATATCTGAATTCAGATGAAGTTTTCAAAAATGTTTTCATATTTTGTAATAAAAGTTTTAATTACATTTTTCCAACAAGATACATTGTATTAATTTTGCAACATTTAAGGTGAATTTAAGAACTGTTTAAGAAAAGAAGTAGGAGCAATCATGTTTTGGTGTAAAATAAAAATTGGCAGAGGCTGAAGCAGACTGCTTGCCCGGTTTCTAACTTGAATGAATTTAGTGGCACAATGTTCAGAATAAGAAAATAAAAGCAGAGTTATAGTTTATTTCCTGCTATGGTGAGTTTTTTTGAGCAACTGTTAAACTTTTGTTTTTAGGTTAGTACTCAAATCCTTACTGTGTAGAAATTTGGTGTATGAATACCTGGAGGTATCTCATTCCAGAAAGCAATTTGCACATAGCAGAAACATACTATGATGGTACTCTGGTTTTTAACAAGGCATTTTAAAATGGTTGATTCCCTTCTTTCTCTACCAACAGGTTCGCCATAAAATGACACAGAAGGTTTATGCGATGAAGCTACTTAGTAAATTTGAAATGATCAAGAGATCAGATTCAGCCTTTTTCTGGGAAGAAAGAGATATCATGGCCTTTGCCAACAGCCCGTGGGTGGTTCAGGTAAGGAAGATGTATAAAAGTAAAATAATAACAGCAATAGCAGGAGTAATGATGCTGATGCCATAAATACTTTGCAGGCTTGAGCTGGTTTTGACTTTACTTTGAAACTCAAATCCAGGTTTAGGTTCAGATTTTTACTTCTAAAAATACATTTTTACAGCAGTTTCACTAAGTTTTGTATATTTGGCTATGTTAAAAAGTAGAATAATTTGCATTTTAGTCACTACAAATGCATCATAACATAAAATTAAATAGATTTTTTAAATGCCTACATAATTATTTGGAATAATAGGGAAGTTATCCAACTGTGAAACATTCTGTATAGGAATATAGAAACAAATGTGATTGGTATTCATTGTCTTACCTCGTGATACAGTTAGTTGATCACAGGCAGTTGGTATTGAGGGCTTTTAAATAGTGGCTGTCTTTTCAGCTGCATTTTGATATATGGATGAGTGTTCAGTGCTGGTCTCCTACAAGACAAGGAGCTGTAGCAGTGGTTTCCTTGAAACCATCTTCTCTTAGTGGTCAGTTCTGAGCATCAGCACTCACCATATCCAAGTAGCAGGGAGTTGACTTCTTCATCTGGTGTTGAACACCGTCACTCGCAGCTGTCTCTTGACATGTGTCATCAAGATACTGTAATGTGAATTATGCCTTTGGGAACAATCAGTACTGATTATTGCCATTTGTTGTAACTGGTAAATTGCACCAATTAACAAAAGGAGTAGTGAAAGCATGTGCTTGGAGAAATCCTTAAATTTTAAATACTTAAATTAAATTCTCTCATATATATTACCATGCTTCTGTGTATTTAATAAGACTGGATTTAAGCTTTTCATATATTTTTCATAATGCTTTACCTCAGGTATACAAAGATGTTTTGCTCTTTGAGCATGTTCTGTGCTCTTGCCTATATTCAGCAGAAATACTTAAACAAATAGATGATTTTTTTATTTAGTTCTTTGATCTAGTAACAGGAATTGTCAAGAACTATTTTTCACATGCAGTTGAAAGTGATGAGAAATTCATGACATGGATTTTCAAAGGAAACTGTCACAAGCAGGATATAAATGTGTGTCTGCATTTGTAAATAGCAAATGAACTAAAGTGTAGTTGCAATTGTGCCTTCTATGATTAAGTGTATTAGTGTGATATATTTAGGTGATATTTCCAAGGGGGTAGGACATTGAGCTGGTTTGAAGAAAATGTAGGTCCTGTTCTGATCTAGAAACTGAGACAGATCACACTGCTTCTCTCTGTCTAGTATTTATGTGAAAAACAAATGCAACAAGATCCCTGGATAGTTTTATTTATTTTTTTTTTATGAAGTCGCTTGAGGGCAATAACAAAGTGCTATACAAAGACATAGTGCTTTTATTTATTATTCTATTAATATCTCTATATACAAAATAGAGATTATTTTGAATCTTCATTTGGATTTTATTGACCCAATGCATTATTGTACTATATATTGCATGTATTCTCCATTTGTGCAAACAAGTACAGTGCAACATATATGTATTCAAATAAATATTTGTAATCAAGGGCTTCTGACACTAGTTATACAAATAATTTTAATCTGAAAGTCAAATCACCACAGTAATATACCTGCCTTTCATGGTTCCTTATCCTCCACAGTCTCCCTGATTCTGACTTGGTCCTTTCCACACATCCTATTTTTCAATTGCCTTTTAATTTTGTGTATGTATTTTAAAGATGTGAACAATTTTAGTTCTTAAGGTAAGGCAGTATTCCCTGAAAAATAAGGGGAAAATTTCAGAGACTTTTTCAGAGCAGTCATTGAACATTTGATGATAATACTTTTGCCAGACTGGTGATCACCAAGTGGAATCTCCAAAACTTTAGCACTCCAGGTCTGAAATACATTTTAAAGAGACTGAACTTACTTTCACTATCCTGCCAGCAGGAAACACCCACCGCAACTTATACCAGACCAGTATTTTATTGTTAAGGACAGTTTCTTTGTGTTGTGTTATAGTTATCTTCAGGAACATTCTGTTTTTATTTCTTATTTCAATATGTGTTGTTTTAGACAAAGTCAGCAGTGACTTCGCAAAAATGTACAGCGATAAGAAATTTATAATATAGAAAATTTGGAAACAGTCTAAGATGCTGCTCACTGTTGAGCTATTTTCAAATCAGAACATGTTGCCCCCTGTCACTGATTTGATACTTTGCATTTTGACTCAGTGATACTTCTTAATGCCAAGAAACATGGAGATGGATGATAGATTGACAGACAGACAGACAGATAGATAGATGCCTATAATCAGGAAATACTTTTTACTTTCTCAAAAATTATGAGGGGTTCTGAAGTTGAGTAAATTCCAAGGTACTCCCATAATTAATAGAAAAATGTATCTTTTATGCATATTAAAAGTAATCTTGAAAACATACTCTCAGGTTTAATGAAACTTCAAGATAAAGGGCTTTATTCATTTCCCTAGCTGCCTGAAAAGTAATTGCATTTTTTTCCTTTCCTTTTTTTTAATGTTGCAGCTATTTTGTGCCTTTCAAGATGACAAATATTTGTACATGGTAATGGAATACATGCCAGGTGGAGATCTTGTAAACCTTATGAGCAATTACGATGTGCCTGAGAAATGGGCCAAGTTCTACACAGCTGAAGTTGTTCTTGCTCTTGATGCAATTCACTCCATGGGCTTGATACACAGAGATGTGAAGCCTGACAATATGCTTTTAGATAAGTATGGGCATCTGAAGCTGGCAGATTTTGGCACTTGCATGAAAATGGATGAAGTAAGTATGCAGCTGAATAATTTACCATCTGTTAAACTGTAATTCTAAATTACATCTATATCTAAGGTTATTTTCTTATGAAGTATAATATCCAAAGGAATATTCATCAAATGGTCTACTTGATTAGAAACCTGTTTCTTGTTTCCTACTTTTAAATATAAGAGTATTTTAAATAGTGTAACCTTTTCTGTTATAAACTGTTCTATCACACGGAAGAAGGATGTAAACTTACTCTTCGCTATTTATGAAAGCATTTGTGTTTATGAATTTCTGAGGTACTTTTTTTTTTTGCCAAATGTTTGAAAAGCTTGCAAGATAACTCTTAGTTTCAACACTAATAACCTTAGAACAGTTGATAAGCTGACATTATTTTTGTAAATGAAATTATTTTATAGCCAAGATTCATTCCATGTGTTTTTTTCCTGTATCTAATTGTTCTCATAGCATCCTCTAGTGGTCATTCAAATGAGGTCACAGTACAGCAGCAGTGATATGTGATATATTGATCAAAATCTGGTAGTTATTTGTCAGGATGCCAAGATGTCAATTAAAATTATTTGCTTGTCCAGATTTCGCC
This sequence comes from Poecile atricapillus, assembly GCF_030490865.1. Lineage (NCBI taxonomy): Eukaryota > Metazoa > Chordata > Aves > Passeriformes > Paridae > Poecile > Poecile atricapillus. Next base: position 14,656,952 of record NC_081251.1, read on the forward strand.
ATGTACAGCCAAATTCAGTTTTCTAATGAGTTTGTATAAGAATATTTTTAACAGGATACTTTATACTATTAAAAAAAACTTGAAAATAAAGCTGCCATTTTGTAGTTTGCAGTCCTAGAATCTTGTCTGACAGACAGGGTTATGCTGTAATTTACAGAATAAACTCTTCCTATGAAAAACTATAACTATTCTTCCTACGAAAAACTATACCAGATTATAATATAGACAAAAAAACTGCATGTGAATGTGTGTTACGATTTACCTGGTCTTTGAAAGTTTTCTGTAGTAGTGTTGGCAAGGATGATCCTTTTAAGCTTACTTGCTTTTATGTTTTGGGTTTCTTTCTGTATTGTTTAGACAGTGCTTGATATAATTTCTGCTATCTACTTAATTTGCATTTGTGTCATTAGGTTAATGTCTCTTCAGCAGTATCCACAAGTACTGTGTCTGTTTAGGATGGATTTTTTCTACATGATAATATATTAACTTCACCATTGTCCATCTGCAGCTGTTTATTGAAGTTCTGTTGATGTTGTAGTTGTTAGTCTAAAGGGAGAGATAATATTTACCTCCATTTTGTTGATTTACTTGCTTTTAGAGGACAGCATTTACTTTAATTGAAAAAAAATCAAAAGTAGTACTTGGTCTCTTAATTCAGTCCTTAAAGTTATTAATATTTGTTCTAAGTCAGTAGATTGTAATGTCTTAAGGGAATCTGTTGTTTGTTGGAAGTGTCAACAAAAAAGCATCAAAATCTGTATAAATCTGCCAATAAAAAAGGTGATCCTCTGTGCTGTTTTAGGGACCCCAGAAATGGTGGACCTATGCTTTTTACTTTTTTTCTTTTTCACTGCTGTTTTTAAAAGAATGGAATATTAAAATGCTTATGATGGTACTGTAGATGTGAGAAATGAATCCGTGTTTCTCATGAAAAGTTAAAGTGAGCTCCTCTGTAGACTGGGTATCATCTGTGGACCAGTGATCTCCTAGAGAAGTTAATTTTTTAAAGGATTAAATTTTAAGTTTTTTGTGTTTCTCAGACTCAGTGGAATGGCAAAAATTTTTTCTACAGGAAGCTAGAAGTTGAGAGGTTCTGGATTGTCTCCAAATCTCATGCTACTTCTTACAAAATATGAATACATTCCAGCTGTGTAAATATAATATTAGTGCTGGCAGACTGATTTGTAGAAAATATATGCATACCCAGTACTTACTTGTTTTTTGGATTTGGATCTCTTTTAGCAGTTGTGAGAATTAGCATCTTCCTTATGCTGTTGAGAGCCCAGGAAAATTTTGCTGCAATTCATTGAGAGATTTTTCTGACCTTTGCTGTTCAGTGTTTGCTAAAGTCAGCCAGGCCAGGCCAGAACAGACACTTGTAGCAGAGTTTCTCCTTAAAATTTTCTAAAAAGAGCTGCTAAGTTTTTGGGTTTTTTTAAATTAGTCATATTTTTTTTAAAATCTGCAGCAAAGTGCGTATTTCTGTTGTTAAATAAAGAATGGAGTTAGACTCAAAAATTTAGTAGGAATAGTGGCATCTTTTTTTGGTATTTAGGTATGATGAGGTAGACCAGGGCAGGGTTCACCAGTCTCTGTCAAATCTTCAGGTGTTGTGTAAGAAACCAAACAGCAGTTGGCTTTGGTAGGTATCCTAGGGCCAGGAGCTCCCAGTGTCATCATGCACAGCACTGTCCCGTGCTAACTTGAGCTTTCAGCAGAGCACAGATTCAGAGAGTATCTGTTGAAAGAGATGTGACCAAAAGAAGGGATGTTTGCCACTTGGGATCATTGCCTCAGCCCAGGCAGATCAGCTGAAAGAAGCAGCGTGTTCTTCTTTTTGGAACTCAGATTCTTTCTCATTGAAGCTTGTCCAGTGAAGAGGACTCTGCTGGATCCTTCCTGCCTCAGTGCATTGTCTGCTGCTAACACCTGATGTATGCCGTCCTCATGTTTCCACACAAACACCCTCCAGCTCTTGTTTAGTAGAAGGAATTTCCTGAGGGAGTGAAAGGCTGATTCAAGCCTTGGTTCAAGACAGCAAGTCATTCAGGTTTGATGGAGATCCTCCTGAAGATGAAACCTGAATTGCTTTGTCTTCAGCACTATAATATTGCTGAATGATGCTGGGAAACACTGCAGAGAACCTCATCTCCAACCTGTCAGGTGCTGCGAGAACATTGCTGGACAGCCCATTTTTTTAAAATTGTTCACTGTACATCTATCACATAGCTGCAGGAGATGAGTTCCAAAGTCCACCTTGATCTTTTGTGGTGATGAAAAAAGTTTCAGGTTAAACACTGGCCTGAGACTCTCCACTCAAAGCTTTGTGTGGTAACTGTTACAATAAGTATGCTACTCAGGCATAAATAGAGGCTTAGTCTTTCAGACACAGGAGTAACACATTGCCCAGACGAAATAGCATCATTCAAATCTCGTCAGAATGTAGGGACCGCCAAGGTGTTCTGTGCTGGGCAGACAGCATGTCCCTGTTTACTCAGCTTTTTAGCCAGAGATCACAGTCTGAATGTGGTATTAAAGGTACCCAGTACTTAAAAACACATACAGAACACCCAAGTTCTTTGAAAGAAGTGTGTGAATGAGCAGAACAGAAATCTGGGAATTTTATATTCAAGTGATAATGGGCCAGTCTCCCCAGGGACATGTAGAATCCCCATTTTGTGATGCAGTCCCACAGGGTGCTAGATAATCATATATCAGCTCCTTTTACTATGACCAGTTGAGTCAGATGATCTTTCAGGTCCCTTACTGTTCTGTGATCTGCAAATGCATTTCTAGATTAGTTCCTGAGACAGAAAGTAGAGAGTTTTATGGGGAATAAGTACAACCAGCTCCATGTGCTTCAGAGAGCTATGGCCCATTGAACCTGGTGTTAGCATGCAAGGGCTTCTTTTATTGTAGAAAAAGCCTTTGCTTTGTTTAAGACTTTGGAAAATATCAACATGTGTAATATATTAAAAGGAATTCTTGCTTTGGTGTATTAATTATAGTGGAATGGGAAATAGGGTGTTATTAAGTGCTTAAGTGTCAAGATGGAGAGGCTTTTGACTGAAGCTGCAGACTTCAGAGAGCAGTTTCAAGAACTGTTTTGGTGACTTTGTTTTTAAGCAATCTCCTTACCCAGGGCGGGATTCAGGTGGCTTCAACCAGACTTGACTGAGCAAAAATTCAGACTTTCCTTTGTTATAATTTTGTGTTTGGATAAGGAAGAGATAGACACCAGTTGGAGCCTTACTAAGTTGCCACAGTTGTACTGGATTAGCAAAACCACATAACCCTAGAGCAATTCCTCCTGCGCTCAAGCAAGGAGAGGCTTAGGCTTCAGAGAAGACACACACAGGTTAGTGCACAGAGTACTGTGACAAGTGGGGTATTCAAATAGTAGTTCCTTGCCATGTGCTAGATCCATTTTCAAATGCTCTCAACTTTAGATTTCTGGAGTCTTTGAGCTTTAGTTTATTTCACAGTATTAAAATGTGTTTGCCTGTATTTTTCTTTGTCCAATGAATGCAATAGGTTTTCTGGAAAGAGTTAACTTCATTGTCTTATCCCAGTATGAATAAGCTATGTGCTATCTCATCCAGTATAGAGTGCAAAAGTTTACCTGCTGTTTATTCTGTGTCTGAGAAGTTAAAATTTCTTTAGGTTTCAGTTTTAGCATGGAGTGATAGAAGATAGGCATTTGCCAGGAGGACATTTGAAGTACTCCACAGGTCTCTACAGTCATCCCTTTAGTTTTTGCCTGCTGGTTCATGACTTGATGGATTCTGTTTTAGTACAGAAATAAAAGCTTTTCACAGTTCATATTGTGTATGAGAAGGAATATTGTAATGTGGTGTCTAAATTTTGTGTATCACTACAATTCCCAAAATGAAATGTTTCACTTTTTTCTTTAAATATGTATTTTGAACAGATGGTACTACTAATATTCTGTATTAATAATCACAATTAATATTTTCATGCTAATGGCAAAATGCACGAAGAACCTTTGTAAAAGGATTTAGATAAAACTTCAGATTGGGAAACAGAATAAAAGATGAGTGTATTTTTGGTACTTCTCTAACTACATCGAGAATTTTTCATTCATCCATCTGGTCTCTCAGGAGTGAATTCAGTGATCTTCATTAAAGGAAACAAAACTTATAACTCTGAATCAGAATGATGGCAGAGCTGATTGATGCTTCTGCATCATTTGGTCCCTACATTTTTAGTTTCTCAGTGTGGAGCAGAGGATGAGGAATCATTTAATTGATACAACTGTGGTAATATGTTAATATTTTTTTTAAAAAACGAAGGCTTTGCTATTCTTTAAAAACAGCTTCTCCTTTTATTCTTCCTATCTTTAAACAAAAACAAGGCGTGTCTATAAAAATTTGCCTATTACTTGATTTATTTGCTGAATTAGACAAAATTATGTATCTGCTTGTAGGGCCTAGAGTTCATAACTTGTCAAAATTTTTCTAAAGTTTGTCCCTGAATTAAATGAGAAAAGGAGCAGTCTGATACGGTGTGTACCTTCAAATTAAAACCAATGGTAAAAATAATAAAATTGGTGAATTTTGAGAAGATGAAGTCAAGAGAAATCACTATGGAGTAGGCAGGGGTAAGCACATTAGCAAGAAATGTCATTTCAATTCATATTGCTTCTTGAATTATAAATAGTCTTTAAAACACACTCCTCGAGTGTAAGTACTTTAGGCTGTATTTTTATGGTTTTCTGTCCTACTAACAGAGGAATTGGTTAGAGGTGCTCAGAAACCCCTTGAACTGAGCTGTTTGTGTTGTTACTGTTGCACAGACAGGAATGGTGCGCTGCGACACAGCCGTGGGGACTCCTGACTACATCTCGCCTGAAGTCCTGAAATCGCAGGGGGGTGATGGTTATTATGGACGGGAATGTGACTGGTGGTCTGTAGGGGTTTTCCTTTTTGAGATGTTAGTTGGTAAGTAATGATATCTTCTACTAATAAGGTTATCACTCAATCTTCCCTCTGCCTTTAGCTACATATTGGTGTGTGGAGGCTTCTTGTACCTCGCTAACAGCTTCTGACTTTTGGCTGATGCTGTGTCTTCATTGTTGTTCTCTTTGCTCTCTGTCACTCTCACACGGCGACAGCTGTTTGCGTGCTTGCTCAGTGATGAGTTTCCTGACTTGGTTCGGCTTAAAATTAATTCTTAGAATAGTTTTAACTGGGGTCAGCTACCTCACCACATTTGTGCCAGCTCAGGCAGGATTGAGTTTTCAGGGACACAAGAGATGAGTGGCAAGGGCAGGACTGTCTTTTTCTTTTTTCCTTCTTTTCCACATCACATCAGTGTCTTCTGTTAGGTCAAAGTGTGGAAGGAGCCAAAGGAATGGCTCAATTCCTTCTTTTGTGCTTGAGTCAGGATTTTCTAGTAAAATATACTGGACTGCTATGGCAACGAACATAGAGTATAATCTGTTAAGGAGATGAGTCATCTGCATCTTAAAATATAGTGAGGATCAGTATGATAGTCTGGTAGCAAAATACTGACTATGAAAGGATGTAATTGAGCATACAATTATTAAAAATACAAATCAGCATTTTCTGGGAATATTGCAGATTTGAATATTTTTGATTTTGATTTTGGTATCCTGAGACAGGAAAGACAGTTAAACATATGATGCTATTACTATTTCCAACTCTTTCAGAATTACAACATTTTGACTTTAAGAATATGTGGTTTATAGTTAATAGTCTCTCACAAACCATTTTAGCAGTAAATAAAATTATTCAGTTCTTAAAATATTAGGCAAAGCTGTCCAGAATGTTTTCTCAGCCTTTCAGAGCCTCTTTTTTTCCCCGTTGTATCTAGGAGGAAAATATTACTGAATTTCTCCATATCCCACATATCAGTAGAAAGTATCTATTTTTGTCTGTGCTTATGTATCAGATTCTGGCTATGGTCTTTTAAAACTTTGCACTTCAAAGAAAGCACAGAAATGGTTTTGTTATTCTGGTTTTGAAAAAGCCGCAGAACTAATGAAAATGGTAATTTTATTATGAAAATGAAAATTTTATTGTATGCTTAACCAAACCATAAAATGTTGGTCACAGGATGAATCCTAACGTTAGTTCAGTGACTTAAGATAGTATGATGTATGGCCAAAATGAAAGCTATTTCCAAGACAGAAGATGATTGAGAAGAGGAAGGTTGGGAAAGAGGGAGGCAGGAGCAAATATCAGTGATTCCCACCTGCAATGCACTGGTATGGCAACCTAAAAAACTTACTAGAAATCTAGAAGTTATGTTCAAGCTGGTGTGTGCTAATTTTTTATTTTCCTCTAAAATGATAGAAAGAGACAAAAGTTAGGATTGTTCTTTTGAAAGCAGAATTGGTCTGTTTGTATATTTTTTCATGTTCATGGCTTTTGAAATGCTCAGTTCCTTGTTGGAAGGCCACAGCCTGCGATGCCAGATGATTCCTGCCTGTGCACGGCACACCAGAACCAAGGGAAGAGCCTAGCTCACGTGATTGTTCACTTTCTCTATTAAACCTATGGATCAGCTGGGAGGAAGGACTCCTGTAATAGTTGCAGTGTCTTGATTACAGACTCAAACCATTTGTTTCTTGAGAATGTTGCCAGTTAATTTGTCAGTTGCCTTTATCACAGCCTATTCTTTTCTCTTGCCCTAGTTTTACCTTTTAAAAGTCTAGTTCCTTTGCAAATATCTTTAACTACAGCCTGGGCTGGAAACCTCTGGGTGAGAAAAGTCTATTATTATAAAAGCCACCTGCCATGTTAATATGGGCATTCAAGCTGATGTAATTTGTCAGTCAACAAGATTTATTAATATGGGTTTAACAGTGTGGTAACACACTGGGAAGGCTACTGCTCAGAGCTGACATGCCTTAAGGAGGATAGACTTGTGTGCCTCTGAAATGGTCTTCCAAGAGCTTTGGTGGACTCCTTCCAACAAATGTGCATTAGCAAGTCTTTAATGAGTTTTGGTCCATTTTATCCTTGGAGTGTTTAAAGATTGATTCATATGGATGTCAGCCATTATATAAATTAGAAAATATATTGAGTGTCTTAAGGCAGAATAAAAGATATAATTCACCAGGCAAAATTTTGGTAGTGACAGACAGGATGGAAAATGGTGCAATTTGTAACACAGACATTTTAGGGAAGGAATATTTTTGGTAGTATACATTATTTGTACACTGTATGTCCAATTTTTTTTCTTTTTCTTATTAAAATACTCTTCTAGGTAAACTGCTTGTAGACTTTTCATTATCTCTTTTGTTTTATTCAACTCACATAACTTAAACATGATATAAAATCACAGCAAATTTAATATCTTATTTTCAGGTGATACTCCTTTTTATGCAGACTCACTAGTAGGAACTTATAGTAAAATTATGGATCATAAGAACTCATTGCATTTCCCAGATGATGTGGAAATCTCAAAGCATGCAAAGAACCTTATCTGTGCCTTTTTGACTGATAGGTAAGTGCACATATTGTTCTGGTACTGTTTTTTATTTTAGATGGTATTGGCTGTATTTATTTTGGATGATACATTGTAAAAATTAATTCCGTCTCCTACTTCTCCTGATCTCTGTTCAAATCTATTCTGTCAAACCTCCTGTTCTCTAGTTTTTCTTTTGAGGTGTTTTTTCCAGGTATTGTATTTTATTTCTATGAGCAGTTCTGACAGCTCTTGTTAACAACACAGTTTGTGCTGGACAAATCCTTCCAATTGCAGTGACAAATCTGTAAGGCTGAAAGTAATTCATAATCTCCAAGGCAGGGAAAAAATTGTTTTGCTCAATGTCTGTGTGGGTATTACTTAAAAAAAGTGGAAGGAAATACTTTCCTGAAAGTGAGCATGTATTTACTGAATTTGTTTAAGGTGTCTTAAAGTGTTTGATCTTTTTTTTTCATTTGCGTTGTTGCATTAATTGGTAAATATAGCTAACAAACCTGCAAGGTTATTCCTAGAAGTTTCCCTTAATGGAACTAAGCCACTTATTGAAATTAAGCTGTGTAAGCTTGTTCTTGACCTGAACACTTATATTTTGTTTAGTTTCAGAAAGCAGAGATAATCTTCAATTTAACTGATTTTAAAGAACAACAGTGTAGGTCCACAGTTAACTCTGGATAGGTGATGCCTTTTTATGCTTTCCTGTGTTCACCTGAACTTGGCTGGAGTAGGGCATCCAGCCACTATAGAAGGAGGAGTTAGGAAAACAAAATGCCTTATAATGGGTTTTGCATTCAAAGAGAGATTGTTTGCTCTACTGAGCAAGCCTGTGGTTGGTCAGGAAGGATGTGCTTTATTTAACAGCATTTTTCACCCTTAGTAGCTGAAGGGTAGAGAGAAAATATGATTAGAATTTAATAGTGTAAATGTAGTAAGGTGGACTTCCACTACGTGTGTCCCTCTTCCTGTTTATATTTAACACAGGGCTTGAGCAATTTATTTGAAACAGATGCTGCATGATCCTGCTGAAGCACTTAAAGAAGGACTAAACATCGACCCTGTGATTTATTGCTTCTTTTCCATGCATTGTTTTTATGTCCTGTTCTTGTACGTAGTTTCAAGAGAGATTCTTCTGTTCAAACTAAAAGTTTCTTGTTGCACTTAAGATTTACTTCGCGGCAAATATCAGCAAGAGACGTGTCAGGGTTAGTTGTGGGGCAGAGGATGGAATTCTTAGAATATTTATTTTAGTCCAGCTTTGAATAACTGTTCTGTGCAGCAAGTTAGACCTTCCTTCACTTGCGTCTTATGGTCTGTCATGTGGTTTGGCAGACATGAATGTTCTGTGGTTTTATTTCCCCCAAGGGTGTTGAGTTTTTGTTTGTGTTTTTAGTTTTTTCTTAGTTTTTGACTCAGTGCTCTCTTTCTTGCTTTACTCCCCACGTGGCAGACTCCAGATTCTGGACATTTTAGCAGTCACAGGGAGAGTACATACTAAGAATCAGTATATTTTATATAAGAAACTACAGATTAGTGGTTGGTGGTTTTTAAATTTTGTTTTTGCTTGACTATTAGTGTGGTTAACACAGACAATCTTTACTAAAAATTTCATTGCTGCTTATGAACAAGTTAGAATTTAAATAAATAAAAATAAAAAGCAGCTATTTTTCCTAACGTGACTCTGGATTAATTGTTGTTTAGGGATGTGCGACTTGGGAGAAATGGGGTAGAAGAAATAAAGCATCACCCTTTCTTCAGAAGTGATCAGTGGAACTGGGACAACATTCGAGAGAGTAAGTAAATTAGGTTAAAAGTTCTATTTTATTCATTACTTGCAGTAGCAGAAATGAAAAAATTTTTCGGTTGTATAAATTAAGTACTTTCTATCTATCAAGAATCTTGCTCAAACATTCATATTTGTAACTTGTATTATAAAACCTTATATGAGGAAGGGTTAATAAATATGCATTTTTCCTACTGGAATTACCACATCTTTATCCTGTTTCTAATGTAGACATTTCCATTTTAAACAATGGAATTGGATGTTTCAAAAATTTTAACTAAAAGGAATGCATGTTAGGTTCTGTTTCTCTGGGGTTTTTTTGTTCTTTTGAGGTGGGTTTCTTGTTTTATTTTTCTTTTAATCTTCTGATAGTTAAGACAGTAGTTTGACAATGGTCTTCTCAGTTTTAGTGCTTTTCATGTAAGGTATTGAGAACCTGATAGCTTTAGGTAAAAAAATCAAAGTATATCAGTTCTTATAAGCTTGTCATTACTTCTAAAGTTATATATTTACTAATAATTTTTTAAATGATGATTGTATTTAAAGTTCTATTCTGAAATGTGATTACCTGAGAAAATATGTCTTGCATACTAGATGGTCTATGCATTAGGCAACAATACAAAAATAAGATTACTCTAGAAAAAATTGTTCACAGTAATATTTCCAGATCTGCTGTCTGGTTGATACATATTTAACTCCAAGTTATTTAAGGACGACTTTTAATACAGTCTTTTAACACTAGAGAGATTACCAGTATCTAGCAAGTGACTGAATCTTGGAGTGAAATGCATCTTTTTTCCCTTTTTTATAGCTGCTGCTCCTGTTGTTCCTGAGCTTAGCAGTGATATAGATAGCAGTAATTTTGATGACATTGAGGACGACAAGGGAGACGTGGAAACCTTTCCAATCCCCAAAGCCTTTGTGGGAAACCAGCTGCCTTTCATAGGATTCACCTACTACAGAGACAATTTGTATGTGATACATTAATATGCATTTTTAAAAGCATGCCTGCACATTTTTTTAATATTCTTTTTTTTTCACTCTAAATACATAATTTATTCCTTGCATTATGTTAATTTATGTCCACTTGTGAACATCCAAAACGCAAAGTTTGAGTAAAATAATTTGTTACTCTTTCAATTATTTCAATAACTCTGATTATACAGTGTATCTTGATATGCACAAAAGTATACAATATCTTAAAAAATCAGTTAGAGTTAAAATTCTGATAGATTTCTAATTATTTTCTAAAATGGCTTTTTATTAGTTATTTTAGAAGGAAGATTACACAGCATAATAACTTTTTAGAATTTATCCTAATAATCAGGAAATAATTGTATTAATTAAAAAAATTACAAGCTGCTGTAGTTTTGGAAACATTCTGTTAAGGAAAGGTTCAAATCAGAAAGATGCACTAACACCAAAATAAAATAAGCTTCATTCTGAGAGCAGCGTAGGACAACTTGAGAGAACTTATTAAAATGGCAAGGCTGCCAGAGTTGTTAAAAACTTGAGTAAGAGCTGGAGGGATTTGTTTTTGTTTTTGACAGGTTGCTAAGTGACTCCTCTCAGTCTTGTAGAGAGAACGAATCTGTGCAATCTAGTAAAAACGAGGTTAGTGCCTTTTTTGTTAGTAATAATGGGATGATTAACTAATTTTGTTAAGTCTGTTAAGAAAAGAAACAGTCTAAAATAAGTGTTAAGTTTCGTGGGGGGCTTTTTGTCTTTTAATGATCCTGAGTAAAACAAATGTTATTTTCCATTTACAGGACAACAAGGAGGTAAGTATAGTATCTGAATTATGAAAGGAATAGAAAAATTCCTACATAATTTTATGTGGGTGTGAAGTATCTTAAATGTTTATTCACCAAATTGTTAGCAGTAAATCAGTTGTATTTTGAAACAGTTGTACTCAAGTGTTAAGGTGCTATAGTATAAAGATAAATGAATAATAGATTTTTGTCAAACTCTTTTTGCATCCAGAATTTGTTTGGAATGCCAATGTGTGAAGCTCTGTTTCCTACAGACAGCAGTACTCCTGGGAAGGTCCCACACTAGCATTAATGATTCATGACTGGTTTATTCAGGATTTGAAAAAGTAAATTGTCACCTGCAGGGATAAGAGAATGTTTAAATCATACTCAGCTGGAGTATATGGAGCATGTTTATCCAGCTTTTGAAGACTGACAAATGAATTTAAATTTGCATGACAGGAAAAGTGATGGTATTTTCATATACTTACTCATTATATTATTTAAACATTTGTGTTATCTGAGTGTAGATAATATATTGTTAACATTTCTTAAAACTTACAATTCTTTTTCAAACTTTAAAAAATACATTAAGGAAATGCATTATGTATTGATCAGATAAATTTAAATGCAAATGTTTATTAGACTCCACTTCCTTCCTGTCATTGATGAATTGATGAATAGTTTAAACTTCAGCTTTTAAATAGAAATGTACTGCTGTTTGAAATACATATGGTCACATTCATGATGTTTGCTTTATGTTGTGTTAGTAAATGCAGATGGTAAAATTTTGCATTTCACTTCTGACAACTTATTTTATTTGTATTTTCTCAAGCAACAAATCTCTGGTTTTGATGTCCTTTTCAGTGTTCCAGTTGTGGAAATCTTCTAATTGTAACAATTATAAATGTTTTGGAAAACCACATTTTACATTTTGTGTTTGGAGGGTAGAGGAGGAGGAGGAAGAGGAAGGGAGGAAAATAAATGCATTTGAAAGCCTGAAGTAATGAGATAAATCCAAAATTTATTATTTATAATTTATTTCATGACTATTTGGGTACTGGAGTCACAATTATTTTTTTTAAATATTTGAGTAAGCAAATCAAAGCATTTTCAAAGTGTTCATTAGCTCCCAAGGTGTAAGACTTAAGAAATTCTTCTTTATGTGAGGTCACTGAACATGTGTAGCCATGTTATCTGAATATTGTCCAATTTGGTCATGTACACCCCTTTTCTATTTTTTCATTTCATTTAGAAAATGCTATCCAAAAACATCTGCTCCAGTGGAAAGTCTCTGGCTACAGAGCACAGCAAAGGGCCGGTAACAATGTTTTTTGCCCATATAAATTTAATGACTCACAATCTGTGGCACATAATTCTGCAACAGTTCAATTCAATTTAGCATGCAGCAAATTTTGTTGCTCTAAATTCATATATTTAAAATTATCAGAATTAATACCTTGTAAAGATTTAACATTCTAGTGATGGGTTTAAAATAGTATACTGGAAGATTGAATTAATTTTCCTCGCTTTCCCTTATTTTGTTATTTAATTGAATTGCATTTGTTTTCTGTGAAAGCATTTTAATATGTGGGCCATGCTTTTTTTGACATTTTACACAGTTTCAGAAAAAATTAAGCAAGCTAGAGGAACAGCTCAGTAATGAATTACAAGCCAAAGATGAACTAGAACAGAAGTACAGGTGAGAATGTTTCAACATATTTGGTATGTTTATAAGAATATTTTATTAGACCTTTTGTTTTTGAATGCTTAAAAGCATTTTAATCCACTTTGGGGATTCCCAACCCTGCAAGCAGACCTTACTGTAAGTTGCTGGCTTAATTCTTGCTACTCCTGTGACTAGTGGTTTTTTTGGGATTTGTTGAGGTTTTTTTTTTCCTTTAACTCCCTATAAGCATCTCACTGTTTAGTGATTTCACCGGTCCTTGAGGTTTCATATTACTTAAAATAGAATATCTTGCATAAAATTAATGAGACAAAAACACCTTACATGAAAGTACTGAAACACATCCAAACATTCTAATTTCTGTATTGTCAGCAGGGTTTTAAATGATTTTTCAATTTTGTTCAGGTCTACAAGTGTTCGTTTAGAGAAGATAGCAAAAGAGCTCGAAGAAGAGGTAAGGCCATAGATTTCTCACTGGAATTAGAGCTTTAACATTTGTGCATGGATTTTCTTCCCTCAATAACAGCAAATTGCTTTTGAGTAGCTGTATATTTTATGACAAATAACACCAGTTGATTTCTTGGTATTCACAAGCAGGAAATTGTTGTCATTGCTAAAATATTTTCATTATGCTTTCTGTACCAAAACTGCACATTTCTTTCCAGAACTAGTTTTTTACCATATTTTTAAGTTGGCAGACAGCATGACACAAATATCCCATACAGATTTTAAAAACTGAAGGTGTAAGAGTAGTATTTCCAGAGTAGAAAGGCCATGCTTTTGTTTGATGTTAGTAATGGGACCCTGTTTCTTGCCCAGCTTTGCGCCTTACTGCTTCTACAAATCTGGATGTGGCTTACAACTTAACGTATAGCTCATGCAGGTGCACGTCAAGACTGTACCTTTACATGTACGTTTCTCTGCTCCCAGAATGACTGCTTAGGCAGGTCTACCAGGTTTGTCAAATCCAGATGATCAAACAGTATTTAAATTGCAAAGCTCCTGGCCATAGACGTCCTGGGCTGGGTTTGACCACGTGTTCTGGTACGTTGTATTTGCAGCAGGACTGGCTTCCTCCATTACAGACTAAACTGAGTGCGTGAGCTGTGTTTTTATCGTATAAGAATACTACTCCTGTGTGTGTAATTAGCAGTGTATTTTTTTAAATATATCCAGATAACTTCAAGGAAGAATGTAGAGTCTGCTGTCAGGCAGTTAGAGAGAGAGAAAGCTCTTCTTCAGCATAAGAATACAGAATACCAGAGGAAAGCAGAACATGAAGCAGATAAGAAACGCAATTTGGAAAATGAGGGTATGTTGAACCATGCTTAAAGGTTCCATTTTGATGTGGGTTTTTAATACTTAAAATTAATGAATTATAGTTCCAACTGAAGCATTTTCATGGCAGTGATTAACAATGTTGAATTGTTTTTGTTGCAGTTAACAGTTTGAAAGATCAACTTGAAGATTTAAAAAAGAGGAATCAAAACTCTCAAATATCCAATGAAAAAATCAATCAACTACAAAGACAAGTATGCCAACTTTATATACACATATTTTAAAATAATCACTGATTACAGTACGGATTTTGGTAACAGTGGGGGAATTTGAAATGTGTAATTGGATTTTAAAAGCTGTTCTTTCTCTTTAGGTTTTGGTATTCAAAAGTAATCTTAAAATATACTCCATGCTCCTTTAATCCATCAAATTTAGTATTCTGTAGTAGAAATAGTGGGGTTTATATTTTAATTATTCCTGAAGTATGTTTTTTTCACCCTTAGTTGGATGAAGCCAATTCTTTGCTGCGGTCAGAGTCTGATACTGCAGCCAGGTTAAGGAAGAACCAGACAGAAAGCACAAAGCAAATCCAGCAGCTGGAAATTAATAACAGAGAGCTACAAGATAAGAACTGCCTGCTAGAGAATGCAAAACTCAAACTGGAGAAGGAGTATCTCAATCTTCAGTCAGCTCTAGAATCAGAAAGGAGAGATCGAAGTCATGGATCAGAGATTATCAGTGATTTACAAGGTATTTCTGCAAATCTTCTGAAGTTAAGATTGCTTCTTGTTTCTAGTTTGGGTGGTGTTGAGTTTCAGACTGTGACTAGGTAAGTGTGCTGTTTTATAATATGTTACATAATTGTGAATAGCATTTTAGAAAAAATGTGTGGTAACATCTATAAAACATTATTGATAACTTGTGGAATCACCCCAAAGGAGGCATTCTTAATAGTCAGAATTAGAAACTGTTATATTTAAAAAATCTCTAAATAGATAAAATACAGTCCTGTTTTCACACACTGACCAGCCTCGTTGATATTTTCATAATTTTTAGGCCGAATATCTAGCCTCGAAGAAGAAGTAAAAAATGGAAAGAGTGCACTAGCTAAACTGGAAATGGAGAAGAGACAACTGCAGGAAAAGCTCACAGATTTAGAAAAGGTAACAGCACTGCTAAATGAACATCAGTGTTACATTCTTAAGGAATTTTTGATTTGTACTTTTATTACTTGAGACATTGCAACCAAACCTCTACAAAAAATAAGCCTTGTTTTCAGATTTTTTTTTTTTTTTAATAATTTTTTCCAATTTGATAAATGGGAGAAAGAAGACATAATTTCCCATACAATCATGATACATTTTACTTCTGAAGTACTTAAGTACCTAATTATGTACTCCGGTGTGTACCTTAACAGTAGAGTAGTTACATTTCATTTCATGTGGGGAGTATTTTTACACTCTCATTATTGACAAAAATCAAAGAGCCTCTGCTAATAGGATTTTTTAAACAAATTTGTTATTGAAACAAAAGGCTTGAAAAATTTCTTCAATAAACTTAATCTTTGAGCTGCTCTTACTACAGAGTGTTGGTTGGTAAGGCAGTAATTCTGTAATTGTTTGCAACTGGGGATGTCACTGTACATTTTTAGATTGCTTTGGCATTCACAAAAAAAACATTTATGGAAATGAGTTTTCAGTTAGTTCCTTAGCATGAGCTTTCTCTTCTGCTCCAAGCATCCGTTCAAGCAGCATGTTACTGTTGTTCAAAATTCTGCCACTAACCTGATGTATTTAATGTTTTATTTCAATGTTATTTTTTATTTAATAGGAAAAGAGCAACATGGAAATAGATATGACATATAAATTTAAAGTTATGCAGCAGAACCTTGAACAAGAAGAAGCTGAACATAAAGCCACAAAAGCACGATTAGCAGACAAAAATAAAATCTATGAGTCTATAGAGGAAGCAAAATCTGAAGCCATGAAAGGTATATATTTGGCATCACAGTTGGACTTAGGTGTGAATTATACAAAGTAGATAATAGAATCTTTCACTGTGCATATTCTGGTACATCTCATTACAACTGAAATATCTTGAAGAGAGGGATAATTACTAAAAAAATCCAGAAGATGGCTCTTACTTTTCAATTAAATGGCTTATGTTTATTTCAGTTAATTAAAAAGCTACCTACAGATCCTGTCCTTCCAATTGCAGAGCATTCACAAAAATTTTGAGCTTGCAGATCTTCAACAGAAGCAAAAATGATTCAGTAATAATGGCTGAGTCACTTGGCATATCAGGTTCCCAAATTGCTTCAACTCTTTGATTTTATGTTATCACAGAGCGCAGTAGATTTAAATGTTTTATTTTTAAAATTCCACCTGTTTTCTTAATCTCAGAGGTGTTGCAGATAAGCTGGAAGTTATCTACAAGCTCAAAAGTAGGAAATAGCTCTGTCAGAAATGCTTGAAAAAGCATCCTCTGGGTGTGTATCTACTGTGAATATTTTAATTAATCACTTTTAAGTAGTCTTTCTCTTCAGTTTTAAAAGGGGAAACATGTGGCTTATTGTTAGTACAGGGTAGACATCCTCTTCCCTTTGGCCTCCAAAATCTCCTGTTTTACACTTCACTGATGTCTTACATCTTTTACTTCACAGAAATGGAAAAGAAACTTTTGGAAGAGAGAGCTCTAAAGCAGAAAGTAGAAAATCGGCTGTTGGAAGCTGAGAAGCAGCGCTCCATGTTGGACTGTGATCTCAAACAATCGCAACAGAAAATAAATGAGCTTCTTCGGCAAAAGGATATACTGAGTGAAGATGTAAGGAACACTGACAGAAGGAGTCTTGAGTCAAACTTTGTTTTCAATGCCTTAGTAGTTTTCCTGTTACAGCTGTATTTAGAAATATTAGTGAATGAAAATTGCAACAAAGTTTTTCTTCTCTGCCTTTGAAACTTTAAAAAGCCTACTTCATGGAATGTTGTGTCATTTGTCTGAAATATTTCAGCATTATTCATGTTAAAGGGTTTGTCCTCTACAGTGGAAAATGCTGTGAGATTGACATGGAAAAGCTAGGTAATTTAATGTGTGCTAATGCCTTTATTCAGGAAGCAGCTTTGATTTACCAAAAGATGTAAAGGAAGTCAATTAGAGACTGTTTAAATGTTGTTTTCCTGTGTAGATGTGTAAAATACACAGGTTTCTGCTTCTTTTTCAGGTAAAAAACTTGACATTAAAAATAGAGCAAGAAACACAAAAGCGCTGTCTCACTCAAAATGACCTCAAGATGCAAACACAGCAGGTCAACACCTTGAAAATGTCGGAGAAGCAGTTAAAACAGGAGAATAACCACCTTCAGGAAATCAAATTAAGTCTGGAAAAGCAAAACAATGAACTCCGCAAGTATGCAAGTTGTTCTATATGTTTTAGTCATGTTACTGATTTTGAAATATTTTTGGAACAAAAATTGGGAGTAAAATTAATTTTAAATAATTGCTGCAAAGAATATGCTATTCTACAGTGCAAAACTTAATTGTTCTTTAAAATAATTTACAGTGACTCTAATTGAGACTTGCCCTAGTAATTCAGCAATGTATAGGTTTGTATTAAAAGATGTTTGTTATTCTGAAAATCTTAGAAAACACAGCTTAAATATAAGTCTGAAAACTTCAGAGAAACACTTATTTAACTGAAGGTCTAGGTGCTTTTTTTAATGATGTAGGACTTCAATGAAGAGGAAAGTTACTGGAATTATTAATCTAGGGGAGCTTATCAAAGTTGGAAATTAATACTGCTACAGAGCTACAAAGCATAACCATTTGGAAATATCTAGTAGTCCAGATCTTTAAACACATCTGTAGGACCTTTAGGTAGGAGTCTAGATAGGAGCTCTTCAAGGTCTTACAAGCAGAAGCAGTATTTGCACCTGATAGTAAGTAAGGGAAGAAACTTTTTTTTTTTTTTTTTACATAAAGAGCTTTCTTGTGAATAAAAAGACCAAATTACCATTAGTATCAGATGAATCTTAATCCTAGCTCCTTTATGACTGTCTCCCTGTGCTTTGCTTTTCTTTCAGCAGGATGTATTTAGTCATGTAGAAGGTAGCCATAATGTGGAACACTAACAGAAGTACTTTCTGCTACATTTCTGTTGTTAAGGAGCTGACTGTTGTTTAAATAACAGATGAATTCAAGAAAATATGCGTGTCAAGGAATACAGACATTCACAGACTGTGAACTAGCAAACAAGAGACCCAAAACAACCAGTCAGATCAGTGACATTTTACATGGAAATAAGGTTCCGTTGGTGCTGTTTACTTTATCAGTGTTTCTTACTGGTTAAACTTTGTGACACTGTTGTAGTTAGTGTGTTAGCAGTATTAAACTGACTTACTACTGCAGTATTCTCAGCTGTACAAGTGAAAAAGAGAGCTGATACCCAGAGGAAGCTCAGGTTTAATAGCTGATGATAGGTCAAGTAATTGCTGGAGATCTCAAGGGTATGAATGCTATCTTTTCTGTTTACTGCTTTGGAATATCTTCATATCTCTAAATCATTTTTTTCCTTTCTAGGGAACGTCAGGATGCAGATGGACAAATGAAAGAGCTTCAAGACCAGCTCGAAGCTGAACAATATTTCTCAGTATGTTTTATGCTGCTTTATTTTAATATTAATCTGTTTACTGAGTATGTTAGCTTTTCTTCTTCCCCCTCAGCCATCAGATGTTTCACCTCTCTAACCCAAAGCTACTTGTTTTTCCTGTGCCTGTCTCCAGTGTTGTCTGCTGCCTTGATGTTGATCACTGGGCAGCACAAAAATCTCATGTTGAGAAACGTCCCAGCTTTGTAGGGAAGTTCAGAGGGAGGAGTCAGGCAGCTCATTTTCCCACCCTGTGAATAATCTCTGCATGTTTCAAGCCTTTTGCATTCAGCATCTCTTCCATGCTGTCTGGTAGAGAAGAGCTGTAGTCTCACATGATGTGACAAATCATGTGCATCTATGGCTCAGAAAGAAATTTTGCATTACGACCAAACTTGGTAGTGTCTGTTGGGAGTTTTTCATTTATTGTTGTAGGGTGAACCAGAATAAATACTTAAAAATCATCACTGGCATGTGGAGGTTAATTTTTATTAACAGTGCACAGCCAGTTGCACTGCAGGAGATGCCAAAGGCTTGTTTCAGTATTAATGGAAAATTAAGATTTCCTTGTGGATTTAGGTCAGTGAGGAGAAGGCCTACCTAAAGTTTTATAGATTAAAATGTTATACACATTATAGGAAAGAAAGGGAGAACTGAGGTCAGTTTACTGCTGTAGTTGGGCCAGAGAGAGGCAATCTGTCCTGAAATCCCTGCAGTAAGTACACTTAGAGTTGTCTGTCACTTAACTTGTAGTCAGTCATTTTCATTTCCTTCAGAGTTTTAGATTTATATTGATTCCATGAAATTTTGAATTTCAAATTATTTTCTAATTGGTTTTTCTCTTATTCCTGTATTTCTTTTAGTTCTTTAACTGTCATGTTGGTTTCATGGATTTATATTATTAGAATCTAAACTCCACATGCATTTACAACAGATAAAGAAATTATTTTCTCTGCTTCTGATACTTCTGATTTTGTATGAAATAGTGATTTTCACATTGAGTATCTTCAACAGTATGTATACCAACATAGAAAATGTATATTGTACATCTGCCATCCACAAATATACAAGTTAAAAAAGGAACAACAACAAAGTAAAATAACCAAAGCACATTTGTGAGTGAGGATGATGACATTTAGATAAGTATAGAGAAGGCATTGCACAATTATACTCCAATTAGTGTGATTAAGGAACTGCATACCATGTCAACTTGTATAATTTTTGTGGACCTTCAATAGTATAGAAATCACATAATTTTCTTTCCAACTTTAAATTCTAGACTCTCTATAAGACACAAGTTCGAGAACTTAAAGAAGAATGTGAGGAAAAGACCAAAATTTGTAAAGAAATGCAGCAAAAGATACAAGAGTTACAGGATGAGAGGTAGGTTTTGTTAGTTGGACCACTAATACATAAAAGATCAGAATGGCTTTTTGTTGTTTTCTTTCCTCCCCTCCCTAACCTACCCATTTTAAAGTTAAAAGTATATGTCAATAATTTGCAGAGATTCCTTGGCTGCTCAGCTAGAGATCACTTTGACAAAAGCAGATTCAGAACAACTTGCCCGTTCCATTGCTGAGGAACAGTACTCTGATTTGGAAAAAGAGAAGATTATGAAAGAGCTGGAGATTAAAGAGATGATGGCGAGGCATAAACAGGAACTTACTGAGAAGGATGCCACCATAGCCTCGGTGAGTTACATGACCTGTAATTTTGGTAGTAGTTGTACATGAGCTTTATTTGCAGTTTGAGTTATCCATTGCTCTTTAGCAGCTTTAAAGATAGAAGAGTATGTCTAATGTTTTAAAAATATTTATTTCTTATGATTGAAATTCAAGAATCTCTTACCGTGTTTCTTCCATGCATTTCTCTGACCATTCTTTCTTCTGTGCCCCTACCCCTCTTACAGCAAGTCCTCTTATCCTTGTCCTGGTCTCACTCTGCAGCATTTCCTTCTGTCCTTTAATGCTTCTTCATTTGCCACATGAGTTTTGTTACATGGTCACATGTCTTTTTTTTTTTTTTTAGTTGGAGGAAGCAAATAGGACACTGACTAGTGATGTGGCTAATCTTGCTAATGAGAAAGAAGAGCTAAACAATAAACTGAAGGAAGCACAAGAACGTACGTAATCTCTTAAATGTGATTTAAATTGAAACTAGAACCCTTAAATTGAAACCTTAGAACTCTTAATTGTTCTTTTATAGTACTATATTTGTTTGTAATGAGTTTTCATAGATTTTCTTTCAATTACCTTGCTACAGAAATTACGAAGCTGAAAGAAGAAGAAGCAAATGTAGGAAATCTTAAAGCACAATTTGAGAAACAGTTGTTGAATGAAAGAACATTAAAAACCCAGGTAAACAAATATATTCAAATACATGTAGACACAGTGTTCATTAATCAAATAATTTTTAATATAATACTTTCCATTATAAACTATAGATACGTACTAGCAATGCTTTATTTCTTTTTGCTCTGAAAGAAAATATATGCGTTTTTTCCTTCCTTCTTCTAAGTGGACTTACAGTGTAGTGAAAATGGATCCTAATGATTTGTAATAGAGGAACTTCTAATCCAGATGTATTCCACTAGCAAAAGCCTTCATTTCTGTCAAATTATTTGATATGTTACTAGTTTCAGGCTTTCATCTGCTCAGTCTTTTCCTCTGTATAAAGAAGTACATTTCTGATTTTAATCTAGATTGTTTTTTAGAAGAAGTGTCATTTTAAAACAAAGACATATTTTGGGTCTAGCTAGTGAAAATTTAAGGGATTATTTAAATGAGTGAAAGCACTCACACAGCTAATGCTTGCTTCAAGTAAAAATTAATCATTACCTTCTTTTATATTTTGTGTAATACGTTGGATTAAAGCAGGCTTGTAGTACAGAATTGCAGAGGTCTTAGTTTATAGTTAGAACTGCCTGGTTATAGACAGAGAGAAGACTTCATTTCTTCACAACGTAACTCTGTGTATTTATTAATGTGGGTCTTGTCACTTCTTTTTTCCCATGGGAAGGCTGTGAATAAATTGGCTGAAATCATGAATCGGAAGGGTCCAGTCAAACGGGGAGCTGACACTGATGTACGGCGGAAGGAAAAGGAAAATAGGAAGCTGCATATGGAACTGAAGTCTGAACGAGAAAAGTTAACCCAGATGATGATCAAATATCAGAAGGAAATAAATGAAATGCAGGCAGTAAGATCCTTTTGTAAATATAAACATTGCAGTATTTCCTGTAAAATCATACTATTGATACAAACTTTAAGGTAGAGTATCCAGTCTCCGTTTCTGAATTTTCCCCAATAAAAAGAAATACACAGAATGTATATTGAGATTGGCTACAAATTCTGCATAATTTTTCTCTGAGTAACCAAATATTATGATAATAGGAAATCTTGCAATTTATCCCTGCAGCAAATAGCAGAAGAGAGTCAGATACGGATTGAACTGCAGATGACTCTGGACAGCAAAGACAGCGACATTGAACAGCTTCGTTCCCAGCTGCAGTCACTGCACATTGGGCTGGACAGCAGTAGCATAGGCAGTGGACCTGGAGAAGCTGAGGCAGATGATGGATTCCCTGGTATGTAAATTTTATCAGTATTTCTGCATTAACTCGGTTTATACCAGTGTTTCTCCATAGAAACTGGAATATTAAATTGATGGTCTGATGATTCTGTGATTTACATCTTCGTCTATTTCTACCATCTTATCGATCCATTGATAGTGATCACTTGTTCACATGCTAGCTAAATCTGTCTGTTGTAATAAGTCACCTTATGTTTATTTAAAGATTTTTTTTTTAAATTCTATTTTGCTCCATTAGAACTAAATATTTTTTCACTTTATTTTGGAGGCTACTTTAGAATTACTGTGTGTATGTGATGAAATGTAAAACTAATAATCTCTTAGAGATTCTATTTTGACTTCTTTTCTACTTTTCCTCCTTTATGCTTTATGTTTAGTCCATATCACTCAATCTCACACTATGGAATCCATGTCCTTTACCTATCAGCACTCTTCTACCTCTGTCAGTATTGCCACTAAGCCTTCCAGTTCTCGCATGCTTCTTGATTCCGATTCTGACTCAGAGGAAGAACCTTTGTCTTGTTCCCACAGCCCTACAGAAGTTGATAGCACAGGTGACATCCCTAAGAACCATTTGGTTTTGTTCTTATTGTGTCGTTTTCTCTGCTTTAGAACTAACACTATTAATACATAATTAAAGAAGCATAAACCAAATCTGGCAGATTACACACTGCAGCGGCAGTAAACATTACTGTCAAATACATGAGAAAGTTTGCATGAACAAGTAACTGGCCTGTTTTTTCTAAATGCTTGCAAATGCTTGCTGACAGTTATAAACCCACCATTTTTATTGTGACATTGAATAAATGAGCCTTATGGCTTGTTTTCAAGATAGCCCCTACACAGTATCTGCAGCTCTCTGTATGACCCTAAGGTGCTGGATAGCAAGAAATCAAATCTTTGTGTTTAAGTGAAGTGTGGAAACATCTTACTCCTCACATCTAAACATATGTGATTTTCTTGTAGAAATTCACTGTCCTGAGAATTACAATGTTTTGCCTTAAAAGTATATTATGAGTGATAAGGCCCTGTTTTACTAATTCTGTGTTCATTTGATATGACTATACATACACCCTTTTAACAAAGCTTTTGTTTCACGTTAATGTTAGAGGTGGGTTTTTTACTGCATTCCACTTTCTGTATTTCACATGAGGTTCCTTTAAAGTGTGAATACCTTTCCTCTGAAGGTAGAACCTCTTTTGGTATTTTGACATTATTTCATCAAACTAGAGTAAAAAATAATGCATTTCCTCTATTTTCCTCATCCTCTGGTTTTTGCTTTGAAGCTTCCAATGAAATAAAATCTACATACATGCATATTTTTTTCCTTGCTAGCTGCTGTTCTGGTATGTGCATGGATTTGCTTTTTTCTAAAGTAAAAATCATAGCTAAGCTGGGATTTTTTGCTGGCATAGTTATAAAAGATTTGAGGTAGGATAGTGTCTTCTGTTCTTTTTCCCCTCCTAGTGTTTATAAACATGTATTGTGAGAAGTTGGGAATATTCTGCCCTTTTTCTGATCTGTTAGTATTGAATGGACACCAGAAGTGAAAAAGTATAATCAGAAGCTCTCATTTTGTCCAATTTAATCTGTATTACAGGTTACAGAGAAAAACAGGAAAATCATATATTAGGAAATAGGAGAAACATGCATATTTTGTGCCCTACATGTGCTCCCTGGATATGGCATAGACTATTTTTTTGCAGTAACATTGTGCTTCCTACACTTACTATGAGGTGTAGTTGAGAGGAACAATCTAAGGTGGCAGCTATGAGGCAAAACACATTACAAAATGTACAAATGTGTACAAAAAGTACATCATGTTCTTGATGTGTATATTAAAGTAGGTCACCAACAGCATTGCTGATAGGGCAATAAATGTTGAAGACACTGTGTATCTGTGAATCTTGCTTTAAGTCTCTCTAGACCCTAAAAGAATTCTATGAATATTTAGTAATTATTTGTTACACTGTGTTAAACATAGGCAGGAACCTGCAAATGCCCTCTGATGAGAAGGAAAATAGTTTTTGTAATTTTGGAGTATGTTTCTGCTTGTTCCATGGTTTTGTGTTTGTTAATGCTTAACACTTCACTATTTCTGAGTTGGAGGTCCCTCAGCAGCAGTAGAGGTTATCTGCTAGTGTAGGAAACTCATTAGGAATATATTACTGCAATTAAATAGCTCCCCTTAATAACACATAGAGGGAAGAAACACTTGTGTAAAGTGCAGCTACAAAAATAGGGTCAAAGGGTATGCGATCCCATGTATTACCAAGCACTGGGAAAGTGTGATACTCTTGAGCTTTTGGTGGCTACTGAAATGTGTGTGCCAAACAACAGCTGAGCTCTCAATACTCTTGATAAATCAAATCTGACAAATGTGCCAGTGTTATATAAAATACTGCAAGTGTGTGAAAGGGCAGTTGTATTCAGGCAATGCCTAAGGGTTAACCAGAAATTACTTATTTTGGATTGGAAGGCCTAGGGAGATGCAGGCAGAATTAGAGAAAAGAAAAATTTACAGACCAAGAAGTATGAACTGGAATACTAAGCTGACATTTTCCTCAGCATATAGGGTATATAGGTTATTTGTGGTGGTAATTTGTCTTTTTTTTGGTCTTGGATTGGATGTTGTGTGGTCTGTACTAATATCTTCAGGTGCTGTTGTAAAAGGTAAAGGTTAATAGATATAAGGCTTTCAAGAATTGAAAAAATTACTAAAGGGAATGCGTGTGATATATTTCCAAGTTTGTTCTTCCTCTTCCTCCTTCTGTCTACTACTTTTTTTTGTGATTGCATTGCTGGTTATTGGCTGTACTCAGGGGTTCATTATTTAATATATTCCTGAACATTTACCATGGTAAACTTTGCAAGATCTCATACTGTTAAATAGTTCATCTTCCCATGTTTGCTCTCCTGCTTTATTATTGATGTTCAATAACTTTTAAAATGCACAGTAGTCCCAAAAATAATGTTTTGTCTGTTCTTTAATACTTATCTCTTTTTTCAGAATCAAGATTGGAAGGCTGGCTATCAATGCCTGTTAGAAATAACACAAAAAAATTTGGATGGGTTAAAAAGGTAAGAAAACCAGATTTATGGGTTTTGTTGCATAGGTTCAACTTTAAGCTTACTGTAGGTTTTCTGCACTTCAGTTTTTCTTTGATACATGATTCTCATTACTTAAACACATAAAATATGTTAACTAGTATAGCTACATCTGAGAGAAGCAGCTTAAGACAACTGCAGTAGCTTAAGACACCTCTTTGTATAGCCAGAAGTGAGAACATTCCTTCATGATCTCCAAATGTTTATACATGCTCTAAGCATTCCCAGCAGTTTGACATAGCTGGAATTAGGCAGAGTCTGGAAACAGGTGCTCTTGACAATTTCTTTGTTTACAAGATAAGACTAAAACCTACCCCTCCTGCCTTGTGCAGCCTTTATTTGTTTACTGCTTCTCAGTAACCTCTTTCATGAGGATTTGTCCAAAATGTAACAATACACATTTACATACAAATTTCCTTACTACTGTCATACAGTTAATTCTAGGCAAAATTCTTGAAGTAGGACATCTTTTAGGTAATTAGCTTTCTAGTGAACATTGATAGCTATTCTGGTAAGTATAATAGTGATCTCCTTAAGTATGATCCCTATTAGGTATGACCTGCACACATGAAATAGGCAGAGGATGACTGTTACTCTCTCTACCAGTCCTTTCACTTTCAAAAGTGAAAATTAAATCAATAAAATAGGAAGGAAAAGCTTATATCCTATTTTCTTCCTGACTTTTGTTTTTGTTTCTTCATAGATACTAACATATGTTTAAAAATCAGTTAATCTCATAATATAACTTGATTTGTCAGGTAATCAGAATTTTATTTGTTATGCAGTGAATTCCTTGGCATGGACTTAGTATACAGTACTACCATTGTCCACTTAGGTACCATTTAATCAAATTGTAGAAAAATATTGCTACAACATATGATAGATAATGTGATAGATAATTGCTCTGGCATATTTGACATCTGTGATAAGCTGGATTAAAACATGTTTTATCCTTTTGTCTCCTAACAGTATGTAATTGTAAGCAGCAAGAAGATCCTGTTCTATGACAGCGAACAAGATAAAGAACAATCTAATCCCCATATGGTATTGGATATAGAGTAAGTACTGCTGTGTGTGTTTCCTTCTGATTTGTAGGTGAACTCTGTTGGAAAGATCTCTGACCAAAGGGCCTTTTGAGGTCCAGTCTGGGAGCACAGCATCACATGGGACATGATTTTTTTTAATCGAACTATAGAGTTGGACCCTTGGGTACCCACTGTGTTGACGAGTGGGGTTTGCTGTAGGCACTGGTGCAGGAGGAGCAGTGGTGCTCAGACTGATCTAGGGAGCTGCACTGAGCCCTGGTCTAACTGAACTGCACCTACTAGCTCAGACAGACCTTCCTCACACACACTTGAGAGCAAAGCACGCAGAGAAAACTGTAACAGCGAATATAATTTTCAGTGTTCATATATTTTCTCTTACAACATGGCCTTACAGATGGGTTATATAGTTAATTTATTTTCTTAATAAATAGCAGAATGTGGCTATTCAGAGCATGGGGACAGGATTGTGTTAGAAAGGTGCCAGCAGCCATTAAAGTCACATGATGATGGTTTCTCAGTGCTTCTGCAAATGTCTCTGTATGTATGTATATATATATATATATGTATATATACTTTTTATTAAAGGTTTTTGGGAGTTCATGCGCAGGGTTGAAAGACAGGGCTTTATCAAGTGATTAGAAATCTGTACAAATTTGACAAATCTTTAATGACTCTAAGTCTTAATGTGGTATGTTTTATCCTAACTTGACCTGTCACATTTATCATTGTGGTAACAATAATTTTTGTCCTTATTGAAACAATTTCCTATAGCAAACTCTTCCACGTCCGACCAGTCACTCAGACTGATGTGTACAGAGCAGATTCCAAGGAAATTCCTAGGATATTCCAGGTATTCATTATTAAATTAATGTTTCTAGTATAACAGACATAGCATTTCAGACATTGTCAAAAATATTGTCTAATGAAATATTTACTAAAAAATCATTGAAAAATCGTTCCTAGTGTACTTCTTCAGTCTTTGTATTAAGATAATGACTCTGAATTTATATTTGTCATCTAGGAGTACTGAGATTATTTTGCTTTCATTCTAGATCCTATATGCTAATGAAGGAGAGAGCAAAAAGGAACAGGAATTTCCTGTGGAGCCCATGGGAGAGAAGTCAAATTACATTTGTCACAAAGGACATGAGTTTATACCTACTCTTTACCACTTCCCAACCAATTGTGAAGCTTGTATGAAGCCCCTGTGGCACATGTTTAAACCTCCTCCTGCTCTAGAATGTCGCCGCTGCCATATCAAATGTCACAAAGATCACATGGATAAAAAAGAAGAGATTATAGCGCCTTGCAAAGGTAAATAGCAAGTATTTGAATATGCAGATAGTGCTGGAGTCATGAGGCACCCTAATATCAGAGGATTCTAGTAATGATCTGACACCAACTAAACATAAAGGTTGGTTTGTCTTTTATTACTACGTGGCCATCAGCCCCATCAGACCCGAGGGTGTCTCCATGAGGGTCACTCTGCTTTGAGCTCATGGCACGTGGCTGTGATGTGCGTGTACCTTTTGTGTTGTCATCCTCATGCAGTGGAGCGTGATGGCTGTAAAGTGCTCACACTGTGTGTTTTGCTCTGCTGTGGGAAACAACAGTGCTGTGGAAGGGGTTACATTTGGTGAAGGTTGCTCCTTGTGACACAGTGGTATATAATTTCTTAGTCTCAGTCACACCTCTTTGTATTACCCGTGTTTTCTCCCATGTGAATGTGTATCTTCCACAGTACTAAGTTGTTACTCTCTAAATATAAGGAGGAGGTACTGTGAGCATCCAGGAAACCTACTGGTTCCTTTTGCTTTTGACCTCTCTGCTGATTTCTCTGCATCAAGTATGAGAATATGCTAATCTGACAGCTAATTTTTGATGTGAGGCCATGTTTAGAATAATAAGAATAATAATTTTTATTTTTTAAATCTTATTACAGTGTACTATGATATTTCTACTGCGAAGAATCTGCTACTGTTAGCTAATTCTACAGAAGAACAGCAAAAATGGGTGAGCCGACTGGTGAAAAAAATACCCAAGAAGCCTCCAGCACCAGACCCCTTTGCTCGATCTTCTCCTAGAACTTCCATGAAGGTACAGCCAAACCAGTCCATCAGACGACCAAGTCGACAGCTTCCTCCAAACAAACCAAGGTGACACAAGAGCTGCTGTTTAATTTATTGTTTTACATGTTTGACTACAATTGGTTTCAGTTCCTTATTTGGGGTAGAAGGACTCATGCTAATGTCTCAGGATTCCTGAAAGAATAGTCATATCAGATTCTTCTGATTTGGTAAAAATTGTCCATACAAAAATTGTTCATTTATGACTGGATCCCTTCTAAGGAGCAGAATCCCATGTGTTGTGCTGTGGAAGTTGATAGCATTCTGCAGGTAGCATTTATATGATAGTGCAGTGCAGAGTTTCTGCTTTTTTTCCAATTTGCTTTTTTCATCACCTGCAGTACTAGGTTATGTTTGCTTCTGTCAGTTCCCAGTGCTGGCAGCGTGTGAAAAGGTTTGTCTGGCTTACTTTGTTCCTTGAAGTATTCCAGTTTAGCAAAGGCTTAACATTTTTCTGCAGAGAGGTAATTGGGCAGTGCCTAGACAGGATTGCTGTCCTTTTTTCTGTGACCAGACTGGCACCAGTATCTCAGCTGTCTGGGTGAGACCTGGGCTGGGTGAGTGGCCAGAGTTACAGTGGGGAATGCAGGGAAGCACATTCTTGCTCTGATGTTGCTATTACCACAAAACATCCTTATGCTATGAAGAGTTAAATCTTCAACAGATGCTGGGATTTTAATGGGTGGAAATGCATAGTGGAAGGACTTAGAGTAATTTAATTGCACTTCCCTCTCAACCTTCAAACAGTCTAATTTTTGGTGATTTCATTTACATATTTAAAAGAGAATCAGATTTGATCCAAATCATAATTTGGAATTTAAATTAATAGATTTATTATAATCACAAAGGAAAAAAGCTTTCAAATCACTTTTTAGGGAGCAATTATTGAAGAGTTTCTTAGTGCAAAAATAACCAAAACATCAGTGATAGGAATGAAAGCATGAATCAAGAAAACATTCGTGACAAATTGGGGGACAGGTAGATTACTTCTGCATACTGTTTGCAGTCTTAGTGGTGGTACTCTGTTTCTTGCTGTTAACATATAAAGGCATATTATAAATTCTGATTTTTTTTTTTCAGTGGCTATTAGGTGTTCTGAAAATAATTCTTCCCTTTCCAATACCCTTTTTTCAGTCTTGAGCATTTGTACAAAATGCTTTCATAATACAGTATTTACCATTCTTTACTGGTGGAAAAAGGAGGAGAATTATTTTTGTGTGTAAAGCATGTAATTCTTCAGTTTAAGTTTCCAAGTTAGCCTTGCAAATGTACCTAACAGATGAAAAGTGTACTTCAGTGAGGTCATGTCTCTTATTACCAGATTAATGCAGGTCGGTCAAACTGACCTGGAAATTTGTATGGATTTAAACACCTTTAATTAGAAACCACACACTCATAAATAGCTGTAATTGCTCTGGTAAATTTATAGGTCAGTGTTGCTTCTATGAGGCTTTTGTGCAAGAGCTTACCATATGAAATAATTAATTTTCTTTTATGAACTTTATTAAGAATGAAGATGTAATTGCCAGTTCAATCTAGGGACTGAGCAGTGGGCCCTGGCAGCCAGGTAGGCTCTGGGACTGCACCAAGAGGAGCAGAGCTGGATGGCAGGGAAGAGATTATACCCCTCTGTTCACTCTATAGTCTGCAGCACCATACTGCCTCCACCTTTGAGCCCCCAAGTTCCAGCCAGACATGAACACCCTGGGGAAGGACCAAGCAGAGGCCACCAGGATGGTCAGAGCAGACGCCTGAGGGAGCTGGGCTTGTTGAGCCCGGATGATGGACATGTCCAGGGGCTCCCACAGCTGCCCCAGCCTGTGGGGAGGGTATCCAGGAGAAAGAGCCAGGCTTGGCAGTGCTGCATGGTGGCAGGGTGAGAAACAAGAGGCTCCCTTCAACCAGGAGACACTCCTGGTCTGGATACAGGGTAAAGCCAGTGCAGAGAGGGAGGCCAAAGAGGCTGGACAGGCTTCATCCCTGGAGACTCTCAACACCTGACAAAGCCTTGAGCTTCCTTCACTGGCTTTGCATCTGCCCCTGCTTTGAGCAGGAGGTTGGGCTAGAAACCTCCTGAGGTCCCTTCTAAGCTGCCTGCTCCTAAAAATGCTGTCCCTGCTAGGAATTTCACACAATGATGGTTTCTTCAATGCTTTCATGGCTGTTTTTCTTCATGAGGATTTAAGGGCAAACCAGTTTTTCATACAGACCATATAATTTCTGCTTAGCCATTTGGCTGGATCATGCCAAATGGATAATTCCAAGTTGGAAAAAAGCCAACTTTAATGTGTTTTGCATCCTGATAAATTGTTTAAGTGTAATAGCCATAGTTCATTAACATATGAATATTGAGCCTTTTCAGGGCTCTATCATATTTAAAGGTTTAAATAGTTTAAAGCTTGAAAATCCAAATTCCCCTGAAACACATTTTATTTTAAAAATGTGATTGACTTTTCTAAACAATGTAACATGTTTATATTGATGGTCTCTTAGGGTAAGGTTTCCATGCCTGCATCCTATGCTTGGGCACACAATGCTAATTAGGATCCTTCCAGGTCACTGGAGAGAAGACTAGGCTGGCTTTCATTTGTTGTAGCTATAGCAGTTGAAAAGTCAGTACTTAAGGCATTACAACAGACAGAGATGAGTGCTTCTAGACAATGATTCACCCCATCCCAAAATAAATGCCTCAGATAAGTAAAATGACTCATTTGCTGACAGGGTTTGCCTTGCTTGCCTTCTTTGTTCTATAGTGACCATACAAGGAGTACAGACAGGGAGGCCTAGACAACAATTTGATATATCCTCTTTTTTGGCATTGCTTAACTTTAAACAATGAGCTACAGAATAGCTGTATGGTGTAATTACCCTGTGTTTGGAATACAGTAAAATCCTGCTTTATTTGTTTGTACATTCAGATGAAGCTATCTTATTCAGTGTTCTTTTCAGCACTCAAAATCTTGATTTTATTGGAAAAATTGTTAAGATTGCATTGTTGTCTGGAAGGAGATAGCAGGAGAGCATAAAACCACTTCATTTTGGTCTTTCCTACTGAAATTCTAGGGAAAAAAAACAATGTGGTAAGTGTTCTATATTGAATGGAATGATTTTTGAGATGAATTTGCAATGAATGCAATATTCTTAAGTTACATGAACACTAAGTGACTCTTCATACCCATGACAGGCAAAGGGACAAACCCACCTGCCTTAAGCAGTCTTTCAGTTAAAAAGGTTTAGTGATACCAAAAGGAATTTTCAAGTCTTTTATATAAGTGTGACACTCATTAAACATCAAACCCTCCTGTTGCAGATTACTTGATCTGGCATTTAAGGATTGGGATTGGTCCTTTGATGATGTTGATGATATTGATGGTGATGATGATGATGATGATGACGATGTTTTTGATTTCTGAAGAGGTATAAGGGGTAAATCTAAATAGAGAGGAATGGATTTGTTTGCCTTTGAATACAGCATGCTATGTTGGATTTTGCTTCTCAAAGCAGAGAAAATATAAAGATCTCATTTTAATATTTTAAACAGAAAAATGAGATTCTGTTCCTCATATTGAACTTTTAGAGGAGTAATTTTCATTAAAACAAAGTTGTTGCCTTTGTCAGTGTTTTTATTTTTCTAATTTTAGATTTCTTTTTCAAAATTCATGTCTGCCTGCCTGAAAAAAAAAGCCCAAAATTGCTTTTCCCAGGGTTGTTGCTCATCTCTAATGTTAATACTGCTAACCTCAGCAGAGAATATTTGAAGAATAAAAGGGAGATGGTAGCAGTTGGATGTTTAGCTGAAATAGACTTGGTATTTACAAACACTTTTCATTTTTAAGCTTTGGACATAAACTGACTGGTCTATGGCTAGCAGACATGAAATCACTGGAGTTCCGCATTTTGCTTTTTTGCCTCTGTTCTGAAGTGAATTTGATTTGGCATTCCTTTGCAGTGCTGTGCTTTCTGGATACCTAACCATGCATTTGAAAACTGTAAACAAATGGGTCTGCAGCTTCTGTGATGTGGTTTCCTTGACTGCTTTAGAAAGATCCAGCCATTGCAGTGATCTGATTTGTCCTGTGGCTTAATTCTGGATATACTGCAAATAGCTTTACCTAGTTTATAGACCTCAGTATCTGATCATTTCACACATCGATGCAATCTTATATTTACACAGAAAAAAAACTCCTAAATGTTAAATGCCCAAGAATTGTTTTAAACAGTGTGTGAGATGTGTCTCAGCTGCATAACAGTGGTGCTGGGGCTGCTCCTCAGCTGTGTGCTCAGGGAACTGAGGAACCAGCTCCTGCAGAACTTAACTGGCTTAGTGTTCACAGTAATGAGCATTATGTTAATTAAATATACTGCATCTTTGTGTATTAAAAGCTTACTGATCACTAATCCTTTAGAAGTAACTATTACACAGTGCATATTGTACTTTACCCTCATGTATTGCAAGGGGGTTTGATTTGGGATTACAGTGTGTAAGGATGTGCTATACCGAAGTAATGTTGCTGTTGGATGCAGGGGAAAGGTGCTTCTCACAAGTACAGTGATGAACCCATATTAAATGAAGACTTTGAAGAAGCATATTTCTGTCAGATTTACATTTGTTGCATTTACTGACCAAACTTCCTGCTTCTTTTTCAGCTAACTGCTTTCCGTGAATGCAGACACAGTCAAGGTGATAATTTTCTTCCCATTACAGCAAGACTGAAACATATCCCAAAATATATTAAAAATATATATTTTCCTGAGAGATTGTGCTATATATATCAGAGGTTTACATTTTTGCTGCAATATAAATTACTAATCTCTGAGGGTTTTCCTGTATTCTCCCAAGTGACTGATGAGTTGAGGAATGGTTGGTAAATAGTCAAAGGATATGTTAGGTAACCTTTTAAACTCTGTTCCACAAAAGCTTCTTGGCAAGACACATACACTACATTTCATGAAAGGATCGAGAGGAATGAGTATTGAAATGGAAGAAACTGACTCTTCAGCTTTCGTAAAGATGCCACCAGCACGTCTGCAAGTGAACTGGAGGAAGATCCACCATAGTGATATAGACTGCATCTGTAAGAAGTGACCATTATACTGTGTATATATATTGTACTGTAATACTGCAAGAGGGTTTTAAAAATCTTTCCACTTTATTTTTTTATGCTTATTAATCAGATACCGTTACTTATTGCAGTTGCAACTATGCACTTGTATAAAGCCATAATGTTGAAGTTTATATCATTCATACACATCTATCAGAAGCTGCATGTCAGTGTTCAGCAGCTAGTATAGGTTTGAAGTATATACTAGTTTCAGCTACGTCATCAAGGGCAGTCCACTTTTACCTGTCTAATTGCCTTAATTTAAATTTTTTCCAAGTTTCTTTTTTTTGCCCATTCTTTCTATTTAAGGAAAGTTTACCAGCTCTTAGGATGCAGTTTTGCTTTGTGGCAGAAAAAATAGTGCACTATTTTTACACCTCGTAAGTATATCAGTGTCAACCTATTTTGAATGTATATTGACTGGTTCTAAGGGTGGAGAAGTGCTGGTTACAGGAACAATGTCTGAGAGCATGAGATTTACCAGACCATTTGCTTGTACATGTAACTGCTCATCCAGCCCTTTTTACAAACCTCAATACTAGTTATTGACTTATATTAACCCTCATTAAGTGCTATGAAACTTCATTTTGCCTTGTTTTTGCATACTCTCCTAGATGTGTTTTGGATTTTTTTTTTAATTTTATTTCTGGAAAATAAAAGAATCTGTGACTATTTTTACATTTCACAACACAATATCTGAGGACTGTCACAAACTTTAAGAAAAGTAAAATATACTGTAGATGTATTTTAAAGTTTTAATCGGGTTCTCTAGCACATATCTGTAGGCATAGATAAATATTTCAGTAGTGTGTATTGAGAACTGATAGCTGGGAAGAAAGGGCCTCAGAGGCACTTAATCTGACCTTTTTTTTAACTTGGAGTTGTACAAAAAATATAATTTATGTGGGCTCATTCATGATGTGTTCATAATTATCCCAGAAAATGCATGTTTTATACAACTACAGTATGTGATGTTAAACATATTGACAGTAAAAAATGTAGTCTCCTATTTGGTCTCTTTATATATATATATAAATATATATATATATATTTAGAATATATATATATATAAAATATTGTGTGGGAGTGCAGTAATTTAAAATATGATCTAACACTTCAATGAAGGAGGACATTTCACTTTAAAATTTTGTTTGTTTGTTTTTGTTTTTTAAAGAGTGTTGAAATGTTTGGAAGGATAGGACCATGTTTTATTTAACACTATCATGAAAGGTGGACTTGGAAACACTGAAATACTGAAAATTAATAAATATATTTACATTTTGTAACCTCTGCTACAGTTCAGCTTAACAAAGCAAGAATGTATTCAGTCTTCTATTTATGCACTCACAAAGTAAAATGTTGTTTGTGAGTTCTTAAATTCAAAACTAAAACTTTCATATCATTTCTCTTAAGTATTATAACCCAGAGCACAGCTACAGTGGTTTTTCCTTGCTTGTTTTGATTTACAGAAGTACGGTATATTTTTAGATAATGCAGATTTGCATAGAGTACAACATTAAAAATGTATACAGTAAAACTGTTTCCATTCACTGAATGCATAAATATTTTATATATATATAAAAAAAAATGTTACATTGCGGGAAGTTCTATCCTTTTCTGAATTGGAGAATATTATATATATATATATATATATTTTTAAATAAACTATTTGAGTAAGGTAAAATAGTTCCTGAACTTGAGAAGCTGGTTTTAAATGGAAGTATTTAAATAAAAAGATAACTACTGCAGCAGATATGGGAAAGGCAAGGGCTGCTCCAAAGGCAGCCCAGCAAAGCCTGTGTGCGGAGGAAGCGCAGACTCCAAGGGAGCCGTTTTGCAGCTCCTCCACTGCTGGGGCTGGATCCTTTGCACTTTCTCTCCCTGGCTTGCCCTCATTTTCTGTGAATCCACAGGGCCCTGCTAAGCCTGACATTTTAGGAAATGTACTATGTTAGAGTATTTGCTAGCCACAGTTTATAAATTCCATGCTTGTATAAATGGTCATTAGCTGTACATACAGCAGGCTGTACTGAGATGATGTCGTGGAGCAACACGGGCTGAGGGGGAGCACAGGGAGTCCTGTGCTCTGACCTCTGCCTCAGAGCAGAGCAAACTTAGCACACGTTCCTCAAGGCCAGTGGTCTGAGGTGCACAAACCTCACTTTATACCCAGGACACAAAAGGCAAAACTGCTGTTCTGTTCTTCTCCCTTATCCTGCTGTGAAATGCAAACACCTCTTTAATGCTAGTTCCTGGAGATTGTGTTGTTTCCTTGTTGTCTGGTGGTGACATTTTAACATTTTTGAGAGAAGGGCATATTCATGAGTATTTGTCTTGAAACTCACCAGTGTTTTAACACTTTTTGTACAGGCTTGTCCTAAGCAAACAGGACATTTTTATGTCCTGAATGACTTACCTATAGAAAATTCTCTTATTGCAAAAGTCCTTTTGTCTTACAAGAGTAAACAAATGGCACAGCCAGCAGATTAATCTGGAAAAACCAGGGGACAAACTTGGAGCCAGAAGCTCAAGGCAACTTGTTCATTAGTTCCAAATCCAAGAGCTCACTTGCACAGGAAAGGCAGACCCCATTGGAATTACCTTGTCAGGTGCCAGACCTTTCTGCACCTTTCTGCAGTGAGGCATCCATTTCTGTCCTAGCTGTGTGCTGCAATTCCCAAGGGACCTCTTGTGGTCCCAGCCAAAGTGCAGCCCCTCCCAGCACTGCCAGCAATCCAGCACCATGTCTGCTTTTAACTAGAGGAAAGCTATGGTGGTTCTTGTGCTTCTGAGCACAGCTGATGCTGTAACCAAAAACATCACATAGACTCACAGCATGATGTAGGACTTGGAAACATGCAAGAGGCTCAAGGATCTTATTAGTGACAGGGGCTAAATTTAAAAAATCACTGAAATTTAACTGCAAGTGACTAAATCTCTTAGTGCCTCTTGAAAACACTGAACCTCCTTAATTTTGACAGGCATTCAGTGGCTCTCTGAAGGCATCAAGGCCAGGGAAACTGCCATTGAAATTAAGTGCTTTTTCTCTTTAGTTTCTTTTTGGTTTCTAATGTCAAATCGTCATTAGGAATTTGAGCATTTCTGTTTGTAATTTTACAATGTATTAGTTTCCCATCTAGTTTTGAGAAATTCATCCTTGGAAGAGGCTTATATGTTTTGGTCCCAAGTGCCTTTACCCATCCTGTGCTTGTGAGGTTATATTTGGGATGCTGCTGTGAAAAGGGCGAACTTACATGAAAGCAAACTTCTTACCTATATTGCTCTTACAAACCCTTAATCACCTCCTTATTCTGTTTTTGAGGCAGAACAAACTGTACAAGGTCCAGTTCAGTGGAGTATTTCAGTCTCTTCCACATTACTGGATAGTTTGCTTTGACATTCATGTTAAAATAATGATTAATTTATTTTTTCATGTAATAGAATATATCAAGTTGGAAGGTACTTATAAGGATCGAGTCCAACTGTCTGCTTCTCACAGAACTAAAACTAAACCATATGACTAAAAGTGTGATCTAGACACTCCTTGACCTCTGACAGGCTTGGTGCTTTTTTCAGTGCATTACAGTTTTTTACAAATTATTATCTCTGCACATAATATACTTTACATTGAAAACATTATTTCTTATTTTTTAAGATTATCTTCTGAATCATTTAAGGTTCTATGAGAATCCCAAGGATCGTAGAGTTTGCCTGCTGCTTTGAAGTACCCCTCATGAGGGTGGGGAGGAGTCTTCAGTCTCAATAAAGAATGTTGATGGAGTGGTTCTGAAACTACAATTTGTGTTCCATGTTGAAGTTGCCTAAAAAGTGGACAGGTGTATATACTCAGACATTCTCATCTGAGAAATTAGACAAGTCTACTGAAATGTGTGTGGCAGAGAACACTCAAAATATATCCAGCCTAGTTCTCCCCAGAAACTACTGCCATGAATGGAAAAGCTGTAACTGTAGAAACATAGCTCCACAAAGTGGGGATGTAGAGAAAATAATGTATTGGCACAGGGATGCTAATTACCAGGTCTTATAAATGAAAATTTGTGTTCAGAATATTTGCCACTTTGTAGGCAGGAAGCAGTGTTTTATAAAGGTAAGAAAGCCACTCTTCTACTTGATATTGCAAAGCTTGAAGCATTTGACTGCAGCTGCTTTTGCTCCAATAATCCTGTAGAAGCTGCAAGATTAAAGTGATCTTTCAAGATGAAAGTCATGATGAAAGGTCACAAAATTTCAGTTATAAGTGTATGTAGATCTCTTAAAAGAACTCTGGAAAAACACATCATCACCCTGAAAAGAAAGGGCAGAGTCCAGTAATATCATGTCCCTGCAACCCTTAGTTGTTGGAGGAGCTGCACAGAAATGCTTTCACAGCCAAGACAACTGCATGGAATGCTTTAGTCCTTCCACCCTATTTTAAGGTCTAGGCTTTCAGTGTTTGTTCAGAGATGTGGGCCTGCTTCTATACATAGTCTTATATTGCCGCTGTGGGCCTCATGTCATGTAGTTCTGGTAATTTGGCATTGCTGTTTGGGGTGTTTTTTGCCCAGGATGCTCTTGCACCACTTAGTAAGCATGGCTATCCACGGAGAAGTACACCAGGCTTGTGAGATCATGGCCAGTCCTCTTCCTTTGGATCACCAACTGCTTAGACTTTGGCCACTGAATTGCCTTCAATATGTGTGACTTTTTATTAATAAGTGAACTGGTAGAAACTTTTTCTGGAGTTACCTGAAATACGAAATCCCTTAATCTTTGTAAGACTGAAGGAGCTGGGTACCCCACCATCTGAGCCCTGTTTTATATTGGCTCACCTTGCGCTGTCTCTGACCTCAATTGTTCCGTTTCCCAGTGGGCTCTCGGAGCAGGTCTTGCAGCTGGGTGCAGGTCTGGCTGCAACTTCAGGACTTGAATCTGCTTGCTGGATTCCATGGTCTCATGTGTCTGTGTGATGTTTTCCAGCATATTACAATCCCTGTGTCCTGGGGACCAGTGAGATGCAGTAGGACCTGTGTAGCCTTTTGTCCAGTCAGGAGTCCTGGCGGAGAGGCTCCCCTGCCTGCTCTGAGCTACAGCAAGGCAAGTTGTATTGCTGGAA
This sequence comes from Poecile atricapillus, assembly GCF_030490865.1. Classification (NCBI taxonomy): domain Eukaryota; kingdom Metazoa; phylum Chordata; class Aves; order Passeriformes; family Paridae; genus Poecile; species Poecile atricapillus. The sequence continues at coordinate 14,695,648 of NC_081251.1, forward strand.
GGTGGGCATTTGTGCTAACTTAAACTAGCAATGCTGAGAGAGGAAAATACCTTTGAGCTCAGAGAGTCCATGAGGACTGTTAATTTGTGCTGACAGTGCATTTCATGGAAAAAAAAATTAAAATCTCACAAATCAGACTCTTGAAAGACTACTCTGTATACATAATCTGCATATAGTCAGCTGTTTAAAGGTGAAATAATTTCTCACCAGTAATTATTTAAAATATGCTTTACAGAAGCTCAATTAGTGCTTCGTTAAAGAGTCATCATTTACATGACAGAGGCAACACTGAGATATGGGATGTGTGTTCTTCCATTTATGATTTTGATACAGTATGAATCTTGGTACTGCTGGCCAAAGCCTTCACATTCCAAAGCAGAAATCTCGTACATTCCAGAGCAGGTGTGTGCACAAATAACTTGTAATTATCATGAAGTGGTAAATAGAATTGATTTTCAGCATGGAGCCATGTTACTACTCAGTTTGAATCAGAATCATAATTAGCCAATTTAACTTGTCACATTTTAGGCTGGTGCAGGTTCTGTCCTTTACATCATTTTCCAGAATACTTGACAGATAAAACAAAGTGGCTGGCCTCTTAAAGCTCCCTCCATGTGAGTCAGTGATACCACATAATGCACTGAAGTACCTGTTTAGGCTTCTGACAATTTAAGACAGTGCTAAGATGAAATAAGGAAACAAAACAGGGTGTGAACAAAATTGTGACAGTTACTTAAACTGTCCTTCAGGTATCCCAAATTAAATTTCATCAAAACTATAATGTAAAAAGTCTCTTATTTTACCCCAGCTCAAAGATTGGATTTTTTTCCAAGACAGAGATGTTTGCCCTAAACTACTGCCAATGTAAAATGGAATAGCTGACACCTTTAAATTGAAAATGTCTGTATGTCTGTCTTGCCATTAGGCAGGAAACACCTGAGGTCAATCAGGACTCAGGTCTGTGAGGCTGGCAAGGTCTTGCAATTGGATCCATAACAAGTGATGATCTATCAGATTCTTACAGTGATGATCACTGTAGCTCCCAGGCATCTGTTTGACTTCAAGAGCTGTCATCATGGAGAACTCTGAAGTGTCCTGGAGAACACTGGCTCAAAATCAAGCAGTTAAATTCAGTACAAACCAAGAATTTTATAACATCCTATTTTAAGATTTTTTTTCATCTTCTTCACCTTCAAAAAGTGAGACGTCTTTGAACCATTATTAGTGTGAAGGTGACATTTGATGTTCTGCTTCATACATAAATATGAATGTCAAGTATGGAAGAATTTGGAAGAGAGTAAAAAAAACAGCCTGAAGAGAATTTGTAGGGAAGTCATTATTATTCATCATCAGGAAAAATGCATGACTGGGAAACTACCTCATTTCAGTTATCTCCACATCTGTGGAGCTTTTCATTTATAATAGTTCCTTGAGTGAACTCAGCTGTTACTTACTTTTTTTTTTTATTTTCCCCCTATTACATATGTAACTAAATGGATAATGATTGGTGGAGGAAGAGTAATTTTACCTCATTTAAAGAAGTGAGTGAAGGTGTTCTATAAAACTGGGGCCATTCAGCTAATTCTGAATGACTTTCTCCAGGGTCAAACTGTACTAAAATCCAGCTCTAGATCTGCAGCGGTTGGGGGGTGTTGCTGCCTCCCCACCCCACTCCGTTCTCTCCTGTTGCAGTAGATCAGAGCAGAGCTAGCATCCACAGCAGCCATGTGCACAGTGTAAGGCTGACAGAGGCTCAGGAGTCAGGCAGGGACAGGGACTGCTGAGCAGTCCAAGCAATAGCATCCCTTGCTGGATTGGAGCAGCACGAGGAAAGACATCTGAGTCCACTTTGCACAGAAAGCCCAGTGTTAGGGAGACCCATAGCGTGGGGAGAGGATGGTTTTGCATTTGTGATCAATGTTCTGTTCACTGAGGACAGTCCAGAAAAAATAAACTATACACATCTTCCAGTGTCCACATCTTCACTGTCCTGCAGCCTGCTGTCTCTGGACTCACATCCTCTATGTGAGTCCTCTACTATTCTTTCAATAGTAAATCTCATAGTAAATGTTTTTTTCTCTCATACAGCTGTAGTGAGCTTCTAGCTTACCTGTTGCCAAATCCAGTCACAGTTCATCATATCCATTGCTGGAGGTGTACTTGGGGTTATTCAGTGGACTCTACTGGAATTCAGATCTTGTCTTTTCACAGACAAGGACACTCAGAGTTTTTGAAAGCCCCAACAAGACCCACACTTTGTCAGCCAGACTCGTTACCTTGTGAGCATGTTGTGAACTGGTACAATTAGACACCGAGTGTCTAATTCCGCACTTGTACAGCATCTGTGAATGGAGCTGGATTACCTCCAGCCCTGTGGGTAAGAGCTGCTTACTTGCTTATACCTTCTGCCATAAATCCAAGATGCTTTCCCCTCTTGCTTTTGCCCCGCTGCTGCATTACACATCAAACAACCTCCTTGTGTCCACCCTGATAGTGGTGAATGATGAGTTTAACAAGATTTATCCTGTCTATGTATTTGTCTAAAGCTGTTGCCTTTAATCCAGCCACTGAGAAGATTATTCTTTACCTACTGAAAAACACAGGGTCTGCACTTTTGTGGGGCTTGCCTGGAACTTGAATGTGCCTCTGTTTATGAAAGTGAAAGAAGTTACTGAGAGGGGGAAAAGTGTTTAAAATTATTTACTGCTACTTTATGATTTGTTCCATATCTCTTGCAGTTTGAATGAGAACTCATGGTCCAGCTTTCCAAGTCCACAAAATTACTTTACCTTAAGTTCATTAAGTATCCAGTTTTGTTTGTTTTCCTCAGTCTTTTTTTCCCACAGGTTTCTAAGGTGATTTATTCAAAATGCATTAAGTAACCTATTAAGAACTGTTCCTAAATGCATTTTCTGTATTTTATGATAAAAAAAACAACTTGAGGTGCTGATTCTCAAACCAAAAATGGAGCAGCTTTGTTTTGCTACAGCATCCCTCAGGAGAATTAAATACATCAATAACAGAGAGGGTTTGGATTCCACACAAATCCTTCTCTATCAAGAAAAGGCTTTAATTAAAAAGCAGGTGTGTTTTTTTCATTTTAAGATGCTGGAGCTTGTTAGCATTTGGCAGGTCAATATTCAGCCTGATGCTTCAAGTGTTAAGGTGAAAGCTGCCCATTTATGACTTGTAATGAATATTTCATTTTCTCTTCATATATGGCAACAATGAAAACTCAAATGCAATGAAAATTAACTGTAAGAATGACACTATCAATCTTTGAAGAATAGCATTTATTAATATCACCCGAAAATGTAACATATGATACTTGCCACCATTTAGATCACTTCAGATACTTTACACAGCTTTAATAAAATCAGAATGTTTACAATTAATCTTTCAACCCACACAGAAGGATTGATGCATTTTATTGGAGCAGTAAAAAAAAAAGCTTATCTTTGACTTGCTCTCAATAATGTGGGATACATGAAATCAATGCCCACAGACACATCTCTTCCCAGCCCTTCCCACTAAAATTTAGAGTATGAAGCAGCTATTTTCTGATGGTGAAGGCCCTGCTCCAACTGCTGCGTGCACACTGGAAGAAACATCTGCTTTTGCAGATCCCTTTGCTCCACAGCAGTCACACAATTTAGAATGTTCTGAAGAAAACCTGCCTCAAATGTAGTCAATGCAGTCTTCCCATATTTTTCAAGGGTGTTGGGATCAAGGGTGCCTTGGTTTTTACATGGAATCAACAGAATACTGTAAGAACTCTTTTGAAATGTATCTTTTAATTTTGGGGAATGTAATGAGAAATGAAGGCAAGCTATATGAATACTAATGTAACTTTTGGTTGTGAAGGCAGTACTTCCAAAATCCCCTGTTGTCAAGAATATCCTTTCCCCCTTTTTACTCTAAGTACAACAAATTGATTAGAATTTCTGAAGTAAAAGTTTAAGTGAAGTCTATGTTCTTCAACACGCTTAGCACTGACAGGCCAAAACCTCATGAACCACAGAGCAGTATCACCAAAACCTGACAAGATGGGAGATCAGTCTGCTGAGATGCATGAAGGTGCACAGGTCACTGTCAGTAGGGATGGTATTTGGGAATTCTGGATATGGTTCCAGGAACTTCTGCTTGAACAGCATTTTTAACTGTTGGTTACAGTTTCATTAATTCCCATACATTCTAGTCCCTGCTGTTCCCAAAACAGTATGTTCAGTGAATGAGAGCTCAGGTTGAAAAAGAATTCATAGTTGAGTTTTTGCTCTTAGCCGATATATACTGGGTATACTGAGGAAAGTGACTGTGGGTATCCTGTATCAGCTGTATAAATTGTACTATTTAAGTGTTGCATGTAAGTGCTACAATCCCAACTGGATTTGTGACTTAGTAAAAGACATTTAGAATCTTGTTCTGGATTGGGCCTTGACTCAGATTTTCTTCATCCTATAATACAGACAGTTAATGTTGAACTGAGTTGCTTGCAAGAAGAAGACAAACATCTGTTGTGGTTTTTCAGTCTTGCAGCAGAAGGACGAATCAGTATGTTGGTGCAAAATTGATCATGTATAATTGAAGAAAATTGCTTATATGTAACCAGAAAGTACTGAAGTGAAACCAGAGTATATATACATCTAATTATGAAATACCTTGTAGTAAAAAGAATCCAGAGAAAATGTGGTATCAGTGAAACTTGTCTGAAATGACCAATAAAAATATGCTGCTTAAATTAAGTATCTTATCAGAATTATTTCTAAGAGAAAATAAGCATGAATGTACTACATTGTAAGTCTGTAAGTACTGTAAATACTTAGAAGTATGCTAAAGGGTAAATATTAGAGAAAGACAGCTTCCTCAATCTTTGAGGAATTCTTAAATTCTTTAGGCTTAATTATATATTTTTTTCATGGTAATGATATATGTACTGATGAGTGTCTTCTAACCAGTCTTTTTAGTCTTCCTGTAGTGCAGGATTGTAGCTGTGACCCAAATATTGAGAATGAGCATGATTATGAAACGGATGAGAACTAAAAGGGAAAAAAAATATTGTAAGCATAAATAAAACTGTTACAACACTGGTTTGTAAACTTTTGCTGGTGTACAGACAGGCTGGTTCACATCTTGAAACTGTTTCCAGCCAATTAGTTTCAATTACCATGTTCAGGAACCCACACATTCTGAGCAGGAATCCAAGAGAAAAAGGCATTTAGCGCTTGGATCACTTTCAGAGATAGCTCAAAATTACACACTACAGTAGTTTTAATTCTTTTGTAACCAGGAGAATAGGACAAACATGAGAAGCCTTATATAAATCTATATGTACACCAAAAGTTAACTTCAGAGTCACAGCTCAGATGTCCTTTATAGTTACATGTGTTATTTATAATAAACAAACTACTCTCTACTGCCATCTCTTAAGTTTAGACTTTGAGAAGATGAGAAATACTTGTATCTGTCAGATTTTAGTGACAGAAAATCTAACAGCTGACAAAAAAATCAGTTTTTCAGTACCTGGGTTAACTCAGCTTTAAAAACCGTAACAGCATAGTACCTCTACCTGTGAGAAGGTATTTAAAGTATAGGTATGTTTGATGTCCATATGGTAGGCAGAATATTCACAGAAACATACACAAAACTTTGTTTCAGAACTATGTGATATCTGATTGTTTCATACCAGTGGATGCGTTCAGTGTTGCAACTTAACTGGACACATTTTCTATTGGAGCAGCACAGCATCAATGTTTGCTGCTGACCCTTCCATGTTCCAAAGTAGATGGTGCTGTATTTTAAACAGCAGCTTTACCCAGCACCAGCTTTGCTTTCTTGGTGTTTCCTCTTTCCCCACAGTGAACCTCTCCCTCCCCCTCAGTGTAAATGTGTAGCTGTGACTGACGTGGACTCAGTACCTGACCTTGACTAAATCCCTTCATGATCATTTTGCCAAATCCTTGGTGATCCAATTAACTGCACAGCCCCACAAACTCCTTACTTTGGCAAAAAAAAAGCTGCAAGCATGGGGGTGAAAATGTGGACCAAATATGGGACTTCCTTTCCCAGTGAAAGACCCACTTGAAATGCTTGCAAAGCTACAGCTTTATTGAGCTGCAAAGGCTGCTTGAAAATTACAAAATCCATTCAAATGATGTTCCTGATGAAATAGTTTTGAACAAGAACAAGGAACCACCAGATGAAGTACAAAGGGATTGTTAATGTTCTTGCATCCACCAAGTCTTGATTTTGAACAATTTACTGAAAAATCTGTGACACTCGCTAGCTCTTGCAGTTTTCTCAGAATGGTAGGAAGCTGTTAAATAAATCTGCTTTATAATTTGCTGCAAAATATGTATTTTAAGTCAGTTTTTTGAGTTTCTTATCAGCTTACCATTTAATTTTCAGCCTGCCATAAACTTTCTGCATGTTGGACCTGAAACTGTTCACATACTAAGCTGAATTTCACTTTTCTAGAAGAATTTTTTAATTCACAAATTCAAAATTTGTCAGTAAGAAAGTGAAATGCTTATTACTTAAAATCTCATTCAATTACTACAGTTTTTTTTAGTTGTATTTTAGTATGTTTTTTTTATTTATTAAAATAGCAATTATTTTTAATACATTACTATTCTATTTCAAGGATTAATTTTGTAGTGTTTTTGCCTTTTTTAAAAAAACAAAACTCTTTTGGACCAGTTTCACCACATGACAAGTGTAAGCAGTTTTCTGGCTTTTTCTTTTCTTGATGTCTTTGTCTGATTTGTAATCCTGTGTAACTCCTGCCCTCACCATGCTAACCTATCACGTTCATGGTTTGCTCTTGTGAGACCTTCTAGGTGTTTTACAGAACAACTAAAAACTACTGTGGCAGCTGTTCCCTTGGAAAGGCAGAGAATTACACGCTTCACTCACCTGCAAGATCATTTGTAGTCATTACAGTTGTAATAATTCTTGCTGTAAATTGAATGAATTCTGATTAGTGGAACACATAGGACACATTTATACTTATAAAAAAGGATGAAATATCTATTTTTCAACAGAAGATAATCTTGTATGAAAATATATTCTGTACACATTCCCACTTTAAGTGTGTCCATTCTTCACTATTTTAGTGAAGAAGGTCAAGATTCAGAGATCGAGCTCTAAATGCTGACTGACAATGTATTAAGGGTCTTTTTTAATGAGAATGTCACAGATATAATTAGAATTTTTATATCTGTCATGCTAGATTGGATGTGGTGCGTTTACTGCTTTTCTTTCTGTTCAGCCCCTCTTTCAGTAGCTGACAGTGAGCTACACCCACAGATGGGCTAGAATGACTTAACCATTGGGAATGTTCTCCTGTGTGCCTTCAGGCTTTGCAAATACTAGGAATTCAGCTTCTGTTCCCACAAGGAACCTAAATGTTAATTTCACACTTGCAGCAGAGTAAAAGCATTTATGAAGTTTACTGTCATTGTTCACCAAACACATCACAACTTCTAATTACTGACTTTTTTTCATGTAGAAATAGATTCAGCATCACTGGATGGTGAGTTTCATAGTGAGAATATTTTAAGAATATTTTAAGTTTTGTGAAGATGAGAAAGGCACTTCTGACAAACAGCTGTAGAACAGTTCATGCAGACCACAGGAACTCCACAAATGACTGTTAATAAATTCTGTCAAGAAATGTAATTACAAGTGGCCATAGAGTTAAAGGTATTTAGCATTAAGTGTGTATTTGTTTGTAGACAGCTTCTCAAAATTAGCATTATCTGACTGTATACCTGAAATTTTAGCACCTTTCATGATGGATCACTATCAACTTTATTAAATTGTGTAATATGGAAAAATTTTCCTCATAAAGACAGCCTTTCAGTTATTTCAATTCAGTTTTCCTTGGCCATATTCACACTTTAAATCATTGGTTTTTATCACAGGTCTCAAAGATAAAACTTGTTTTCAAGAGACTGTGTGGTATTTGAGTCAAAGGCATCCACACTGAGGGAAACTAAGGCAAGATCTTTACCTACTATGATTGAGTAAAGACCTATGAAAAGAGGCATTAGGAGAACTCAGTACTTCACACCAAGTTGTCTCTAGCTTACCTGAAGAAGTGTATACAGACATTCCCCAGCTCAGGGTGCTCACTTGTCCGGAATCTTTGGTCTGCCAGAGATGCTGCAGCTGAACCAGCTTACTAGCTGCACTGATGAATGTGCACACATTCTGAAAAGCAGGTGAAAAAGAGAGAGAACCTCTGCCTCTGCCATGGAATTATCTGAACAGAGGTAGCTTTTTCATTTAGAATAAAAAAAAATTGACACTTTTCCAGTATTTGGCAACCCAAGCACTTTGGCTTTTAAGTAAGGAACACTGAAGCAAAATCTGGAAGTTGCCAGAAACGAGGGACTCCTTTCTGAGGTACTTCACAGCAAGAGGCTCAAAGACCACAGTTGCTACTGTTGTTGACAAATGCTTGAAAGAGGAAAATATAATAATAAGCAAAGAAACAAAAAAAAAAAGTGCTTCACAATCTGTTCCATAAAGCTGTTTATGAAAGTCAGCTAAAATGAGACTGACACAGTCTAAACAGCAAGGTTGATTCAGACCATCTGTTACCATTATGTCTGGCAAGTCAAACCATAAAGGAATGAGAAAACTGACAACAATGTGTGGAAAATTAGCCCAGATGGAGGGAAAAAATAGTAACAGGAATGCACTATTCACTCAGTCCCCCTTTTAAAGGAGATTTTGCAAAGGCAGCAGGTAGAGAGGATTCCACAGAGGCCTTTGTGCCATGTCTGGATTTCTGCTGCAAGTAAGGATGATCAGGGTAGGGCTTGGGAGCTTTTCTCCCCATTTGTAGCATCTTTTGCATTAGCAGTTCATCTCAACTACATTTTCACTTTCTCCTTCCTGCTAAATAAAGACCATCTTTAACTTTTGCAGGCATTATCAGATGGCTATTTCCTTGCAAAATTGTTTGACTGAAGGGGAAAAAACTAAATACGTCACAATCCCTGTTTCAGATGATTTGATGCTCTATTCTCTTCCTCTTGTGTTAAAGGTTTATTGGGTGGGATTACAACATTAGGACTAAAGTGGCAGTAGAATTTCAACATTTTAAGTATTTGCTGGTTTTATTTAAGGCACCAAGTAACAACTTATCTCAGAACCCTTTTTTCCCCCCATAGAGTCTCTATTTTCAGTGCTGTTTTCCAGCTACTCACAGAAGAACCTGTATCTGCAAACTGGTTGGTTATTCTGGCAGCTAACCTAAACGATAAATTCTTCCAAGGACATAAATGTAGGAGAGAGTCCACTAATAAATACTTCCACAAAAAAAGTTATTTCATATGAAGATCTAATTTCAGATAACCACGTAGCACTTACCATAGCCAGGTCTATTATCCACTTCTCCAGTGTTAGCATGTACCAGCCCCCCCAATATCTTATACTCTGTTAAGTGTAATAGCACTGAAAATTATAGGATACAAAATTCTCAAAACTGCTTGAAGAATAGGATTTTTTTAAACATCTGGAAATAATCTTATTGAAACTTTTTAACAGACTGTACAATCCAGATAAAACATATTAAGAACTAGTTGAAACACTAAGTGTTCCTATTTTTCACCCTGTCTTTGGTCAAATAGTGTCTGGAGTTTCTCAAACTCTGCTCCAAAGCACAAGATTTGAGATTTAAACCCAAGTGCTATTTAGAAAAAAACCCAGACACTGCTATCTTCATTGTAGTAAGTACAACCTGCATGTGTAGGAATAAAAAAATAAAAATAAAAAAATTACATATATATAATCTGTCGATTCTTCTCTGGATCCCTGTAGCAAAGATGTAAATTAAGAATTTTGAGAATTTTAAGAATTAACTCTTTTTGAGTTGGGAGTCTTTTAAAGCAGAGCAAACATATAATGCTTACTCCCTGTAGAGGTTTTACTGTGAACCCAGAAGTCAGCAGGTGAATGTGGAATACATGTTGAGGGGTGCCTGAGAAGGATTTACAATAGTAGCACACAAGAAATGATGACATAACTGCTATGCCAAGAACTACCAAACAAGCCACACAAACCAAACCTCCAAACCTCCTATTTCAAAGGATACATGAGTGCATAGACCAAAGCACGTTTTGCATTTCCACTGAAATGCATAATACAGTAAATGAGAATGACATCTGCAATAAACAAAAGATGGCTCATCACAGAAAGGACTGAAGGGGTCCAAACACAATCCTAGAGAGTTCCACTGGGCATGAGATCTATGGAAACTCCTTTCTTACAGCTTTCTTACAGTCTCTCAAATTTGATTGATGACCAAAACACTGCAAGCTCCAAAACAAAGCTTTTCTTAGAGTCTGAAGTGTTTAGTATGTTTCTATCCCATGTGGAGGCACTGGATAAAAGGATGAGTTTACACCGTGACTCTGTGTAATAATTAGGTTTTTCTCCTCTACCTGACCATCTCTTTCAATGACGTTTAAAAGAATTCAGTTTTAGATGAGATGTTAATTCCCTCTTCCCCCCAACTCCAGCATCACTGCAGTGGAGCACTGTACTTACATGCAGAGACTTGGAGTGCTGAATGAGCCCCATTTCATTTCCACAACATGGCTTACAAAAATTACCTTGTGCAATGATGATGGGATACTCCAGGTATGTCTTCAGAGGGTAATGATAGTAGATCTGGTACCTCAGAAACACAATGTGGCTGAACAGAGAGATACAAAACAACATGACTGCACAGAAGGACATGAAAATGCCTTCACAACTTTTATACTGTTTTGGTCATGCCAAAAGGCTCCAGGTAAGTGTAGCCCTTGCTGTCAACCTGATCAAACAAACACAGGCACGCACACAGAGCAAGCCTGATCATTCTGTAATCTACTTCTGTTATCCTCGCTGCCCACACTTCTCATTGAGGTCTTCATGTCACAGTTGGTAAGGCATAATTTTATTAATTACAACTGGTGAGAAAGAAAGGCTTCCAGACCTAGGAGATACCTTCTCTCTGCAAGAGCCTTGGCATCTCTAGATAACTCTGATTTCTTTATTTATGTCTGTAGTTCAATCTATACATTAAGCAAGTTTTATAGGGGTTCAAAATGTCTTCCAAGCTGTCTAGACTTATACTGTTATGAGACGGCCCAGTGTAGCTATACTAGTCAGACTAAGAGTTTAAGTTCACCAAACAACGACAATTTTCCTTCCTGCCGTTCCACAACACAGTACCTAAAAGGAACTGAACTTTTATAATGTTTTCTGTACTTCCAACTCTCCTGCAAGTCCACGGGGTTGGATAGAAAATTCAAAGCTGTATAGAAAAGAGAAAGGACTCAGGGCAGTTTTACCTAAGAAAAAAAATATGGTTGCTGGTGTAAAAAAGGCAGAAGGAACAGCCTGCCTTATAAGAAACTGGCTTTTACAGTATTCAGAATTTAAATATCCAAACTTCCTAGAAGGACTATTTGATAGAGAGTCAAATGAGACTCCTAGCCACCAGCACCATGTTTTTGTGTCACTCCTCTGCCTGATCACTCTGTTGATTTCACAGAACCAGCCCAGCTTGTACTGGTAGTCACACAGCTTCCAAATTCAAAGTCTTTAAAGGTAGAAGGATAAACAGTCTACAAAATATACAGTCACAATAAATGTTTCAAAGACGACCAGAACCTGTAGTTGTGTGGGTATCGTGGTTCTCACACAGGTGCTGAAGAGACATTTCCAGCTTCTCCATGCTCATCTCAAAAGTTACTTACAAAGCATTTTTAATGCACACCAACGCACACGAATAATTAAACTGCTGTCACCGCTTTTTGGCTGAGACTGTGGGGTCAGTAATCTCTGCTGGAACTCCAATTTGCTTCGTTTACTCTGAGGTGTGTTAAGGATGAACAGCACAAAAACGGGCTCAGTGCTGTAGAGAGGCGGGCGGGGAGCGGCCACAGCGCAACCTGAGGGGTTCTGCACAGCTCTGCACAGATTCTGCACGGAGAGATTTCTGTGAACCTGAGCTGTGGCCCTGCCTAGAGACACGGCACAGGCACCTTCAGAAACACCACGCCGTTTTTGTGAAGGGATTTTTCTGAATAAAACCCCCTTTCCTCTCTCGGCGCGGGGAGCTGGCAGCCATCCGGCTGGATGTTCTGCCCACCTCCACGCCTCCGTTCGGACAACGCAGGGCTCCTCATGGTATTTTCTCTCACTTGTAGCCACACCTGAACGTGCACACACCGCCTTTATTTATTTGTCGTTTCATACAATCCTCTTTAAGCAAGATTTAATAAGCCTAGACCATGTAAGCTCATTACAGGCTCACAAGTCTTTGGAGTTTGACACGGCTTGTAATTTTCTTAAGGAATTACTTAAGTCTTACTGATTCCGGTGAGGGAAGCCTGTCTGACGAGTACAGCTCCTGCCCCGCAGGGCACACGGGCGTACACCCTCTGCAGCTGCTGTATGCATGGGACATGCGCGGTCCGGGATGCTTTGGGCTAAGTTAAAAAAGCCGAGTTTCCCTTTAAATGACAACGCGGAATCATTAAAACAGGAAGTTCCTTGCCGAAAGGCTCTGTGGGCTCAGCTGCCGCGGCTGGTGCTGAGCTCCGAAGCGGGTGGTGAGACACCGAGGGCGCGGGGTGTGCTCGCCGCCCCCCAGGCTGCCCCTCAGCGCACCCTCACGCCTGGCCTGAGCCGTGGAGGAAGGAATTAATCCCCGGCTGCCACAGCAGCCGCAGGGCCCCGCACCCCCGGCTGAGGGGATCCGCGGCTCCAGCCGCTGCTCCCGCCGCTGTCCCCGTGTGCCCCCGCCTTACCCGGCCAGCTCCATGAGGAGGCTGCTCAGGCTGAGTCCCGACGCCGAGCCGGCCCTCAGCACCGCCACCAGCTGCGGCAGCTTGATCACGGCACACACGGCCCAGGTTGACAAGTGCACCAGGTCCAGCAGCACCGACGCCATCCCTCTGCGGCGGCCCGGGACGGGGAGTCCGCGGAGCGGCGGTTGGGGTGTGGTGGGACGATGGCGCCGGCTCGGCCGTCACGGAGCGCTCGGGGCGCCCGCACTGCCCGGGGCACGAGGTGGGGAGAGCCGGGCCCGGCGGAGCATCCGCGGCCCCGTCGGGAGGGGCAGTGCCACGGTCACCCCCGAGCCGTGGTGCTCGACACAGCGGTGACTGAGGGGGCACCCGCACCGGCACCGGACAGCTGGGTGAGGCCTCGCAACCAGCCTCTGACAGAGGACCTCTGACTCCCTCGGTGACCGGGCCGAGAACCGCTCCGCTCCAGGTTCAGAGTGTTGGGTCTGGAATGACTCCGTTACCATAAACAGCATCCCCAGATCAGGGATGAGGTGACGGCCGGGGGCCGTGTTCACCCCGGAGCAGTGCAGGTCAGCTCCGGCTTTGGAGCTGTGGGCTGGAGTAGGTTTTCTGCCCCAAAGTGGAGTCCCGAGTGCTCCAGCGCCCGTGGTTTTCAGGTCACTCTCCCTGGATTGCTGTGCATCTAATTCTGCAGTAGGGATCGCACGGGTCTGACAGCAGCACGTAATGTTTACAAGAAAAATGCGCAGGAAAATTTAAAGTTGATAAATGCTGGACTTGTCAGATGATACCGAAATTGGCTCGAATAAACTTTCTAACACAATTTGAAGTATTAGAAAGCAGGCGTTCTTTACTCGTGCAGGACACAGCAGATCTTTATTTATTCTGTGTCTGGAGTGGGACTTTACAGCAAAGTTTTTATTCATTATAACTATACGTATTCATTAAAACATGTTTCTTATTTAATATATAAACATCATTTTCCTGGAACTAATTTACATGCATTCACTGCTTACTGGAAGTTTATGGTTCTGGAGGTTTATTAAGAGGGCTGTCTGGTGATTGAATTCACTGAATGCTTCAATATTAAAGGTGACTTTTCCTTGAAGTTTTTCTTTGTGTATGTGCTGTTGTTTCTTGTTATATAAAATGTGCTAAAAACCCACTGTAGGCCTTCTTATCCGTTTCTTTACTGGTTCCAGCTGTGTTTATCATCCTGTGTGCATACCTTTACATTCTTTTATCTTATATTCCAGTTAGTCTTTCAGCAACTTCAGGGAAGCTGAAAATTTTTATTCTTTAAGTTACTTGTCACAGGTTATTGGAGATGGAGCTTCTCCAGAACGTATATCTACCCACCATACACAGTTATATACAAAAACAGGAAAACTTTTGTACTTCTTATCTTGTCAGAACTAAATAATGTTACCCAAGGAATACACATGTGTACTGATTACACATGGACAGAATCTTGGCTCCTTTGTGCCTGCATATGGCCAAGACTGCTCAGACTGTCAAATCCACACCATTAATTCAGAGTTTTACCTAGAACATAACTGCTTTAACACGAGGGGTTATTCGCAGGCATAGCATTTCTTAATGTCAATGAAAGTTGTATTTCACTATGATTAATAGTTCTTAAAATGGCTTGAAACAGGTGCATTGCATTAATTCCACATACCCTTGGGGGTATTTTAAAATAGTGTTACTAATTCTTAATTTGTAAATAATGTTGCCCTTTGGTAATTCAGTCATAAAAAGACGCAGTTATGTAGAAGTATATAAAATCTCAAAACTCAGAAATAAATAGCCCTCAATACAAAATTCTTATGTAGAAACTGTGTTTCTGTTAATACAATTCAAAACAAGCTTTTCAAAGACAATAAGTTAAAAGAAGAAAAGAAATTCTGGGTTTACCTTAAATAATAACTGTTCCAAGATTTTCTTAATAAACTGAGTTGCTGACTTTGTGGCAGCATTATGTGTTTGAAAAAAGTTGAGAAATCATTATTCAAGATGAAATTATTTAAAATTAGTTCTGAGGTGTAGATGTATCTACATCTACACCTCAGATGTCATTTCAGATAATCTGAGAATAACAGAGAAAGATCTAAGGTAGGAGTTGTATATTTGCACTACTGTGCGGATGCTGATCCAAAAAAACTATAAAATTGTCAGTAATGTGTACTGCCTTGTACCTTTCTAGAGTAATCAAGAAGCTGAACTAACTTCAAACTATTAAGCAGGTCCATGATCCCATTTTATTCAACTGTTTTTATATTTAAGAAGACATTTAGTATTTAGCTTTAGTCAGCATTTTACCTTTTTAAAAATATGTCCTGGTTTGCATTGCAAGCAGTCAGATAAACAGGATGATTTCCCATCCATCCCCTGCCCGGTGTCTCTGCATCTGTTCACTGCCCACGTGAGCAGCAGCTTAGGGAAGGAACAGACATCACTGGGCTGGGCAGCCCCATCCAAGGTCATGAAAAAAAATTAATCTGTGAGCAGTATGAGTTCTTTCTAGTCTGTTTAAATTATTTAGTTCTACATCAAGTTTCAGTTTTGGCAAGTTGCAGCAGAATGCAAGACCCCTTCAAGTTACAGTTCAGGAAATGAATTCAAAACATCTGAGTCTCCAGTACAGATTGCTAGTTCTACAGCAGACAGGCAGTGGTTTTACACTGCTGCACCTCAAATGGCAATGCACATATTGATTCCTATTGAAAATAACACAGAGAAGGAAAATAATCTTCCTGTAGTAACCAAGGACAAAAAGCCAAAACATTTTTTTTCCCCATAATGATGTTGGCTTCTCACAATTGAGTTTTTGAACGGAATGATGCCTGAAATTTTGTGGGTTTGCAAGGAATGCAGAGAGTGCATTCTTGCTGGTTATTTCCACAACCTGCTGTGCTAACAGGGAGAAGTTCATTTTATAGATAATTGATGTTTTAAGCTCTAGGTTACAGTAAAGGAGATTGTACCATTGAGGAACCTGAGTGGATGGGGACAATCCCTGAGACATGTGAAGGAAGGCTGGGGATGGACAGAGTTGCCAGGGACAACAGGTTGCAGGAGGCTCCATTGTTTGCCCAAGGAAGGGAGTGTGAACACAGTGTGTCAACCCATAGAGCTCAGGAGAGAAGCCAGAGGAATTAAACATACCTGCACAGTTGCAGGGCTGTGACCTCTTAGGGATCACAGGGACAGTATGGCACAGCACATTACGAGTGGGAGGGATTTTTTGGAAAAGCAGACAGGGAGATGAGTGGAAGTTGTGTTCTACACAAAACAGTTTCTATTTGCCTGGGGCTATCCCCTGCTTGTTGGAATCAGTACTGAGCCAGCTGAGAGCTGAGGGGTCAAAATTGGTGGGGACACTGGCATGGGGAACATTGTACAGGCACCTTTTATAAATTGTTTGATCAGGAAGAAGAAGGAGATGAAGTCCTAAATAACTACAAGGAGCTCACAATTGTAGGCACAGGAATGTATGCATATGTATGGAATAAAAAATTGTTCTGCTATCTGGAGGAGCACCCAGTTGGGTAAAAGCAGTCCAAACAATTTTTGTGGGTCATCAAGAACATTCTTTTTTGACTTTTTGATGCTGGATTTGTTGCTCAAAAACAAAGAAGGAAGGAATCAAAAATAGGTAATGTGCAGGTAAAGGGCAGCCTTGGCATCAGTGACTCCAGGCACTTGGAATTCAGACTCCAGGAGAAGTAAGACAAATAGTTGAATAAAGATTCTGGGCTTCAAAAGAACAGAATTTTTCTTGTTTGGGAAATCGGTTTGTCAGGATGTCTCAGGAACATGCAATGGGGACAATGGAGATCAGGAGGGTGCATTGAAACTTGAAGAGAACATGCTCACAGAACAAAAACTCTCATCTGGTGAGCTGGAACTTGAGCAGGCAGAGCTTGGCTGATCCAGCAGTGCTTCTCTGAACTCAAACACTAAAAAAAAGGGAGGGTTGGGAAAATGAGCTTCCAGGTATGAGCTACCCAGGCGTGAGGGAATGGAGTTGACCACTGGAGTAGTGGCCCAGAGAGGCTCTGGCATCTCCCATCTGTGGAAATTTTCACAACTGAGCAGGACCAGGTCCTGCGTAACCTGGTGGAACATCAGCGTTGGCCTTGCTTTGGGCAGGGGCTTGGTCTAGAGGCCTCCAGAGGTCCCTTCTGGCCACATGACTGTGATTTGTACTTCAGCCCTTATGTAAGCTGTGTATTTGAGGCTCCATTCTGCCACCAGAGACATCAAGATTAAGAAAAGGTAAAAATTATCAAGATTTTAAAACAAAATTGAAAAAGGATGGCTATGATTTTAGGTACTCTTTGCATTTGGTTGTCTTTGCTGAGCACTTGTAGTGCTCAAGGGCTGTGAGCTTTACTGTCAAGTAGCAGACCAATGCAGAGTTGTCACAAAAGCTCACCTTGAGGAGGAGATTATCTCTGTGCTGAGGCTCCTTGATGGCACAATGACACTGCTTCAACTCTGAATATCCTTACTAAATCTTACTAAAGAAGTCCAGTCCTGTGTGCTTTGTGTTTGAAATTAGTTTGTACATATGTGCATGACACGAGTATAAAAGAAACAGTGGAGGTTGTGTATAGTTGGTTCTGTCTGCAGTGTGTTGTATATATTTGTGGCAACTGAAAACATGACTTTATATAAATAAGGTTTACTTGATGTTAGGCTGAACAGAAGCATAACAAATTGAATGAAAGTACTATAAGCAAAAAAAAAATCCAAACTCTCTTAACTCAGTGTTTGGTCTGTGGAATGGTTTTTTGAGTTAACAGAAGGCCTTAAGGCCATTCTGGATAATGAAATTTATCTTAAATAATATTGCTATCTAAAAAGTAGTACTGAAAGAGCCTAGAATGCCAAACATGGATTTTAAAACCTATTCCAAAAGCCTAACAAAGTTATGATCTGGGAGGAGCAGAAGAGAAGGAAAATATACTAATTTGTGTCCCTTTTAGAAAATCTGTGTTGAGCTTGTAGCCCAGAGAGGAGGTTAAGCTGCAGCTTTTGCATCTGGAACTGGTGTTGTTCTAGATCCATACTCACATCTAACTTACCCAAAGAGGAGACTCCAGCAAGAGTTGAGTACGTAAGGGAAGCAGCTCTTGCTAAGGTCTGAAACTGCCAGGTGTGGGTTTCACTCTGGCCTTTATAGGGTTTTTTATGTATCTCCATGGTAACACAATGCTAATGATGTGTTGGCATTCCATTAAGTTTTGTGGTGGAGAGTTGATGTTAACATTGTGTTTTCAGTGTATTTGGCTTTAAAGATAACAGTGTAACTGCTAAATAAGCACTGTGATAGCTGCAGGTGGTTCTAGACTACATCTTTGGTTTGTTTCTTGTTCTCAGCAACACCTGCAGTTAACATAAGAGTTACTGCATGAATAAATTTGTTAATTCACAGATCATATAAAATATGTCCAGTGATGATATTTGGTTATCAGTAACTGGGAAAAGTGAACCCACAGTTTTAAGAGATCAGGTCATAAAGTGAATCCAAATGTCATCATTTTTATATTTATTGTGCCAGTATATTTGTACATTACCTCTTAATGCAATTTATCAATCATTATATGACAGCTGAGACTTTCCTCTGGGTTAAGAGACTGTTAATAGAAATTTGCAGTGATTTTGCTCCATTAAGCCTGGCATAAAGACTGTGTTGACATGAGGCTGTAACCCCAGACAGCTGAAAATTCCATTTTTAAGTGCTGGCAGTTTTGTAGAAACATAGGTTCACACAGCTTCTCAGAGAGGCTTTGGAAAGGTCACAAGCTGAAGTCAGTCTGTGGGATCTATGCCCTGTGACAGAAGAGGGCTGTGGGCAGGCCTGTGCCAACACCTCTTCAGCCTTCAGCAGAATTCCTGAGTTACTTGGAGACCCATCTGTGTTTCAAGGAATTCATTGACACAAACATGAAATTTTCTGAAGAAGAAAAACATATCTGACATGGATTCAGAGTAGCAAGTACTTTCTAAGAGAGACATTCAGATTTAGGAAAGTTTTAGTGGTTTGTATCTGTGCAGGACTTAGGAAATGAAACTTGAAGCCCTGACAGATTATTTTTGGTTTCTAAAACAAACAAACCAAAAAATACTCCATTTTAGAAAACTGTTGTCTGATTTAAGAAGAACTTTAGTTCAGAAATGTATTTCTTTATAGAAGCTGAGCAACGTGAATATGTATGCACATAAAACATACGAACAGATGATGTCCTGACTGGCAGTATTGCCCATCTAATGTTCATACATAATCATCCTCGCCCTTCCCAGTTCCAGGAATCTTACTGTTTATGCAGTAATTGTCACAGCATGATGAGACCTTCTTTGTAGGAAAACCTGTTTAGTTATTTTGTTTACTTTAGAGTAATCTAAAGTTCAAGAAACACTTTTAAATAGAATTTCTAATAACTGGATTTACAGTTGTGAACAAAACTTACTAAACAAAACTTTGCAGTTAAGGTGCCATCTGGGAACTATATACAAAGAGTGTTCTAAAAGCACGAGAAATGCAGATTTATATGAAGTTATGTATGTTATGGGTTTTTTAAAAATATATATTTCACACTTTTTAAATTTAAATGAAACTCAAAATGAGAACACGCAAAATCTGGATGCACTGGAAACACCTGTTCACATTATTGATATTATAACTATACTCAAAAATATAGGCGAGAAAGCAGTGTATAACTAAGGGAAGAACTAAATCAATATAGCTACCCACTTGTGCTTTTTAATTGAAAGAAATAAAGAAAATGAATTCTCTAAACATGGATAATCCCTTGTTTGAGATCTGGCAACAAAAGGGAAAAAAGCTTATAAAACTGAAGCCCAAATGATACACCATAAGAATGCTTTACAAGTAACTTACCACACAGTTGAATATTTACACAATCTCTTTGATAAATGGAATTTCCACTGATTATTTACAGATTTCAGTACTATTATAATCTCATCCAATCTTTCTAAGACACTCTGCTTATATAAATAAGGATTAGTTGGCAAAGTTAATTATTGTAAAAGAAAAATTATGGCTAAACTGGGGATGAAATAGAGTCTAGAGATTGTTTGCTGCCTTCTACTTGCAGGTGCTGAGGCAGTTTTTTTTAGGGCCCTGGATATTGCGAAAAGGTCTTTTTGGGAGGTTGCTGTACACCATGGAGAGATCCGAACTAACTTTGGAGATGTAATGCTGGAGAGCAAATTGCAGCAGCATTAAATAATTTATGTGTCATTATTAGGGAAAGTGTAATAATGTAACAAAATCAGATGTCCAGATCTTCACAGTATTCCTGTGTCACACAGGTTATCTGATCTATTCCAAATAGGAAGCTTTGGTTCTCAAGACATTCCCCCTCAATCACTGAAATGTCAAAATGCTTAAGAGTTGCTGTTGATTTCAAACAGGAAATATGAATGAATTGGAGAGCTGGTCCTATCCAGTTGTTGGCCACTAGTATTTTAGAGTAATTTCAGTTAGCTTGAACTCAGACTCAGAAAGTCAAGATATTAGCTTAACTACACATCAAAAGAGGCAGCACAGTTGCAGGCTGGTGTGATCTCGCAACAAGGCACAGACTTACATTTTGGAGCTGGACAAGGTTGGACTCTCTGACAATTAAGGCAAAAATTATGGCATACTTTGGCTCCTTTTCAGGTATTCCTCCAGACCTTCCAGTTGTGATCTGTTGGCCTGAAGTGACCCTGCAAGGGAGTATACAGCAGAGGGGAGTGCAGGGCTTTCCCTGTGCTGTGCACACATCACCACTGCACGTCCCCACTTCAGGAACTGCCTGGTACCTCAGTGGCTGCTTTATCTGATTAAGGACATAGGACTACACATTTTCACTAAAGACCTCCTCAATTTTTTTTAAGAAAATTGGTTGACATGATGTAATAAGTTCTTTGAGAAGTGTCCTTACATGGCTGTCAGGAGGTCACTAAACAAGCCTCTCAGAAGAGTGTGATTAAACAAGACACATCTGGACTTCGTGAAAAGTATCCTATATAAACAGTTAGAAGAATTAGAAATATATTTCAATAATAACAAAAGTGATTAATCTATATTTTAGAGGTGAAATCTGTTTAAACTTGGTATAATTAAAATATGAATTTTTAAAAAATTCCTTGTGAATGTGTTTGAAAAATCATGTTCTGATCCCAACAGCTCTGGTTATTCAGACAACTGGTGAAAAGCTCAGTCACTCAGACAGTCATTTAATTTATTCAATAGAAGACAAACCCTATTAAATACATCTCTCTTGATGGATGTGTGTGTTTAACTTTCAAAGGTGGAGATTACTCAGGGAATCCATTCCAGTACTGCATTATCCATACTGCTGTCTTCCCAAAAGGTTAATGTGATTCTTCCATGCTAAAACTTAGGCTTATTATTTTTGCTGTTGCCTGACACTCCCTTGAAGTGCAAATTATTCCTTTTCTCATTCCAGAGATGCATACGTATCTAAAGACTGCTATCTTCTTCCAAGACTGCTTTTTTTCCTTCAGGTTCAACTTTTAACAGTCTTTATAACCTTTCCTTATATGACACATCTTCCCATATTCCAGCTGCCATCACTGCTTTTCTAGATTCTGATTAGTAGCCCACAACTTTTGGGTAAGACATAGAAGGTCTTGTCCAAAACCAGAAGTGTTTGATTTGTGAAACAATGCTGGTTGTAAGTGAAGTGGGAGGATTAAATCATGCACTGCTTAGACCATCCTCTTACCCTCCAGTTTGCAGGAACTCTAGGGGAGAAGGATTCTCCGGATTCACACACAGTAAACAGAGTCAAGAATCTGGAATTATTTAATGCAATTAAAAAGGCACTAAGCACTGCCTTCATGTCCTTTCTGGTGGATTACTTGATGTAGAGTGAGTGCCATCTGGAGGTTAGGAAACATGGAGCTCTGGATGCTTTCATGCTGAAAAACAAAATTCCCGAGCTTTACAAATGAAATGTTCTTACACGAGTAGGAGCTTGAGTCTGACAGATGCTGGGCATCCACCACTCAGTGTAAAGTTTGTGACCCAGAGTAAGGCATGCAAGTGCAATGTCTCTTGCTGTTATGCAATCACCAGTAAATGTGTAACCTCTGAGTGGCCTGTGCAGTTTCCAGAAAAAGCTCTGGACAGCAGAAGGACAAGGAAAGTCTTGATCTGTTCTTTCCTCTCCTGCTTTCAGGTGTGTGAAGACAATTGAGTTCCTGGTGCAGGTTTCTGCTCACAGGAGAGAGCAGAAAGCATTTCAATTCAACAAGAAGTTTTAAAAAGAAGGTTGCCATTTGGTGTGTCTGAACTCAACTCTCAGTCATCATTTATGTCTGCACAGAGTGGAATCAGCCTTCTTCGCCTGGACTGGTTGCGTGATGTGGTCTTCCTTCTTTAGGTAACTTAGTTGTCATTTTGGAAACCTTGATCCTCCATTTCTCACTGTGCTGAGGAAGCCAAGAGGAGAACATTTAGAGTTGTGATTTCAGGGGGTGTGACCTGGCTCTTCCTGTTAAAGTGCCTTTTTTTTTTGCCTGAGACCACTTGAATCAGTGATCACACTGGTCACAGTGGTCACCTTGTGTGCTGTGCTGCCTTCTGCCACTGAAGTCTAATTATAAAAACAAATAGCTTTAATTGCAAAGCGTGAGTGCACCCATCTCCGTCTCAGTCAGGTGAGAGACTGCCGCCTGTTGTGTCAGGCAGTGCTCATGGCTTCTGTGTTGAGCTCCACTTCAGCCTGAGCATGATCCTGCAGAAGTTACATGCAGCTTAAAGGACAGATATTGTGTGTACACTCTCCACGCTCTGCTCCTTGCAGATTTTTCCCCACAGAACAACAAGCCATAAAGTTTCAATCTATGTAATGAAGATGCACTAGCTAAACAGGCTTTTGGTATTGTTGTGTTGATTTATCTTGAGGATGGTTTCCTGGGGCAACCACAGATTTTAGGGACTATGAACCTGTTAAATTCAAGGTTGATAATTCTGAGGGTGTAAGACAGGTTGCTGAGCCAACACGCCTTCAGATCAAAATGGGAAAGTCTGTTTCCTTGTCAATGAGTTTCCATCAGCTAAACCAGAAAAAAAGCATAAGAGAAAGGAATTTAAGAGCAGCAAATCCACAGAAACAAAAATGAAAACAAATGTAAAACATATTTGGTCTCCTTCTCTCATCAGGGAGTGGTAAAAAGCACAGAGCATGTCTCACATGCCTAAGTATTATTCTTTAGAGCAAGTTTAAACATGCAGATGACAGAAGCTGAAGAATCCTTGTCTAACTACATGAAATGCAACAAGCTGCTGTGTTTCTGTCATGCTGGCTTTCAGAGCTGAAAGTGCATTGTTTATGTTGTGACTCATCTGAGCAGATCTCTATTAATTGTTTGTTTTCAGGAGATAAAATTCAGGAAGAAATGGTCTTTTGTCTGTAGTAGTGTTCTTTCAGATGTTAGTGGCATCCTTACCATAGATTTTTATGGAAAGATGGATGAGATCTGTAGTGCTGTCTATATATGGCGCAGTCACCCAAAATGCAAAGAGGATCATCTATTATGACATTGTTGGACAAGATCTGTTTTTACCCTTGAAAGAACTTGCTTTGTTGCTGTTGTATTATTACTGAAGAACTAAGAAATCTGGAGCTCACCCTCAAGTTTCGTCTTTCCTGTACCACTGCTGAAGAATTAATATCTACCAGAGCCCTGCCAAGCTCAGTATTCATTTGACTGCCAGTAGTTTGGTTGGCTGAGTTGGGAACTTTGCTTGAGAATACAGACATATAGTTTGTCAGTGGCTTCTGCTCCTTTCTCTTACCCTGGATAAAACAAAGATCATTAATAAGTTTTCAAAATTGAAAGAATTGCTTCTTACAAACATACAATTTACTGAAATTATAATATCAGCACTTCTGCTTTTGAAATCAGAATTTAAATGTACTTAAAAATATCATACTGAATGTATATGAAGGCATTGTAGAAATAAATTGGGGGATTTTTTTCCTGTTGTCTTATGATAGGATAACAGAGGGAAATGAATAATTTTAAAATGTGTTGCATAAAATTTTATCTGGGGCAGAAGTTACGCTGCTCTAGAATGGTTGTGATGTGGGAGGCTTTTTCTTTAATTTTTAGTAAGTGGCTTGGGTTTTTTAGTAAGTGACTTGGGTTTCAGCAGGATGATTATCTTACAAATTTGCTCCTAGGAGGTTGGTTCTTCCAGTACCTGTCTTTTTGCCAAGTTGTTAGCATTAAAACAGTTTGAACACACATAGGTAGTAGAGGAAAACACTTCAGCTCTTATTTTTCTGAGAGATTATAGTTGTAAAGAATTTTCCAATAATGCCGAGGTATCCTTCTATTTGAAATATTAGCCTAGCTCAAACTGACAAAAACTAAAAAGCATTAAAAAGTTAAAGTTATGTAAAGTTAAAGTAAAGTTATGGGTCTGTTCAAAACTCACCATTTGGTCATGGTCCTTAAGGAAATTCAGGTTCTGGTACCTTGGAAAAAAGTTAAAAATACAGTGTCAAATTTTTTGTCTTTAAATAAATTGGCTAATGTTGATCATAACTGCATGTCTGTTCAACTGCTCAGTTTGACACTTACTGCCCAGCTCTTACACCTGCAGATTCCTTGTACTAAAACCTTATTTTTGGTGATGGAGCCCAAGGTTTTCTTTATTCCCATACTATGTGAGGAGTGGGTGTTATTTTTGCTAAGGGAAGGTGAGAATATCATGTCCACAATGTATTCTGTGTGCAAATGCAAATAAATTACTTGTGTTCTGAGTCACTCTAGAAAACATTTGTCCAATGCCTTGAGCAAGGCACAGCATCTTGTTTTTTAAGTTACCAGTACTTTGCTGGCAAAAGTCCCTGGCTGGAGTTCCCAGAGCCGTACTGATGCAGGCAAACATCCATGGGAATATTCTAGGCAGCTGTGCTAGGAGCACATGGAGTCAGAAGACCTGAGGTTTGCTCTTCAGCTCTGTTCTATATCTGGTGTAGGACTGCAGGGCAAGTCCTCTGATTTTCTGTTGTTTGCTTTCCTCAGCCTGAAATGGAGAAAACATCATTTTACCCACTATTGTAAGAGTACTGTGAGTCAAGACAGGAAACAGTTCAGTACAGCAGGGTTCAAGGGACATCTGGGTTGACTCTGAGCTGCTTACCTGTGCTGCATCTGAGCTCATTGAACTAGTGCTGAAGCTGTACATCCTTCTGAGCTAAGCTTGTCTCTGCAGCACAGCCACGTACCGTGTGGAGCTAGAAGCAATGGATTTCTGTGCTGCACTCCCCTGCCCAGTGCAGATATACCCCAGGTGCAAATAAAATTGAATTTATGACTGTTTGGTTTATCACTATGTCTTGGTATAACAGCATAGCACTGAGGTTGTAGAATTTTTTATCTTGATATGCAGCCATTACTTGAGCATTATCTGACTTGGGTGCTACTGGATGGTCTAATTAGTGAGAAATGTCATGGTCTCAGGGATTGCCCTACATCTACTTCAAGTCAGACCATTTAATGCATACCAGCCTTTCTCCATCACTGTTTTTGGGACAGGAATGTGGAACTGAAGGACAGTCCCCAGCAGGCTGTAGGGTAGGTAATTTGATTAATCCATTTTTAGGCATCTTGTTCTCCACAAGCCTGTCCTACCCTTTTTGCAAGAGTTCCTGTCTTCATAGCTAAAACTGGAAAGCAGAACATGCATTGGATGTGTGATGTTACATTACGCATGAAGGTGAGTTTGCACCAGTATTGATGACTGCCAACCCCAGGGACAGGAGCAGAGTCCTTCCTGCTGCCTTAGCTAGGGAATGAGTATGGAACAGGCAGAGCCTGTTGAGCAAGAGTCTGAGTCTCCCAGCACAACTGGGAGACAGTAACATTGCCCTGGCTTTGCATGTGTCAGAGTCCTGGCATCAGCCTGTCCCTCAAGTAAGTGGAGCCAGCAAGACTGAAAATGCATCTCTAGGGAAATCAGGACTGAGATCTGTACCTCCTCGGGAAGGCTGAAGGGGGTGAAGGTTGCAGATGATTTTGTTTTCCATTTAAAAAAGATCATGAGAGTGATAGTGTTTTTCTTCCCTTTCTTGTAGCTTGGGCAGTGGGCAGTTGGAAATGGACTTGATTTTACTTTTACCAAGAATATTCTTCTAATACTGATGATGTATACTGAAGTATAAACATAAACACTTACTCAAGATATGTGGCAGAGACAGGATCTTAATTTCAGGTTCCTTTGGGTCACTGGTGTGTGCACAGCCAAAGCTTAGGTTGTATGTGTGCAGCAGTCTGCTGAAACGCCATAACAATGGGGCAAATTCAGTAGATTCACAGACCGGGAATATAAAATTGTATTTTGGCAGAACACTCTGTTCAGCTTCCATTTCAGCCATTTCCAAGAGTATGAGAAGAGGTGATAATATCAGTGTGTCTGCAATAAATTATAAAGCTTGGCACTTTTAGGTCTTCGTTGTGGAAATCTCTAAAAGCTAAAAAATATTTAGCATGCAGTTCTTTGCATTTCTTTTCAGCTTAAGCCCAGCATACTGGGAGATACTAGTATAGATTTTGTCCAGTAAAGGAGAGCAGAGATAATGTTACCCTAGAAAGGAAGGTATTAGAATCTGATCCAAGGTCCCTGCAGCAGCAAATTTTGTTTGATAGTGTTGGCTTTGGACCAAGGCCTAGTGCTGTCAGGGTGTATCAGGACCACTGTCATGATGAATGAGGCATGAACTGGAACAAGTGACTTGCCACATTCTCCTTCCTCTCTTCAGCCTCCACAGACGCTCCAGATTTTCTCCTGTTGGACCTGTTCTGCCTGGTCATCCACCCAGGCCCGAGTAGCCATTTGTGCAGTGGTTGTCAGCTCTGCTCGGTTGGGTGCTGCTAGGACACAGAAGGAGCTGGGGCCAGTTACCCCAGAGGTGTGGTTGCTGTTTGCTGAGAACTAAACAAGGTATTACTCCTGATTCCAGAACCCCTTTCCAATTTGTCCATTTTGAGACTCACCATATCCCAGCTTTTAGCTATATTGTGACTTCTCAGAAAGTGAAACTTACTCCTTTTTGCACTTTTGAAGTTCCTTCTCTCCTAACATTTTCTTTCAGCTGCTGATTTGGACTACTTTCAGAAAAGAACATGCACAGAAGCACTGACAGGCAGTTCTCAGTACTGGTTTACTTCCCTCTTACTTAAAGCCCCTTTCCTACTGCGTTATGTTGCATCATTGCTTGAACGCTGTTGGGTTTTCATGGTAACAGTGATTTGATAAGAAGTGGTTACTATTGGAAGCAATGGGATCTCCAGATGTAACCAGCAAACTCTTAGCTTACAAGGTGCTTACAGTGACTGCAGCTGAGATCAGCCTCTATTCACAATCCTCAGAACAATAAAGTCTGGTTTAACAGCAAAGGGTGCTGCAGAGATTGCTGCCGTGTAATCAGGAGGACTTTTGTTGCGTAGCAGAAGCAAAAGCTCCTGAAAGCTGCTGGTTTCCCTGGTGTGTTTACTGTCTCTATTGGAAACATCCGACTGGTGAATATATACCAGAAGAGGAGCAGAGACCCAGTGTGACATCTGCTGGGGCCTTGAACTCTTTTTGGGGCAAAGATGTTTGGTTAAAATTAAGTGTTTCAAGGAATCTGTTCTGAAAGCTTCTTATTTTCAAATTTAAAAAAGAGCCATCTGACATCATCAAAAGTCTTTTCTAAGCACTTGGAGAGTTCTGCAGAAGGTATTAAGCAACTATAGAAAGTTTTTTAAGTGACTTTAAAGGGTTATTATTATAAAAAGTGAGAATTTTCAAAACAGTATCCAAAATGTCAGTGTTTGTCTTTGCAGTCAGCCTGTTTGGCTTCTGTGGGATGAACTCACTTCCTCAAGTATTTGTGACCTTGCAGGAAAACAGAGTATTTCAAGTACAAATTTCCTCAGAAATTCTTGACTGTCTTGTTTTTGAGTTGTGTGGATTAGTTCCAGAGTAATTCTATCCTCTTTTTTCATCTTTCCGGTAAATGCTAATGAACTTTGAATCTACTTCTTCAGGGGGATTTTGGCAAATGGATTTGCTTGCAGTATTGGGAAATATATACTGAATTTGGCAGATAATTTCTTTAACAATAGTTACAACTATACAACAATCCAAACTCTTCATGTCGACAAGTTGAGCAAGAAATACTTCTACAATTCCACAATCATTTTGGGAAAATTATTCTGAATTTGGAGGTTGTGATAACATAACTCACCTCAAACCCCCATGTCTGCTTTGGTTTTGAATTAAATTTTAGAAGACTTTTTGTTTGTTTGCTATTTTTTCTGAGATAATTGAAACATGAATGGTGTTTTTCATCTTCTTCAGCCAAAAAGCAAAAGCAGTCATGTACCCATATATAGCATTGTCATGAATATAGCATTGTCATGAAGTGAAGAAATTTAGTGTTTTCCAGCCTGGACTAATAGTTGTCGCTGTTCCTCTTGTGGAATTTGCTTATCCTGTTGCATTTGGTCCAAGCTGGAGTGTGTGCAGCTGGTTGGAGAACACTGTTTTAGCAGCATCTGGTTGCTTTAAAAAGAATCTGAGACATGCATTGGAAGAATCAATGCATTTATCAGAGTGCATGGGATTTTAGCTACTGATCTGTTCAGAAAAGGATGCTGATGGAAAGCCTATTCCTCTTAATTCTTGTGTACAATGTTCCTGTATCAGATCAGAAATTTAATTCTGATTGTTCTTTCAAGTCAGTTTCTGCAAATTAACAGTAATAAGTTAAAACTGGTTGTTGTACTGAGGACAGCCTCCAAATGACTACTTAGAGCCACTGAATAAACTGGACAGAAGGATTACAAGCCTGTGTTTAAATCTGTGTCATTGAGTGATCTCAGCAGACCTGGCACAGATACTGAACTGTTTTCCCTCATTTTTCTCATTTGCCAGTTTAATATTTTATTTGCTCATTTGAATTGGTAAAACTGATTTACTGTGTATGTTTTTTCATCCTGTAGGTTGATGTTTATTGTGGCTTCATGCCACATGCATTGATGTAAACTGATAAGAACATCTTGTTTTTATATGTTTGGGGACATGAAACTTGAAAAATAATTGAGTGTCACTGTCAAAGATGGCCTTTGCTTAGAAGTTTGCTTTGTGATTAATTAATTTGAAAAGCAAGTGTCAGTGCCTGTCATTTTGCAGAACTTGACTGAGGTTAGTCTTTTGGTTTTACAAGACAAATGATGATATGCACTACAAATTCATCTGGCAGAAATATTGCAGTTATTTTCTTTGAGTCAAAGGAAAAGATGCCTAGAGAGGCTTTTTATAGAGGAAAAATTTCAGGTGTTTCGACAAAACCTTTTTATTTGACCACAAGAGGGTATTGCAGTATCAGTTATGCAAGACTAACTAATGCTTGCCTTTATGTGCTTTGACTTATTTTTAAAATATCTGTTTCTCAAAACTGATCATTTATATTAGGTAGTAGTTAAGAAAATCAGGTTTTGTATGCCAGTATTTGATATCCTTGTCCAAGGACAATTTCTGAGTTGATTTTTCCTAAAATTTATTGTACAAGTTTCTTAGAGCTTAAGAGGTTCCTTTCATTGGACAAGAGAGACAGTTACTCTGAAACACTGAAAAACTTCATGGAAATGGCTTGCAAGGATATATCAGTCACAGAAGAGAAATAATAACAGGAGATGAATGTGTTACTGCTTTGTCTGAAAGTGCCCATTGGTCCAGGATGGGAGCTGGCTCAGTCAGTGAGATTCTGATCTGATTTTTCCATGTGGTTTTACTTGGAGGAATAAGTTCTGAAATCTTTTTTAGCTCATTTGTGTTTCCCAGTTTTCTCATTTACACACAGTTCTTCTATAGTATGCATCCAGTTTTGGTTTGCACATTTTTTATAACTCAATACTGTGTTGAAGTACTTCCCTACAAAAGTTCTGTGTTCTGAACTTTAAGGGCTGTGTTGCCAAATGTTTGTGCTGTGTTTTTGTGCACTTCCGACCATGGGAAAGGGACCTAGAAGGATTTTTGGATTCACTCACTCCTAGATCTACTGCTGAATTTAGGAGAAGGTGCATGGGATGCCTGCATGTCTCTCAACAAGCTCGCCCTGTAAAAGAAGAGCAGCCATATCACACTATCAGTGAGGATCAAGTTTCTGAGGGTTCTGACAGTGGCTGATGGACAACAAAGCAATTTTCATACAAGAAAGTTTGTGAGTTATTGCAGAGAGTTAAGTAGCACACACATTTAAAAACCTGGGTGCAGTGCATATGTTTTATGCAAATAAGAGGCAGAACCAAAAGCTGGAGGAGAGGGCAGCCCTCTGGAGACCAGCTTCTCGGAGCAGGTCACAGTTCAGAAGATCTCTGTCACTTCATGAAGAGTGAAGAGATCTCCATGGAAATCTTTCAGCACAAGCAGTGTTTCTCGCCTGCCTCAAATAGTGGCATTTGACTTGTTATCATCATCTTCCTCAAATGAATGAAGATAAGTCAGTCAGAGCTGCAGGCTGGAAGGCTGGCCGTGGCGATGGCTGGCAGAGCAGGCTGTGAGGTGATCAGTCAGAGGACTCTGAGCACCCAGCAGAGAAGTGACATTTGGCAGCATTAACACAGTGCTTTTTCAACAGCCCTGGGCATTAAGCACCGAGGGCTCTGGAAAGCCTGGAGATGGCATGTCCTCCTGGTGAGCCGTATCTTGGTCTGGCAGGAACAGAATGCCTTGGGTCTCTGCAGGGAAAATGAAAACAAATCCAGCCAGCTACCACTTTGGAGTCAAACTCCTTTTAAGCAGTTTATGTAGCTGATTGATTAAAAGCATCATGCATTAAGGTTTGCTGTGGGTTTCTTAAAAATATACTTATTTCATGTCTTAATGGAGTTCTGCTGATAGACCCTGGTGAGTGGAGTGTCTGTTGCGTTGGCAGCATACAAATACCATGGGGGAAATGTCTGCTTCCAGTGACACAGTCTGACACTTCAAAATAAAACTAAAGCTGTAGTACAGACTGCAAGAAATCTGTTGTGATTTTTTTTTTTTATCCTTTTATAAAGGTTGCAAAATATGTTAACTACTGATGTGCAGTTTTCCTTACTTGAAGCAAAAATTATTTATTTGGGCTGGTGTGTGAGTAGGAATTTGAAGATATCTGGCTTTAGGAAAAAGAACTATAAATATATATGTAGGGTTCCTCACTGCCTGAGGGATCTTTTCTGTTGTTATTTCACATAATTTCAGTCTCAGAGGCCAGATCCCATCAGGATGTGCAATATTGTATGGAGAAGCAAAGTTATCTTTGTTAGTCAGAGTTGAGTTCAAGTCACATCCTCACCACAGCAGGGAGCTCTGGTAACTGCACAGTGGAGCTTGGCTTTATTCTGTTCATCCTCACTGTTGGCTCACACAATTTGTTAACAGGTCTAGGAGAGTTGTGGGGTATAAAGTGGTTGAGTACTTCTGCAGAGGCTGTTCTTTGTGCTGCCTAAGCACCCACAGCAGTGGTTTGGCCTGTGAGTCTGGCATGGCCCTGATTCCTGCACTCCTGGGGTCTGCAGATGCTCACAGAGTCAGCTTACAGAGCAAGGAAATTGCTTCACAAACACTACAGAGGCTCAATTTTCCGTCTCTGCTACCTGTAGCACTGTAGTACTTCCAGAAGTATTTTGTCCTGTGAATTACGACAACCTAGCTGTGTATTATTATGTGTTTCAATGCTCAAAGTGTTCTTCTGCTTTTGGGTTTTTTTTCATTGCATTATTCTGTGGTTTTTACCTGTCTCCTCTGGCAGATAAGGGTATAATTTATTGATCTGCATTTTGGTACACTGAGTGTTTCATTTAGCATCTGCTCACCATATCCATAAAAGACATTAACTTTATGTTTTTATGTGAGAAACCAAAAATTCTCTGCTGCAAGTTATGCAAAGTTTTCAAAGCAGAATACCTACAATTTATTTTAAATTGTGTCTTACCATTAAATGAAAGGCAGCACCTGGCTTTTAAAATGTTCTTCACCTTTGTTGGTTTTGTTGGCTGAGAACTGAGCTACTTCCACTTAGTTTTTTTCATGTTAACTGTCATCATCTTAAATTTGAAAGCCTTGTCTGAACATGTCAATCACAAGCTTTGTCTATTTTTCAGTAAGGCTTTTAGCATCTTCATTGAGGCTATTAGTGTGGGTTTCCTTTTTAACTGTAGATGCTAGTGTTAAATCACACTTCAGGCTGATGTTTGTCTATCTCTGACTGTTGGGAATTGGAAAGAAGTTCTCCCTGAAGGCAGGATGTTCCCCTAATTAGATGTAAGGGGTGGGGGTTGTAGAGTCTGGTGGTAGATTTCCAGAGATGATGAGAATTCAGGTCTGAAGGGACCTCAAGAGGTCTCTAGCCCAACCTGCTCCTCAGAGCATGAGCTATGAAATCAGACCAGCTGGTCAGGGCTTTATGCTGTTGATCTTGAAAGCCTCCAAGGCTGGAGATTGCAGAACCATTTGGGTAATCCATCTCACCTCAGGGTTGCCATTGTGATGAAGATGTTTTGGCTTATATAAAGTCACAACCTCTCCTGTTTCAACTTGTGCTTATTTTATGTCATTCCTCCACTGAACCATGCTCTAAGCAGCCTGACTGTGTCTTTCCAATAACGTGACTGCAGTTACTGGGACTCTGCTCTTTGGTCTCCTCCCAGCCTTCTCTTCTCCAGGTTGGGTAGAATTTGATCACCGGTTGCATTGTCTGTGTTACACAGATATGTCAGACCTTTACCTGACCCGCCCTGTTCTCTGTCCTTGCCTGATTTGACCATTTACACTGCTCAGGCCCAGCAGGGCAGATGCTCCATGAGATCTAGAAAGGAAAATAACAGAGTGTACCAGGAGTGCACAGTCCATTTTGGCATTCTTTTCTTAGATCATGATCATGCATACGTGTAGCAGCCTTCATGTTCTGTTTACAGTCCTAATAAACATCTATGCTGTGGAAATTTATGTCCTGAAGAATTTTCTAAATTAGAACATTAATTGGTTTAATAACAAAAGAATGAATGCAGATAAGTTGAAGATAAATATACATTCAATATTTAAATGGTGAATAATTTTATTTTTATAAAATCTGCTATTGACCCTGAGATTATCTCAGTTGCTCAGAGCATGGTGCTAATACCACCAACTTTGTGAGGTCATTCTCCATGTGGGCCATTTACTTAAGAGTTGAACCCTGTAATCCTTGTGGGTCCCTTCCAACTCAGAAGATTCTGTGAACATGTAAATTATATATCACAGGCACTCAGTAGGGGGAGAGCATTTTGCACTTATTTACAATACCAGAAAGTACATGATTGTTCTGAGGGACAGGTTCCTGTAAGCATCCATATATGATTTCTCCCATTAAAATCAATATTAAAACTCTTGTTTAATGGCAGCAACTCCATGTGTGTTTTTAAAAGCCAAACCTGTCAGTTTGTAATTTCCTTACCTTTTGGTCAAAGAAATAGATTTTATTCAAGCAAAATGTCTACTGGATGAACTCAAATGTTTTGCTCCCCTCTGAACATCCTGGCTGGAGGGACATCTTCGACCTTTAAAGGGTATGCCAGGAAAGGAAATTTTTTCCTTCCTGCAACTGATTCTAAGACACTGTTGCTGGCAGTACTTTGGGTTTGTTCTTTTCTTGATATGCAAATTGGCAAGATTTTATTCCAAAGTGTAAGCATTCCTTATCCCTTAGAGATTTCAGCCATGCTTGTTTGTCCTTCAGCTGGTTTGCCTTTATACTTGGCCAGTGGTGCAGAAAGCATGGTCAGGGGAAGTGTCAGTGTGGGATGGAGTCACCATTTGGGAGGATCTTCTATCTGGTGAGGCCCTTGTGGGTTTTGGCACAGAGAGTGGCTGGAGATGCCAATTAGGAGGCAGAGTAGAGTTAGGTATGGTTTTAATATCAGGGTATTTGCCCCCCATAGAAATTATCATAAAAACCAATAACTACAGGACATCAGTGGAACATTGCTCCTGAAATCCAGGGGTAGGCGATCCCCACAGAGCCCCCAGCACAGTGCTTGCTCACCTGCAACACAGACAGCTGCAGGTTTGAGCCTCCTCTCCCAGCACCCTTCCATCACGTGAAGATTGGCTGGGTGAGGGGAGAGCCAAGCTTTTTATGTAGTGCTCGCTGCTATAGAAACCAGGAGCTCTGTGACAGCGGCTCGGCTGTGTGGGCACAGCCAGCGACAGCTCCCAACCAGGGGACGCTGAAACTGCACTCTCAGTTTTCAGTATCCTCGACCAAAACCTAGCTGCTTTCTTAACTGGTGTGTGTCTGTCACTCTGCAACGTGCAGGTCTTTAACAAGGGAAGTAAGATGCCAAATGTCTGAAGTTGTTCACACTGTAGAAAAAATCTACAGCTCCCTGCTATAAAGGTTTATCTGCTGTTTCAAGTCTGTTGCAAGGTGTGGATGACATCAAGCCCCTAGTGATTGGAATTATGGCTGTAACTTTCCCCAGAAAGTCACTTTCAGCCATCTCTGTGTCTCTCCAAATAAAAAGAGCCAGAATTAAAAGAGGTGATATATGAAAAATATTGCGTTTGCTATGCTTTTCATGACAGTGTTAAGATAAAAAAAGTCTATAAAATTACTGATAGATGTTTCTGAAGTCAGAGGAGGATGGAGCTGTTGGCTGTGATGGGAGAAGAGTAATCTGGCGTTGATCCTTGGTCAATAGGACAATACTGCTAATTCTAGTAAGTCTGGCTTTAGGAAAAAAAACAGAAGAAGAGAGAAAACAAATGTAGAGCATCCCAAAGACATCTGAAGTGCACTCTGCAAAAAAGTAAAAAGGAAATTATATTCATTAAATGTTTTAAAGCAGTAGATATGATTGCTTCTGTCTGGCTTACAAGATCTCTGGAGGAAGAAAAAGGGGGCTGCTTCTTCAAAACCCAAGTTCTGAATGTTATAGTTGAGGCAGTATCTCAAAAAAATTTACCTGAGAGATGGATCTGAAAAAAAAAGTAACCTGATTAGTACAAAAAAGCCAACATGGAAGATACAGTACAAAATAAAAAATTTAGAAGCTGAACTTGTTTTGGGTTCCAAAACTTTCTTCTCAGAGGAACTTGTGTCCCACTGGCAAAGTACTGAGTGGGGCAGAGGTGAGGCAGGGACTGGATGGAGACTGGGGAGCTGCTGTGGAGGGCAAAGATGAGAGCTTTGAATGCCGACCTCTACTTCTGCAAGTTAGAAAATAATTTTGCAAGCTTTTGTCTTGCTTTATCCCTCTCTCCTCCTTTCAAACACTAGCACAGGCTATGCTATATGCACAGCAGCCTCCCCTTTGAGGAAGAAATGTCACAGCAAAATGTTGGAGCTTCTCCAGGTTCCATTGAGTACCTTCTGAAAACCCAGGGTGTCCTTGAATTTGGAGATAAGTGGAACTCAGAACACAGACAGCAGACACATGGGCTTAACAAATTGCATACACCAGACATTGGAAAGTGCACACTGAAAGAGAGGTGATGGCTCACCACCTCTGCTTTGAAATCAGTAGCCAGTCAGGTTCTGTCAGAAGTAAAGATGCTCTGGAAGTACTGGAGTTGATCCCATACTGGGATAAGGATTCTGAACAAACTGAAAAACCAAGTCTTTCCAGAAATACTGCATGATTTACACACCCACTTCTTAGGTTTGAATAATCTAGGATTATTGCTGCCAGACAAACTAAATTGGTGCTGTCATAAGCTCTCAAAGCCAGGCAACAGCAAAACCAATTCAAGGGGTTTTGTTTTCTTCTTTGATTTTTTAGGGCTTTGCAAGCTGTGAAAATGATGAAACACCTAAAACAGTGTGAGAGAAAAGACTGTTTGAGATTATACTAAGTAATCTTTCTGGTGGGAAGCACGCAATTATGTACTGTCAGCACATGGAACGTGATGGGACTATAATTTTACCTATGTTATTTCCCTGGGTTGCTAAAGAAACCATAATAAGAAAAGTCAAAGTCCTCCTGTTCTTATTGATCTTCTTAACAGATTCTCACAAGCAGCATTGACTGTTATAATTATTTTCTCTTCTCTAAGCCGATATCTGATGTCACACATACCACTGTCAAAGCCAGCTGGTTTGCCAGTGCTGAAATCTAGCATAAAACACTGTAAAAAAGGCTACGCTGGAGGAAATGGAATGAGCATATGAATGCTTTCTGTTATTGTCTCTTTACAAGCTTTATTGATGTTGTCAGAAATAAGAAAAAAAGGCTTCCAAGTCCAAGAAAATTAATCCTTGTCAATTTTAAGGTGGATGAGATGATGATGAAGGTCTTCTTGATGGTTGGCAGCATTCATGGTGTGTTGAGGGAAGAGCAGGAGCTCTTTGGAAACATTTCTTTCCAGCCATAGTCCAAGGCAGGTTTGCTTGGCAGCCTTGGGAGATAAGAGTGGTGTACCTTGGATGGACTTTGCGAGACAGAAGACAGGGAGGGCAGTGACAGGGACCTGCTGGAGGACAAACAGTGGTAGCAATGGGGAAGAAGGAAGCCAGAAGGACTTTTCATCCCTAGTCCCTGTGGAACCAAGCTAAGCAGAACATAACTAAGTAGGTGGTTGAAGGCTTCCTCCTCACCCTTCTCCTCATTCTCCTCCTCATTTTTCCTCCTCCTCCTCTTCCTCCCTGGCAGAGTCCCATAGGGAGTGGGGTCTTTGGGGCTCTGTGGGGAGTGAGGTAATGGGGCCACACCAGGGGAATGAGGGAAAGCTGATCAACTGACACATCCTGGAGTTAATGTGATTTTTTTCCCATTTCCTTTTCTGTCCTTTGAAAAGGGGTGCTCTGGTCCTGAAGTATCTCTATGACCCATGAAATCATAATTTTTTATCCAAAAAACTGAGTTTACAGATAAAGAGAGTGATGGCTAAAATGAACCTGTAAACTGGAGTGTCTGCAAACACATCCCATGCGATTTTTGCAGCCTCTTGTAGCAACTGCCTGTAGCCCCACAGTTGAGAAGTTCTGCTGAGTAGAAGATGCAGAGAAAAGAGACTTATTATTACTGTATAAATAAAGGCCCAAGCAGGACAGAAATAAGTTTATTCTTTAGAGGAAGCTGAGCTAAAAATTTGGACTTTGGCTGTGTGACTAGAGAGGTTTTTGGTCATTTGGAGTATGGAAAGCAAGGGTGTTCCCTTCCTCAGATTTTTGTGTTCACTTGCAAAGTCTCTGTCCCCTGTTACCCTCAGATGATGAGCAGTGACATATGGATGTTGTGGGAAGCTGGGACTGGGAAGGCAGTTCTCTCAGGTCAGGAGAATGCATGGCATTGACAAGTGTAATGCACCTATAGCTGGCCTGCAACTCTGGTTGGGAAGATAAAAAAAAATATGGTTCAGATTTATTTGGGATGGTGAATGCAAAGCAAGCCTTGGAAGAGGCTCTTGGAAGCTCTTGGTGAAAGCTGAGAGGTGGACATGCAAGCAGAAATGTTAAAGTTGGGTTTGTGTCCATGTTTTCTAAAAACTAATGGAAAGCACAGATTTTCGCTCATTTTTGAAAGAATTTTCTCAGGCTTAATAGTATGTGAAAAAGAAATGACAACACCTCCCTGCCTAATTGGCAGCCTGCAGCTAACTTATGAGCCTTTCTTAATAACATTTCAATTATTCTCCTTCATACTGAGGGTGAGTGCAAGATATAACTTGAGTGAAATTATTACAGCCCTATTTTTAATCTCACTGTGCAGTGTAACAGTTGGGGTGCCGGGTAGCTCTGGTGTTTGGAAATTATGTCTGACAGCCCCAGGAAAGTGTGAAAGAAAGCTGCCCTCTCAAAGCCAGTGAACAGTTATCCCAGTAACTACTGTGTCTGAGAGACCTTTAGAGTCCTTTGTCTGAACAGAGATTTGATGAAACTGAAAAGAAACCATTGTATGTAGGTGCTTGGAAGAACAGAAAATATTTTTCTTACTGTATGATATAGTTAATAGAAGAAATGGGGTGACCCCACTGGCCAACCTTCCCTCTGTAAATCCTTTCCATCAGAGCTTCAAAAACATCTTGAGAAATCTTTCAACACTGAAGGAAAGTCCCTAAAGATAATCAAGTGGTTTTTGCATTACTGCAGTGGCTTCTAATCCCAAGAGCCAATTAAGGAGTGGAAGTGGTTTTCAAATTATTTCCGCCTGCCCTCCTTCCATGCTGGTCTCTTCCAAGGCATTCATACCCACCAATGAGTGGGAAAGGCAGGATGGAATTACACATTTACTGCAAATGGACCTCTGTGTCATGTAGCACATCAAACAAATCATGAGCCACAAGACTGTGGTCAGTGTCTGCTGAAATTAGATCTGAAATTATGGCAGGATCTATCATTAGAGGCAGTTATTACGGAATGTAGACTATCCTCTGCATATACTATTTTAATATTTTAGCCTATCTGCTATGTAAAGTGTGTCTCTGTTGAACCATGGCATCTTCCCAATCAACAGCCCCATCCATTACAGCTGTGATGTGCAGTTTGCCTGTAAATTGTGAAAGGATCGTAATTGTGTGACTTTGACAGCTTGTGACAGCAAGCAGTGTGGCCAGCCTTTTATTATTGCATTTCTGTGGGCTTTTATGTTGGTGTTTGATTGGTAGCCTAGCTATAAATTTCCATAAACCTGATAATTTTCGTGAAAATATGATTCGAACAACCAACACAGCATTTTGTACTATTTTCTTTTCTTTCCTTGTTTCCTAGTAGGTAGTGGTTTTATTTGGTGTTTAGGTACATGGTGAAATTAAAGTTATCTGCAATTTCAATATAGTAAATATCTCTATATTAACGATTTAAAGAAAAATTCATTTACTCTGTATATGTAATGGAACAGATACACATTCTATGCTATGAGTACATCATGACACACACCATTGTGCATGAATGCTCCTGTATTACAAAGTGTTGAAGCAAGCCAAGTTTTGACCAAAATCCAATGAGATCCCAGGACCCTATTCTCATGTCCCTTTGGGTGTATGAGAAGCCCTAAGTTTTGTGCCTGTGCCTGCAGACCTGGGTCTCCCATTGAGAAGCTGCTTATTGAACACAGACCATAGCAGCTAGTTTAGGTGCAGGAAGAAGAAAACCACGCAGAAGAAAATCAGCCCAGGTGTGTTTCTGGGCCACAAAGTTCTACCAAAGGGGCAGCATCTGGTCCCCCAGACAGAAAGTTGCTCTGAGAGATGCTGTTCCTGGTACATAGGATAGCTCTTTGGCTGTTCCTGTTCTCCAAGATGATGTGTTATGATGAACAAAGGATCTTGTAGTTCTGGACTGCATCTCTGTGCCTCCAGAAGACATCTTTATCCCCGTTATTTAAAAATTTTAAGAGTCTGTTATTCAGGGCATGCATAATTTAATGCAAATAATAACAACACTATGAGTAATGGTAAGCAGCCTTCTTTCTTGGCATTAAGCCAGGTAAGTAAGACTTCTTTATTTTTGTGATATTGGGATTGAGTCAAACCAGACCTCCTGTACTTGGAAATAATGTCCTCATATATATAGTGGACTTTAAGCACTTGCCTTACTAAAACATCATGCCCTGCTCTCATGAATTCAGTAACAAAATCGCCACGGTCAGAAAAAAAACCCAAATCCCTAACTAGGTACTGTGAAAGAAATCATGCTTCAGTTATAGGTGTTGCTTGGTACAGTCAAGCTTTGAAGATGCTGCCCTGTTTTTGGAATACAATTGGAAAGCAACCCTGGCCTCCTCTGGGTGTTCCCTGCCAAATGCACTGTTGCTTGGCTGGGTGGGAGGGCTGCTGCCCGTGTTCTCCCAGCAGCAGGTCTCTTGAGTTGCTGCTGTCAGTAGGAAAGGTGTTATTAGCTCCTTTAGAACAGTGTTTTGACAAGATGCTGGATGTACAATCTCACAGGAGTACTAAGAGGTTTGCTGCCAAACTCCCAGGTCTCTTGCTGCTCACAGACAGAGAGGCATTTTTTGATTCTGAGTTTTATGGCTTGGGTACATACATTCTAGCTGCTGGTATAAAGCAGTTCCTGAACACACACTGCCAAATTTGAAGTTGCATTGAAATTGTAAAAGAGATTGCTAGAAATATTGCAGGAAAAAAAACTAATTATCAAATTATATGGAGTACATTCTCTACATGAATTTACAGGAGTTGCTGAGCTGTTTTGGTAGAAAGTTGAAAAGGATAAGTCTGAGACTCAGGTCAGACAGGGAAATGTTCAGACATGATGATTAAGTTTTATAATCACAGAACTTATAGTCACAGAAATTTATAATCACAGAAAACCTGGCTTTTACAGTGGGAAGGTCAGGACATCCTCACCCCTGGCAGCATCTCCATCCTTCCCACCAAAAGTTACCAGTCTCGGCATAAAGAATTTGTGAAAACTGCTGTCACCATTACTGTCAGCTTCCCCTTGCACAGAGTCATGCAAGGGCTGATCACCTGCCAGGAAAAACCATCCCTTT
Organism: Poecile atricapillus; assembly: GCF_030490865.1. Classification (NCBI taxonomy): domain Eukaryota; kingdom Metazoa; phylum Chordata; class Aves; order Passeriformes; family Paridae; genus Poecile; species Poecile atricapillus. The sequence continues at coordinate 14,735,982 of NC_081251.1, forward strand.
GTGATTCCTCGGGCAGTTCGGGCTCTCGTTGCTTCTCAGCTGCCGGGCTGCGCTCCGCGCCCGGGCTCCAGCCAGCAGAGGGGAGCCGCCAGCCGCGCATCCATCCCCGCCCGCTGCAGAGAGCACAGGGGCATGAATGAGAGAATGGCTGCATGAATGAAAGAATCAATGTCTTCCTTTGCATCTCCAGCTGCTCTGATTCTTAGTTTCCTTCTGTCTTGGAGAGGTGCTGGAAGTGCCTTTCTAGTGAGTTAGGATATTTAAAAGTGATGTTTTGATGACATAAATATGCATTAATTCCCAAAACAGGGAACAGTACAATTTTTTTTTCCCCCTGAACGTTTTGTACTAGATGACATGAAACTGTCTCAGGGACTCTAAATGAGTCTTTAATACATCAGCAGGTTAATGAACCAACATTATAGACAAGATCTTGAGACAGAACTGCATATCTGATAATCACATCCCTGGTAATTTTGTTTTACTGGAATATTCCAACTGTCTCTTCTCTTCACAGACTATAAAGGGACTGAAGTAAATGGACTGGAAAATATAATTTAACAGTGTTTCTGTCCCTTGCTTATGTGATGACTCTTGCCTTCTCTTCAGTTGTTTGAGGGAGGTTCTCATTTGTTTTTGCTGGCAGATTCAGCTTGCACAGAGCCACAAATCACTCACTAGATTTGAAGGGTGACCCTGCTCTGCTCACAAATGCTGCTTCTTTTCCCAGCAGGAGCAGAAGACAGGAAGCCAGCAGCAGGAAAAGCTCCAGCAGCATGGGTGGGATGGATGTAGAGAAACTGATTAAGGGTGCAGGGTCAGAGGTTACTGTGCAGCATCAAAGGAGACAGGGAGGATTCGCCTTTTGCAATGCATTAAAAACACTTGTTAAGGTGAGAGAGATAATGTGGGAGAAGGGGTGACACTTAGAAGTGTTGCTGAGAACAGATTTTGCAGTGGGGCTCTGGTGAAAGTGGAGAATATGGATTAACAAGGTTAAAAGCAGAAGGCTGGAAGGAAGCAGATCAAAAATCAAGAGGGAAGGGGATGGACAATATCTGCAAAACAGGAGAAAGCTGAGAACCATTCATGTGGGTTCCTGGTGATGCCCCAGTGCCTGCAGGGGGCGAGTGTTCTCAGCTCTCACTGTTCCTCAGTTTGGCTTCTGTAAGATGGTGGCTTGGCTTTGTGGGTTCACAGGATTATTCAGGTTATTCATGGAAAGGGCCTCATGAGATCATCTAATCTTTGACCTCATCTTCCCTTCTCTCTTTCTGCCTCATCTGATTAAAGCTTTTCTGTCTTTTACACGTAATGCAACCACAGTGGTTTTGAGTAGATCTGCTGTGTTACAAATAATAAAACCCCTTGTTACCCAGAGATCTCAGGGATATGGATGCACAAGATCTCAGCACCTCTGCAAGGGACGAAAAACGAGAAACACGAGCAAAGAGGGTGTGCATGTCCTCTGACTTTAATGTGGTTGCATCCATGCTTGTGATGCCTAAATTCCCTGTGTAGCTGCAAACTTCTGACTTGCCTACTTGAGGCCCCATTCCTGGTCATTCTGTGCAAACTTCATCACAGATGTAATGCCAGTGAGAGGTGAAGTGCTGTCCACGTACTTGTGCCATGGAAGAGCTTTGCATCACAGCCTCTGTGCAGATGCAGATAAATGTGAGTCAGGAACACGCTTTCTGAGAGCAAGCAGTCAACTTCCCTAAATTACCCACCAGCTTCAGGAGAGCTGTGTTCCCTTTGTGTTTTGTGTTACTATTCTCTTATTTTCATGCTAGCCTTTGCTTTCTGAGATTTGATAAGATATTCCTGTAAAGCACCACAATTATTGCTTTAAAAGCATTATATCCTGCCATTAGTCAGCAGGGCAGATGGGTTTTGAAGAAGCCAGCTATGCCTAGAAGGCGGAAAAACAACTTCCCAGGAGGAAGGAGGGAAGTGTTTCAGAAGGAGTAGGGTGCTTCATTCTAAAATATCAGGGTCATCAAGGTAGAGAGTAGGGTGGAGCAGTAGCTGGAGGATTCTCCTCTCAGCTGGGTTGGAGCAGCAGTGGTGACTGCCCAGCCCTTCCCCTTTCCCTCTCCAGTCCCATGGGAGGTTGGCAGCACTTCTCAGTCCAGGAGACACCATTTCAGACAGCCTTGCTGAAGGACCAAGGCAGTGTCTCTCAGGGCTGCTGGGGCTGTCTCAGCAGCCATGGCACAGTTCCCAGCGCCACAACAGCTCGGATCAAAGACAGGAGCCAAAGCACTGACTAACCTGCTCCTGATTGCCTGGACTTGTTTTGACATTCTCTTCCTCTGTTGGGGTTCATTGTGCCTTTTAGGGAGGCTTTATTGCTGAAAAAAAAAAGCTTTTCTAACTCTTCTGCTATTCTGGGGAATTTTGCGCTGGAAAGGTGAAGTGTATATATTGCATGGAGAAGGACATTGATCTTTTGCTGTCTGACATTTATTAATTTATTAAATTCCCTTTTTCTCCTCAAAGTGAGCTTTGTTAATGGGTGCCCATAAATGAGACAGGCATGCACATAGACATATGGAAATATTACCAGTGTTCATATTCATCATTCTTTCTGAGAATTTTAATTCCCTTCTCCATCCACTGTGCATGATTTTTAAAGAGAAAATGTCATTTGCTCTAGGCAGGATAAAAGGCCTTTCTCTGCAAGCTGACAAAGTCTTTCAAGTGCCTTTGGTGGGCCACAATTAATGGAGCACAAAAGAATAATCATCTGGTTGTTTGGACAAAATGAAATTATAGGCTGTTATGAGCCAAAGTGCTATGATTTTCTCAATCTCACTCCACTAGATCTGAAAAAAAAAATCTTGCTGGAAGAAAAGATTACACTTGAGTGTTAGCTACCATGACTGCTTAAACCTGGATGCAATATGCACACAATTTTTCATATTAAAAATATATATTCCCTTCCACCTTCTTTTTATGTTTTCTGCAAAATGAAGAGGGGATGCAGTCAGAATCAATTCAAATGTTGAAGATTATTAAAATTTGGAAGGATGGGTTCATCTACACAGATCATTTTTAGTTCAAATGCAGGAAACATTGGAAATATTGGGGAAAAAAAAAAAAAAGACCCCCAACAAAAAATCCCAAAACCAACCCAAAGAACCAAAACTAACAAAACCCAAACAAACAAATAAAACCAACAAAAACAAACAAACAAACAAACAAAAACCCAAACAAAATCTTAAGGACTTTCTGCCTGATATTTCATCTCTAACTGTGAACAAGCCCCTAGATATGTTTTTAGAAATATAGCCCTCTTTGGGCTGTTCTTCACTACTCAGAGAGATTTTTCCAGGATACTTCATTATCTCAGGCAGGCAAGTGGCTGAGCAATGGCTGAGTGGTTTACTGTGAAACAAAAACCTTTCAAAAGTAGAAAGATTATGTTTGTATGAGCCTTTGCTGAGAGGCTTGAGCCTTCACAGTCCTTGCATGAGAACCAGGTCCCAGCTGAGGGGCAGAGGATGTCATTGCACAGCTATAATCTCAACTATAATTTATCATTCAGGTCACAATAACACGGGGGACTGAGAATTTTTGTTCAGTGCAGATTTTAAAAATATTTTAAAAAAAATATTCTGTCAGCATTCCCTAAGGTTCTAACTACATCTTTTAAATTTCACAGATATATTTCTTACAAGCAGAAGAAATGGAGTTTGGCCTTTGCTGAGAAGAAATACTGGTACCTCTTGCCTTGTCCTTGACCCTCCTGTGTGATAGATTAATCAGTTTACAGACGTATACTGAGATGTTTCTCTGCTTCTCCTTCTTAGCTAATCCAGTTCTGCATCAGTACCATTGTAAAACTGTCTCTCCAGAGCCAGACCTTCCTCATCCAGAAAGGCTTTCTTTGTCATGCTCCACATGTCTTCACGTGTGGCATTTTTTATATTGTAGCTTTAATAAACTCTCACAGGAATATACCTGTCACTTTGAACACGTCTCTGCTGCCAGCTTCCAACAATAATCTCCAATGGTGTTCTGGCATCTAGAATGACTACTTCAGGAATATTTTAATTTCTCCCAATCCTATCACTCTGGGCCAGCTATACAGGAACGATTATTTCTCAAAATATCAATATTGAGTTAAAAGACAGCTGCATATTGATTCTGTGTCTTGACTTGGGCCTGGGAGTTCAAATATTTACAGACTTCCACTTTGTAAGACTCTTTCCATTACGGAAAGAAGATGTGCCAATTTAAAGTAAGTGCAAATTAATGAGATGAAGAGATCAGAATGTTTCTCCAAATAAAGGAAGCACTAAAATTTTATTAGGCATGTAGGTGCAGTTAAGGTTAACAAACCAACACAATTTTGATCCAGCTTGGTGTATCCTTATTATCCAACCACAGGGCACCAAGCAGGTTGGTGTACAATGGGACTAGTCCCATTTTACCTGAGATGCAATCCCTCTTGCATATCTTTTAAGCAATCATCTCTCCAACAGCTACTGAGGATTATGCAAATGTAGTTTTGCTTGATTGGAAATCCAGAGGTCCCAGCACATTGTTGCATTTTGGAGCTAACAGATTATCCAGAAATAACATTCATACAAATTCTTTGGCTGCATAATTAATTTGGTAATGTTCACTTTTGGGATTTTTTTTGCATCATGTCAAGTCTAATTTTTCACTTTGGACATAGTGTGTCTTGTGAGTCCCACCAAGCTTTTACTTGAGCTCCACTCCTCTTCAGCCCTTGCTTTAAACCCTACATGAGTTTCTGTGATAGTCTCTCTAAATGGACTTGCAAGTAATTGACTGAGCAATAGGTTAATTAAGCTACTTTTTAGCTAAGTCCCTATATATCAAACCAGAATATATCTTTATTAATAGGTTCTACACCTTTGGAAGAGTGTAAATGCACTAATTTTCTAATGATTGGACATTCCCAACCTCATGCCACTGGCCACCATCTTACACAGGAATCTCCTGAAACAGTTTTCTCTTCCCATTTTGAATCCTGCTATGGGGGAAACTCTTAGAACCTGCAGAAATAGAGGGAAGTTTTACTAAATATACTTGTCTGCTAACCAAACAATTCCCAAATTGAGGCCCTGGAACAGGTTACCCAGAGAAGCTGTGGATGTCCCATCCCAGGAGCATCCAAAGTCAGGTTGGATGAGGCTCTGAGCAACCTGGTCTAGTGGAAGGTGTCCCTGCCTGTGGCAGGTGGGCTTAGAACTGGATAATCTTTAAGGTCCTTTCCTACCCAAACCATTCTATCATTCTATACAATGCTCTCAGGAACAACAGCAGCACATGGGTGGATCATTCCTTCTTCCACTGTGATAATTAATGGTGTCCTCCACCAGTGTAGGCTCACAGCAGTCCTGTCACTTTCTATGACTGGTACAATTATGATCAGCGTTAGAGAGTACATTCCTGCTTTTCTACTGGGACTGCTGAGGAATAATGGATGCTATTAGAACCAACAATTGATGTGCACAGTACCATCCATTGGCATCTGTTAAATGCTTATTCCCATATATTGGATAGTTGGTGATATTTTAAATTCTGCCTTGAACCTTTGGATGGAACATCATTGTCTTTCTGAAAGTCTGAAGAGGCACATTAGCCAGAAACTGCAGAAAGTTTTACTTTAGTCAAACTCTTTGATAGGTATTTTGGAATTTCACTGGGGTAGCCTCACTGGGTCCCTTGGAATCAGGCTTGCTTTGCAATGTCCCTCACAATTTACTGGAATATGACTTACCATGTTTTACAACATCTGTAGGCTGTTAAAAACTGCTGCTGTTATTTCAAACCTACCATCTTAGATCCTTCCTTGCTGCACTATGGCCTGTAACTGCCCTCCTGGCATGGTCTGTCTGGAAGGAACAGCTCCAGGGGCTGCCTCCTGCTTTAGCAGCTTTGAAGTTGTGATTTTGGAGGTATTATGTCCTCCTTCAGAGGGTCTCTAAGGCCTTCACTTCTTTACTGAATGCTGAGTAGTTTGCAGCTGTGGCAGAAGGTGGTTGGGTTTTTGGATGAAGGTACAGATATTAGGGCAGGGATTCCTTGTGCTACTAAACCATGTAAATTTACACCTTTATGTGGAAGCATCTATACTAAGATGTACTAAGGCTTCTAAGCTCCAAGCTCCCAATAAGCACTCAGTAGAAGTTGGTAGCTGGAGATTGCAGCAAACTGCCCATGAGAGCTGGGGGAGCTTCTCCCATTTCTCTTTGGATGCTTCCTGAGGCAGCATCTGACTGCAGGGCTGGAGCAGCCTGTGCACAGCTTCTTCCCTGGGCCCCAGGGCAAGGTGTGGCTCTGGGGTGGGAGAAGGGCCCTCCTCCAAGTACAACTAATGCCAGTGGGGAAGGAGGTGCACCTGAGGTAACAGAGAGCACAGAAGGACAATGTTCAGCCAAGAGTTAGGGAAGACCAGTACAGACACTACTGATGGGTGTGCAGGACTGGAAAAGGATTTATGGGGATTTATCATTTCTGTAGAGAAGAGTATTAGCAAAGGCTTATTTTCTGAAGCTGTGATTAGAGGGAGACTCCTCAGCATTGGTTGATGGTCCCTTGGGTCTGGAATGATTCCCAGGGTTTGAAAAAGTAAAGAGGAGATTATAAAGAGAGTCCCAGTGAAGACCCTGACAAATTGTTCAGCATGTAGTCTCTGACCCCCTGGAAAGACTGAGGACATGGAACAGCAGTTGGAAATAACTGCAAGAGAAGACACACCAACCCACCCCCAGCTTGTTGCAGTAAGAGCTGTCATAGGAACAGCCACTTTCCTGAGAGATACACATCACTCAGTCCTGCACCCTCAGACACAATAAAGGTCTTCCTATACCTTATCCCATGGCTCTGAGCTGTCTGAATAACTGCAGCACTACAGCATTAAATCTGCCTGTACCTAGGTGGAGGTTTACAATTACTATTTGAAAACTATCCTTTTTTATTTTTGTTTTTTGTTAGAGGAAATGATTTCATAGGGAAGAGGTTGCAGAGAGCTCACGTTATTTTGAGAAACTGTCTTGACAGCCATCCCAAATATATTTTTGGTTAGGTTTATTTCAAGTAGCAGATATGATCTAAGGTCTTATTCAAGTTAGAAAAAATGGCCCAGAAGAGGAACTGATAAAACACATCTGAAGGCATACACAGAAATTGCAGGGATCTGATGATCTTGAGAAGGCTCTTGAGATGTACCTGTTTTCTGTAGGTGGTGGTAATGAGGTATATTACTGTCCTACCCATATCACTGATTCCATATGGGTTATTTCCAGTCTTTCTACTGGAAAAACAACTTGATGTGGCACAACTGAATGCTTTCAGTCTGTAAAGAGAATATGGCATGATCCCCAAGGACAGCATGCATGAGACCCAGACCCTATATTAACTACTGCTTCCAGCTCACCACATGTCTGTGGTTGAATCCCTCATCCTGTTGTGCTTCTGTCTCTCTTTGTGTATTTATTTGGGGCTTTTTATTTTTCTGGGTCAGTCATAAGCTCCTTAGGATTCACAGCCTCAGACTTGCAAGTCTTGTGTCTATACAGCACCCAGTGTACCCTGGTCCCATCCACAGTCCTCAGGGTAATGGTGATGGCACAGTAATGCCAAGGGGATCTGGAGAGACCAGGGGCCACTGCTGGTTTCTGAAACTGAAATTGGATATGGGGGTCTCCTGCATCTCTGTTATTTTAAACTGAATGCTTTGCTGACTCTGCTGTGCTCAAAAATACATCAAGTAAATCGGAAAGGGAACTATTTTAAAGCTTCCCTAACTTGTCACTCTTCTTCATCTCAAACTGGATCACCTTGAGGGCACCAAACACATGATTTATGTAGGTTAAGGTCCTACTGAAAGTGAAATTTCCTAGTCTGGGAGTAGAAGAGATATTGGGTGACTTAGGTGCTTACTCACTGAATTCACATATTCACTTCTAACTCTGAGCAACCACTCAGTCAGCCACAAGAGGAAATACAATAATTTTTAAATGCTGAAACAATGCAAAGAGCTATCTTAAAAAAATATAGCTAGATGATTCACAAATGGAAATAAATAAATACACAACATAAATTATGCATTGCAGTAATTTGTTCAGCTACAGTAATAATGATTTTGTGGGTAGGGACAGCTACTCTTATAACCTGTTCACAAGTAAAAAAGTTGCACCCTAACAAAACCATCCCTAGGAAATTAATGTTTATTTAGATTTGACATTACAAACCATTTTACAGAAACCTGGAAAACTTAAAAAAATCTATTCAGTAACATATTTCTTCTAGGAGCTAATAATGCAATTTTATTTTCCTCAGCAGGTATGTGGGATCTTTTAAAAAGAAACTACAGCATTACACTCCTCTTTTCCCAGCCCCAAACAGGGAATCCTGGAGACCGCCCATTAATAATGTAAAAATATCTTGTGTGAAAGTCATAAGTCTTTCTGAATCTGTGAGATCAATCAGATGCTAGGGTTTTAGATAAAAGTGTGAATTGCCAGATTCTGTATTGCCATGTTGTTGCTGCCTCTGAATTTTTTACTAATTTTACTTACAATTGTGACTCTAGGTCTCTGACACCACCAACAGTTCTTCCTATGTGCCCAGTTATTTCTGCCGGTGTTGTGCTGGGTGGAAAGGGTTTTAACACGAGCAAGTGTAAGTCAGGCTCCAAAGATGAAAAGAAATTGAATTGTTTAAAGCAAGAAGTCTCTGAGAATGTACCATCCTTGTGAATGTGGCTTGGCAGTGGGTGCTTCATGAGCTGCCTGGGATCATTAATCCTCTCAGCCCTGCAGTGGCTTACAGAATTGCTCTGGCTCTCACATGATGGCCCACCTGGGCTGCACAGGAAAGGCTTCAGCTTCAAAAAGCAAGATTAAACCTTGTGCAGTCCTCTCACAGGGCTCTCCTGCATCCCATACTGGCTCACTAAACCATGGTTCTTTGCTGCTGTAGCTGATAGAACAACACTAATAACACTTTTTTTTTTTCTGTAGCAATATGTTTTGTTCAGGGAAAATCAGGATAAAAACAACATTTGTTAAAGAGAACACATAGGAGAAAATTTCAGAAACTGCTCCTGATCAATATTTTTTCTGGGTCTTGTTTTGAAAGAAAAATTAAAAAATGTCAAAGGAAATACTTGAAAATAATGAGAAAATATTTATTTCCTCCACCATTCTTTGTGTAGGAAAACCCCAGTAACTTCCCTCAGGTGCTGCCCACAATACGTGGGTCACAGGACAGCTGTCCACGTTCACTGGAGAGTTCCTGGTGGTGTGGTGCCTGTTGTTTCCACCAGCACAGCTGTGGCCTTGCAGAACACAGAGTGGGACCTGCTATGGCCCAGTGCAGCCACTGTCCAAATGGTGAAGCTGCTTCTTCCCCAGCAGCTCGTCACCCTCAGCATCACCTGTCTCACACAGCAGTCACAAATTCAGCTTGCTTCTCCCCTGTACCCACAGCATTTCCAGTGTTCATAAGAAAACATTTCCCTTCCATTGTAATGGAATAGAGGGCTTTCTTCACTGAGTCCAAACAGTGAATAAGCACATTAAGGGAATAGATTGGCAATAACTGAGGCCCTCAAATTTTGCAGCAAGAATTAAATACCCCGACTGCCATTACACTGAGATCCCATTTGCTACATCTGCTTATTAGATTGTGTCTGAGACACTAAATGGTGCCAGCAGCAGCTTGCTGCTCCACCCTGGCACAGACTAGCCCTGTGTCTAGAGAGGAGAGCCTGTCTTAGAGCAGGGGAGTGCAATAGCTCAGCATGGCTTGGCCATGTCAGTCAAGTCATGTTCTCTTCTGCTTCAAAATAGGGACTGCACTGAAACAGAAGCTGCGCTGAAATCACCTGCTGAAAGTAACACCAGAAGATCCTTCTGTGCCAACCCATGAACACTTCATAGGAATTGCTTGGGATGATGGACAGAACTGCAGCTGTGAGCCTCCTACCAAGGTGACCTTCCTAACATTGTTCAGTTCACTAGGGTGAATGTGTCTGGTTTAGGCAGAAGAAAAGTAGAGAAGAATCAATGGCAAAGGACACAACCACTGTGGCTAAAAATGCTTGAGAGGGTGACAGTGAAGGAGAGGTAGAGACTGCAGAAACTCTAGGTGAAAGGAACACTGCAACAGGGTTTGCAAAGGGCTTTAGAGTACAGAGGGAGTACAGGCTGCCATTGATAAATGTAACAGATATTGAGGAAAACAGGAGATTTTTCATGTAAATGTCCTTGGGATCCAGAGGCAATTTTTTTTTGAGTGGGGATCAGCCATCAGTCCTCCCCTTTCACTTCCATCACTGCCTCTTCCAGTCACACCAGTGATTCAGATCAAGTGCAAATAGTGCCTGATGGATTAACTCTGAGCACTGGTGTGACAGCAAGAGCTTTCTGTTAACCTTCAGATGAGCAGCTGCTGGGAGAAAATAAGCTGTGTCTCAGCCATTAAAGTTATTTCCCTATCAGTGAACTAAACAAGATGAGGACATGGGCACTGCTGGAATGTTTGTCCATCCTGTGGGATTGCTGGCCCATCCCTGAAACAGCTGTAGGGCAGGACTGTTGTGGCTGAGCAGGATCTGTCCCTCTCTGCAGTGTGGGGAGAGCAGAGTCGGCTGTACAGGTGCAAGCCAAGTCATGCCAGCCACCCTCCAAACTAGACAATGTTCTGAGTGTGGAATGTTCACTAATGTGTATAGAGGATATTTAGGAAAAAAGCTTTAATTCACATTTGCATGTATCAAGACAGCAGCAGAAGGCTAACTCTTCCTTATAGAATGGTTTTCTTCTGCCTACAAAAGCCATGCTACAGAGAGATAGTTGAACTAAAGCATCAAAAAGAGACTTTGGTCATTTTGTATGGCTTTCACCTGGGTAAAAAGAGTTATTAAAACCTTTTTTCCCCCCTGCCTTACTTTGTTGTAATGAATAAATATCCCCATAGAAATGCCATCCACTAAAGATGGCGTCTCAGTCAAATATTGCCCTTGAGGAAAACAACCCAAACAACTACAACAACTCACAAACAGAAAAAAATTAACAGTATTACATAACACAGATTGTTATGTCCTACTTTGCACTGCTATTTTTTTCCAAGAGGTGATCCTGTGTTCTGTATATGGTTACCTCTTTAAAGGAGAATATTCCCCCATCTTCCCGTGACCTGAAAAACATAGTGAAGTGTTTATATTTTTCTCAGAAGCTCAGTGTTCAAAATTTCCATAATCCTTATAATATTATGTTACAAAGGATTTTTTTATTATTTCTAGTTCTTTTATTAGTAAAGCTGCTTCTTCATACATAAAGTTGCGAGAACTTTATGTGTTTCTGGTGCTATGTCATCAGTGGAACACATAAGATTTTGTATTATATGATTTTCCATTAAAAATGCAGTGCACTTCACTGTACTTAAAGTAACATTAATATCAAATGAAAACTGATTACTATAATCTAATTGAATATCCATTTAATGTGGCAGAATTTCATGACCAGCAATTAATTATGAACAGGAGATGAGAACATGCAAATAAACATAGATGTGACAATAGGGTATAATACTTGTGGCCTCTGTTCACCTGGACACGACATTTGAAATTTGGATCCAAGTCCTGATCTCTTGCACTTAAACTTGTAAAATAAACATTAGATAAGGCAAGAGAACTTGAAATAAAGGATATTTTCCAATTGGGAATTGAAGGTATGCTTCTGTACCTGTGTGATAGTTACTATTTTCCAGACAGTATTGATGGGCTCATCAACATAATTTCAGCAGACGCACTGGGGATGAAATGGGAACGCTGTCCAAACTGGAGATACTGGCCAACATGAGGATACTGTCCAAAATGGGGATACTGACCCACTGCTCACTGGCACTCAGTGACTTGTATCAAGTTTCACAGAGGAAGCACAAACATATCAATGTCAATAGGTAATTTACAGATTATCAGCCAAACACTAAGGCCCTTTTTAGGTCAGAATGCAAACTGCCCCAGCTGACTTCAGTTAGCACCTAAGGCAAGCACTGAAACCTGTTGTTGCACATGTAGAAGTGTTGGTCCATTTCAGCTGGTCAGCTGTCATTTGATTCGTGCTGATTCCTGACTGAGAAGTCAGGCACTCTGCCTTCACTTGGACCAAAGAACACTGTGCACTGTGCATTTCTCCATGATTCCCTATGCCTGCCTTTGGAAAAGGCCCAGGGTGCAGAGCAGGATGCTCTGAAAGTGTAATGTGCTTATGAAAGCTTGCTGAGCATGGACCTGTGTTTCCCTGCCACTGGTCCCTCTCACCACAGGGCAGAGCTCACCCCAGCAGCAGACCAGCCCTTCCTCCCCTGCCTGCTGAAACACTGGGCAGGCTGAGCTGGCTGGTGGGATGGAGAACGCTGCATTCAGCTGTAGCCACTCTACCAGTCTCCATTTCTGTTGCCATGGATACAAGAATGAAGCAATCAGTTTATTCAGGATTAGCTGTTTTTATTGTATCACTCAAAAGGAAATTATTTGACTATTTTTACCTTCATCTTAGCCACAGTTTATTTATGTTATGATACTTCAAGTGCCTGTACTGAGCCCCCAAGCACTGACTTGCTGTTGGTGGGGTGACCCTGCCGTGGGTGTGGGTGTTGATGGTGCTGGGCTCAGAGCGCTCAGCTCAGCAGGGCAGGCAGCAGCAGCCCATGGGTGGGAGCCCACCCAGCAGAGCACACAGCTGTGATAGAGCCTGGCACTGCAGGAACTCACAGTAAAGAATTAACATTGATACATTTTTTGCTGTGGAACCAAGTGCAGTGGTGTGGCTGGTGGGTGCAGCAGCCTGTGTCGGTCTGTTTCTGCAGCGAAGGATCACTGGCAGGTCTGTGTGAAGACAGGTTCAGGAAAGCAGAGGGAGGGAAGAACCTGTTAGGCAGCCAGCATTAGGAAGTGTGACTTTGCCAGCACTGATGGATGGGCAGTGAACCCACGGAATGCTGATGAGATGCTCCAGGAGGGAAACAGAGGAGTGTGCAGGCATCCCGAGGCTGGAGCTGTACTATCCAGCCCAGGTGGGAAAAAGCATGTCAAGGAAATGAAGTCCAGACTTCCCAAGCCTCTTAATCCGTCCAGAGGAATCCAGTCATAGGGTGATCCATGTCATCCCGCATCAAATGTAAGAGGAAAGAGTGTTACCACATAAAGCACAGCAGGTATCATCTCACAGCTTGTGTCTCCTGCAATCCAGGCAGTCCTGCACTCCATATCGACATTGAAATTCATAAAGAGAAATGTACTTTAGGAAGGACTTCATAAGAAAGAGTGTGAACCGCCCCCCTCACTGGACATGAAGAAGTTTTGTCATTGCACACACTGCTGCTACGGTTCAGAAGTGGTGAGTTTTTCACTTTCTGCAGCACTGATTCTTTTTGACCTTCTTCTGGCCATTAGCTACATTGATCTAACAGAGAGGGGGTGCTGAGCCAGGATTTGAGAGCCAAGGATTCATTTCCTGAGTTTGCCCTGGCCTCTGAGGAGATGTGCCTCACCCAGTTTCTGCTCTCTGCACCAATCCACTGCACCAGCCACACTTGGCTGCACAATGGGGACCTGTCTGGAGCCCCACAAATTTTCTTTCTTTTCACCTCTGTGTTGTACTTGGTCACGGTTCAGGGAGAAGACTGCATGCTCAGGAAGTCAGGTTTATGCTTTCCCTGATCAATAACAAAGTAACTTTTAAAATTGCCCCCAGGAGAGTGTTATAAAAAGACATTTGAACTGATGAAATCTTGGGAGAATTCGGTGCTTTATTTGACGCTTTTTACCAATGAAATTTCTGGTCTCAATTTAATATTTGTAATTTTTCAACAGGTCATTCTTTAGAATGAGAGTGCAGCTCTAGTACTTTTGCTAACTCTTAGGAAAACTTTTGAAGAATGCATAATTACTCACTAGTTTTATAGAAAAATGACATTAAAAATATGAAAAGTGTTGCATTAAAAATATGTTTTTGAATGGTATGTGGAAGAACCAATGAAAGAAATCGGAAGTTAATTTATAAAATAATAGAGGCAAACTGCTAAATTATCCCCTTTACTTACTTAGATGTGTGAACCACATCAGGTTATGGGAAACTCAGAATAGGGTCTGTTGCCTCCTATTTTTGTTGTCATTAACTAGATCTGTCCTAAATCTTAAATTTCATTATTTAATATTAGAAACTAACTGTATTTGGCCACATGAATAAGTGTGACCTGCTCTTCTGGTTTGATGAAGACCAGTTAACTAAGCAGAGCAGAGAGGGAGATCCGGGTATATTTTGGTGATAAAATGCAGGCATCTTATGTTTGGCATTTAGCTTTCATTTGATCAGAACTGTTTCAGGCTGTGCTGTCTTTCTCTACTAAGGCACATGCCAGAATTCGCTTTACTTCCATTAACATACCACTCTTACTCGAAGCTGGTGCTCAGTTCTCTCTGCATCCTGTCAACCTGACAGTCATTAACCTCTTCAGAGGAGAACACTCCTGTCCCACTTAGTGTCCCACATATTTTTTCCTGGATCCTTGGCGACCCTAGTGGGACACGTCCTTGCTTTCCATCTGCTTCCTGAAATCTGCAGGACTACAGTCCATTTGCACCCCTCTGCATAATCAAACACTGGCCACAGTCTTATCTTTAGGAAAAAACAGACTTTTCATGGCATTAGCAGTAGGCTTAAGAAGCCAAAATAAGTGGTTATGAGAAGCCAAGCTTGACAATGCCCTTAATCCAATTAAAACTATGTCTGAAAAATTGTTCTCAGTTTGGCCTAAATGACTGAGCAGTGTTTGGAGTCTTGTGCTAGGAGAATCAAGAAGTATATTGTGATTAGAATGTGACAGAAAGATCTTGGGTTTATAATCAGATAAGTCCTCAATTGATTAATATTCAATTATCTCCTAGACCAGAATTCTTCATTTTCAAAAGACCAGTCCTGTGATTTAAGTTTGTTATCACTTTGTAGCAGTGGATGTTAGTTGAATGATATGAAGATTTTAATTAGAGCCAGAAGCTTTAACATGAAGATATTAAAGAAGCAGAAATGGGCTTTTCAATGTATTTTATAATTTTTTAAGGGTTCTCTTAAAGCACTCTATCTCTCCTCAGATTATTGTTGTAGATTTTTCAAAATTGCATCTTCATTTATCATTTTGGGGGCCAATTAAGTTTTTTCCAGGATACTCTTTTGATTTATATTTGCCAATGTACAGAGCCACAGACCTACTACTGACAGCATTTTCCCAACTTGAAAGTACATTTTAATAACTGAACTCTACATACCCAATGGCAAGGAAATTTGTGCAAATTCAATTTTACTTGACAAGTACAATAAGATTATAACTATGTGAAAATTAATGGTCACAGATTTGGTGTGTTTAAACAGAAAGCTAATCTGGAGGAAATCTTTGTGGATTCATTGGTGATAAAAATATACATTGTGAACAACAATAGCATCTGTTTGGAGTTCCACATATGAATTTAGCTCTTCAGCATTTAGCAATTGAAGGACATTCCCATGGTCAAGTTTCTGTGATAGTGTAATTTGTCTTGGGCTATGGAAGTGCCATTGCAGGGAAAACCATTGGCTCTGTTAGGGTGCAGCTCCCCTGGTCTAGGGAAGTTGTGAGATCTGTATGATCCAAACAAATTGGATAGGCCTGATATTATTCCTTCCAACAGCATGGATTTTGATCATATTTGCCCGTATAAATGGGAAAATGGTTAGCATGAGCAATGGCAACCAACACTGTTTGCCAGCAGTTGTTGCTAAAAAAATATAAAAACTTGTTCAGAAGATTGCAGATGAATAAGGTAAGGTGTGGGAGGAAGATACAGAAAATCAGAAAAGGACAATGACAGATCTAGAAAATCTGAGATAAGGAAGAGATTGGAAGGGCAAGAGGATGTCAGGCCAGTGAGCAGCTGGGAAACACTGCATGAGATAAGGCCAGGGAAGAAGATAATGGAAAACTGAGGAGATCCTTAGCAGGAACAGAGAAGACCAGAAAGTCTCATGGATGCAATCAGAAGCAGATGAGATTTCCTTTTCATGGAGGAAAATGTGTACATGTGACACACTGAAGGCAGATTTGCAGGTAAATGTGGCTCAGATCTGCAAACAAGTGAGTTCATCTTCCTCAAACTTAAGTTCTGCCAGCATCCAAAAATTTCTGTCTGTGTCTCTAAAGCATTGGAAAGGCTTTTCTGAGGCTGTCTGCATTTCCCTGCACTGTATCAGGCCAGTGACACGCAGTGCCCAAGATCTCTGTGCGGGTCCAGGCTCTCCCTGCAGTCACATCCTGTGGGGCTGTTGGGTGGATCACCACATTGGGTGCCTGATCAGTGATTTGTTCTGTAGCAGATGGGATTCACAACAATCTGGTTTTGGCTCAGTTTGGATGTACAGGTCAGTGCCAGGCATCACACCTCTCCCATGGCTGGCCAGGTAACATACAGCATAGGCAAGGATTCTTCCTTTCCCCTTGCAGACCAGGTGGAGACATGACATTACCCATTTCTTCTGAATTTCAACCATTTTTTGGCATTCTTCTGTTACAGAGCTTTCTTTGGGGAGTTCCTGTACAAACTTTACCATGAAATTTAAAGTAAAGTTCAACTCACATCTCTCTACTGGGGCAATTAAAATATATTTGGCCTAGGCTTCTTCTGAAATTATTGTATCTAGAGGCACCTTCTGGTGGTGCTTATGTCTTTAGTTATGGATAGCTAGGACATGTGAGGTGCTCCCAGGCTGCACTTTGGGGACAACCTACATGTGCTGAGGTAATGTGCAGAGAAATGAGAAAGACAAACCTCAAACTGGCTGCCTAATGCAGATTAAATGTCCAACTATATGGTTACAAGCAATTTGGTGAGATAAATCTCAGTTTATAATAGGCATACGCATTTATTTATTTATTAATTTGTTTCA
Organism: Poecile atricapillus; assembly: GCF_030490865.1. Taxonomy (NCBI): domain Eukaryota; kingdom Metazoa; phylum Chordata; class Aves; order Passeriformes; family Paridae; genus Poecile; species Poecile atricapillus. The sequence continues at coordinate 14,752,952 of NC_081251.1, forward strand.
GTTTGTGGTAGTAAGTGTATTGGGAAAAGGTGTGATTTTGTTCCCTTTCCTGGCATCAGAAACAAATAGTCTAGCATTTTAATGGAAAATGCTGTTACATTAGAATTTGTGGAAAATTAAATTGGATCTTTTCCAGAATTATGGTCATTTCTTTATATAATACTTGGTATGAATCCACTCCTGTTTTAAGGATTTGCTTTATATACGTGCCTATCTCTCTATATATGCTTTATATGTGGGTGTGTATATACATGCAGACATCATATATATGTATGTTTTCTCTTAGTTTAAATGTATGCTTGAATTTTGAATTCTTGTAACTCCTGAAGCATTTTGCTTCCATTTTCTATGCAACATTCTATCTATGAGGCAGAAATCCTTTTTTTGTCTTGGTAAGGTGAAGAGCTCTCATTTCCTACATCTTTATGCAGAACCAGAAATCATCCCTGCCTCAGAGCAGGGAGAATGGAAAACAGAGCAAGGAAGCTTCAAAGATGTGACCACACTGACTGGTAGGAGAGCTTTATTAGAGGCAGATGAGAGGGGAAAGCCCCTCAGGATCAGGAAACTGACAGTTGAATTGAACAATCTGAATGCAGATTTAGAAATAAATTCCATTGCAAAGCTACTTTTATACTTTTGAGCTGCTATGTCTTACCAAAGACAAAAAGTGCAAACCTTGAAGTGAACTTCTAAATCAATGATCAGTTTTGTCTTCTATCCTCAGCTTCTTAGGCAAGACTCGAAGCACTATAGGCTAATGCTACCTTTTTCTGGATTGCTTTCAGACTCTTAGGACTGCTATTGGATTTGGGATTTTTGCTTTTTACAAGTCAATAAATATGTGGGACATCTACTGTTCACGTCTCTCTTGGCATTTATATTGTATCTATGGAAAAAGGGGTTGTCCAAGGACACAGCATCTCTCTTCCTACTCTGGCTAGTTCATTCAAAGATAAAAGGAGAAGGGAAACCAGACTAGGTACTTTTCTTTATAGAGAGTTCTGTTACACAGACAATTAAACTAAATGCCTTGACATGCTAATGAGCCTCTTTTCCCATCTATCTTTTTAAGATAACCGTATTCTTTCTCTTTTTCTCATATGTCCAGATGCACAAATAATTAGTTGCTTCTGTCTTCTCTGCTGAGACTCATTAGCCATTGCTGGGCCAAAAACTGAGATTCAATACCATGATTCTCTAAAGTCAGAGCAGACTGAGTCATTAAGAAATGACTGTGTATACAACATGGTGGGATGTAACTTTTTGATCCTGTCACAGCTAAAGAGTCTTTTATTAGTGACTCATGCAGTATCTTTGGTATGTGGAGTGTTCATGGCCATTTTAGTTACTCTTCTAAATATGATCAGTTGGGAGTGCTTGCTTTCTTCATGTTTAACATCTTGACTGAAAGGTAGTATTTTTCTGGAAAAGAGCCTGGAGAACTTGAATCTCTTTTCAGTTTCTAGAAGAAGATAATCCAAAAAGCCTCTGGTAGTCTCCTTCCACTGCATCAGGAACAGACACCCTGCAATGATTTCCAGCCAGTCACAAAACCAGAAAGGCCTGATGCATGCCCCTAGAAGCTGTTGCAGCCCCCAAGCAGTCACTGCCTGCTGCTGTCTGCTTCTGGAGTGCAATTAGGGCTTGTCCTCAGCCGTGAGTTTACAGATGCACCAAATTTCATGCATCACACATGAGACTAAGTTATCTGGCCCTCTTTACTGGCCTTTTCTGCCATTTCTCTGTCTCACTGTACTCTGAGTGATGTCTTACAACCTCTCAATCTTTAGTCCCATTTGCCTCATGCACTCAATCAGCATCTGTGTGATCTCCTGATCACCTGGTTCCAGCAGGTTACATCTCAGAAATGCAATGATGTATCAATGCCTGGAAGGAGGCTGTCTGAAAAAGCATCCTGAAGTTACACTAGTAGCGTCATTTCTATAAATCAGGTTCTTCAGTGAAGGAAATTGCTATTGTAGGAATTTCCTTTGGCTTTCTTAAGTAATATTTTGATGTATAAAACATCAAATATTTTAAAAATATTTTAAGTAATATTTTGATTTTTTTTTTTTCATGAGAGTCTACATTCCTTACACCTGTGTTTCTCTACCATCTGAAGCACCAAGCTCTTGTTTACCTTCTCTTTGCCTATAAGGAGGCAGGTGAGCAAAAAGCTGTACTGAAACCACAAAGAAACTTAAACTCTTGAGATGATAGAAAACTGTAGGTTAGATAAAGGAGCTGAAGAGACCAGGGAAGAGAAAATCTAGAGATAGTTCTCCTTCTATATCCACCTATCAAATCCTTGAAACCTTAGTTCCCTATCTTTTGGGGAAAAGATGTAAGGTAAGTGGTCTCATCCAACTCACTGCTAGCAAGAATTAACAGGGACAAGAAGCCACCACCCTGTGTCTATTTAAGCCTGTAGGGTGAAACAAAGCAGACGAAAAAAACTGTACATATAAAAAAACCCCCTCCATCCCAATAACTCTCCCTGTTCCTCAGGTAACAGGAATAAGAGAAGGGACCTGAAAGGCAATAGAATCTGCTTCTGAAGAAACCATCATCAGGATGAACAGGATCAGTGGCTCCTCAGATACCACTCAGAATATCAGCTACTTCTTCCAACAGCACCAAATCCATCCCAACTCCAGCCCAAGCCCAGTCATATTTTCTGCCTTTTGTAGGCCTCCTTTTTCCTTGGGAATTTCCAGGCTTTGTAATTACACGCCAAGAAGGCAGAAACCCTCTGTACAGAAGCTTGAGGGACACAGAAACTTTGGGTCAAGGAGATGTTCTGAAGGGAAAATTTGGAGGAATGACAGGAAGCAGTTTTAGGGAAAAAATTCTTCCTAAAAGTGCTCAGTGAACTATGAGATAGACAAGAGAGCATCCTTCAAAGCCATAGGGCTTATGTCTTGCTCATCCAGCTGCTTGTGCTTGTCCCTGCACTGAGCATGAGACACAAGCTCAGGTTCCCCTGCACTCACAGCTCATTTAAGCTTCAGGGGATTGGGAGAAAATAAATAGATTCAGTCTGTCCTGTAAAATGAGTCAGTGCTGGTTTCACCTGGGACAGAGTTCATTTTCTTCCTGGTACAGTGCTGTGACTAATGTTGATAGCACACTGATGTTTTAGCTGCTGAGTACTAAGTCAAAGTGGTCTTTGTGTCATGTTCTGCCAATGAAGGGGTGCCCAGGAAGCCATAGAAGCATGGCTAGGACCCTACTGACCAGACTGGCCAAAGGCATATTCCATCCCACAGAGCATCATGTTCAGTGGACAAACGGGGGAAGGTGCCTGGACTGGGGGGGATCCTCCTTCAGGGATGGGCTGGGCATCACTCAGTGGGTAGTAATTCCAGCATGTACATGTCTCTTGGGGTTTTTTTATTCCTTTCTCTTTTCTTTTCATTACACCTCTTATTATCATTAATACTAGTAATAGTGTATTTTATTTTGTTTCAATTATTGAACTATTCTCATGTCAACCCATGAGGTTTACTCTTTTTTTTTGATTCTCCACTCGAGCAGGGTGAGTGGACTGAGTGGCTGTGCGGTACTCAGTTCCAGGCTGGGGTTAAACCACAGCAGAGCTTCACAGCAAAGCAGCTGTTTTCAAGGTGCTTTTCTGATGTCACTCAACACCTCTCATGAAGTCATTGCTTAATGCTGGTTGCTATAACAACCTGTTAGTCTTTTTTACTATTAGTCATGCAGCACAAATGCCTACAGATATGTCACTGTTGTGAAATTCAACCTTAAAGTGTTCATTTAAAAAAATTTCTCCTATGCAATATCTCACTGGCACAAAAACACACAGCTTTACAGCTTTACAGAAATATTTCTTTTATTTTCCTTTTTTTTTTTTTTTTTTTTTTTTTGAAGAAAAGCCAGCTCCAACTCATCCTGGACTGTCTGAAGAAAAAAAGGAATAAACCTGAGGAAAGAGCAGCCTTTCAGTAAACCAGCATTTTACCTGAATACTTCCCTCTTTTGTGTTCACTATTTAAAAAATCTTTTTCAAAAGCTCATTTTAACCTCTTAGGTTCTGTTTTTAAAACTCTCATTCTGTGTAGAGGAAGCACCTACAAGTATTGTAGTTAAGCCTGTAGTTTTTTGTACATGTATTTTTATTAGGAATAGGAATGAACAGAGAAAATGCTCTAAGAAACAGTGTTTATCTTTTTTCTGAGCATTATTAAGCTCATGTGAAATACCATCTCTTTGGTTACAATAAAGACTACAAGGAAAGATGTCAATAAAAGAGGCCATACTGTGGATGATCCCTTTTGGTGGTGATTGAATTGCTTGTGCTGGTTCTCGACTAACAATTAGCTTCATGAAGGAAAAAAAAAGACAGCAAGCCAGACAGATTTAACCACCTTGGAAATATCTTCAAACATTCTGGGGTATGAACAAGCTCGGTGAAATATTTACAGTGCTGCATTGTGTCTCTCTGCAGTGGAGTGACAGCTGTGGGGCCCCATGGCCATGACCAACCTCAGCATCTGGCACCTTCCTCCTGCTCCTCTCCCAGTCACACTCTCCAACAGAAGACACTGCAGACTGGTAGCAAAAATCTAAAATAAATGATGCCAGCATGCAGGAATCAGTCCCTCAAAGGTGCCTCTTCCTCTCCATTGACTACAGGAGAAACCTACAGTCACCTTCAGTGAAAAGTCAGATTTTGGGGCCAGACAAAAGTGTGCAAAGCTAGATGGGAATGTCCTTGGTGGCTTTTGCCTGTGGTATGGAAGCAGCTATGACTGTGCTGCCTTTTGGGCCACTATTCTTCCAATGATGCAGTGAAATCTTACTAAGTGTCAGAAGTGTGAGGGACAAGCACTATAAAGTAACACCTTTCACAAAACATGCACAATCTCACAAACTTTCAGACTCAGTACTATTTAATGATTCATTTGTTATTTTGACTTAAGGGTTTTTCTTCTTCCCCACCCCCATAAATTTTAAAATGTGCTTTGCAGTTTTCAAAGCTTTTGGAGCTCAGGCTCAGCTATGAAGTGCTAAAAGGGGCATCTCAGTGTCCCGGTGAAGCTGGGTATGTGTCTACTTGTATTACACTGGGACTTCTCCCCTCCCTTGCATCCTTGGGGTTGCAGGTCACTGCTCTGGTGGCACTCAGACCTGGCAGGGGATGACTGACCCACAGGCAGCCCTTTGTCCCAGCACACAGCAGCAGGGTCAGCCTGGAGCTTTTTATGGGGTGATATTCAGATGAACCCTGCCTCCAGCATCCTCCACTGTTGCATCTCCAGCAGTAGATTTGACTCATATTTTGCCAAATAGAAATGGGCTAAACTCTCCAGGGGAGATTCTAGGAAACATCATAAACAATGGAAGTTAAAGACTAATATTTTTGTTTCCAAAAAATAAAAAAAATAAATTCCATTTCTCCAGAATTTATGGAAGCACTATGAAGCAGTACCCAAATTTCTACTGTCCAAGGTCCATGCCTGTGAAAGAATTCAAAATAAGGATAGGACACTCTTAAGTACAAATCCTATTTCAAAAGGGTAAAACTAACATTGTTTAATTCTTCCAACTTTCAGTCAGATATAGTTACTTTAAAGATGGTGCTCCAGTCAGGGATATATAAGCTATGAATAATTTCTTCTACAGTTATAGACAGATATTTTAGAAAAAAATGTCATGGAATCAGTCCAAAGGAATATACTAAATATGTGAAAATCTCAAACAAGTGTACAAAACATTCTTATGCCTAGGTAAAAATACAGAGCTCAGCTTGCATCCCCATGCAGTCATATTCATATAACACCAGTTTAGCTACAGGATTCATGAGTCAGTGTTTCTACTCTCAGGTTTCTGAAATGTGGGGCTGCCAGAACTGAGCTTGGCCAGGACAATATCACAACATCCAGAGTAAATGGCTGATGATGGTTTTTTTCAGTCCTAGTTTAAGAACAGGAAAAGAAGCTTCAGGAGAGCTGGCATTGCCTGATTGTCTCACCTGAGATTAGGGCTTTTAAAATTCTTGTCTCCTGCGTTGCCTGAAAACACTGTTCTTGCTCCCTCCGTTTTTCTTAAGTTACATGATCTGACCTCAGGATTTTGTAGTTAACAATGTTAATGCTGTACCTTGCCAGGGAACTGGTGAGGATGAGATTTGAATGGCATGGAAAGAGAAGCAAAGTACTCAAGGATCAACACATTGATGATCTGAGCACACAACAAACGGTTGTCTGAGCTGGGTGCATTTTAGTCAAATTCTTTACAGGGTTTTGCACCCCACTCCGAAATGACCTCTGGCTTTGGTTAACTGACAGAATTGCCAGGAATTTGCAGCTCTTCTTAGCTACTACCTTGGGAGGCAGAAGGAGGCTGCAAAATGCTGCAGTGGCCCCATTGCATCTTTGAAGTATTTTTAGTCATTCTGGACTTGAGACCTCACAGAGATATTAGGAGACTTAATGGATAGGGTTTTTATTGAATTAGGGGAGAGGAGGAAGGAGAAAGGTGCCCAGCCAATGACACAGCCTTGGCCATGTTTATTCTGTGGGTTGGGCAGGAGGCAGGGCACTGACAAACTGGCAGCCTTGCTTCACTGCCAGCAAGCTGTATAACAGGGAAGAAAAGAGCTGATGAATGGGGGTGCTGAGCATGATGTCAGTCTCTTTTGTGGAGCTGAGACAGTTATTACATTTTCAGTACACTTCAGCTCTAAAAATGAGGCAGATCCCTGTGGCATGGTATTGGAGTGTTAAAAAGGGTGATGGTCAATCTCTTTGATGGTCCAAGGAGTACTCCTACTTAGAGGCATGAGAAACCTGAGTCCTTATTTTGCAGGTGAATATTAAAAGCTGTATTTAGAGAAAGAGTGTTTGGGGAACAGTGTCCTTGGGTGATACATCTATGTTCTTCCTACACTGTATAATGGAAATTAGTAACTTTCTGTGGCTTTCTCTTTTCTTTTTTTTTTAAATAGTTTTAATATTTACTCTCCTGCTTAAAAATGTAATATAACTGAAAATCTACAAGCTAGGATTCTACACATTTTTTCAAGAGGTAGCATTCCTTTCTCAGATCTGCTGCAATTGTTCATCCTTCTGCAGTCTGTATGGTTTCCTTCACTTCTCTAAAGAAAAGTGATTCCTGTTTTCAACCTGTGCAGCAAGGTTAATCTTCCACAATATGGGGTTACCCTGTCAATTGAATTGTTGCTGCATGTTATTAACCATATATTAACCACCAGTATTAACCTACTCTGTGCTGGTGGACTAGCAGCATTACCAGCCTCTAAATAATCCTTGTTCATTGATGAAAAACACACTCTTCCCCTGAATTTTGAGGTGAATCACAGATAATCAAAGAATGTGTCTGCCAAGCACATAACATGCTGCTTGTGTGATCTGTCAAATTAGCAAATTCCCCTAAGAAGAATCAATTATCTTTATTAGACAAATTATATCTTACTGTGTTAGCAGAAAGGTTTACAAAATCACTAAAGTAAAAATAACCAAATATAGTTTGGGGTGGTGATGTTTTTGGTAGTGTTTTATTGTGTTTTTTGGGGGTTTTTTTGTTTGTTTTGTTTAGTTTTGTTTATGTTTTTTAGTCTTTCTCATGGCTGGGAAAAAAGCCTTCACTCTTTTGGGCTTGATGTCCCTGGTGAGTTTTTAGTTACCTGGCTGTGCTTTTGTTTAGCTGAATTACCTGCCTTGCTAAGCTCTCCTCTGGACTTCCTCCAGTGGAAATCAGTGCTGTGAAGCGAGACAGGAGAGTTGCTTTCAACTTGTCATGTTGTACATTTGTCTGTGCCTGAAAGCTTCTGAATCAGACTTCTTCCCTTCTCCTTTGTTCTTTGCACTGGAGTTTTCTCATCTTCTTTTTTAAAGCCTAAATGATCCCAGGCAGGAGCCTATTGGGAGCTATGAATGAAGCATTTTGGGTTTTTCTGGAGGTAGAGATACCACAACAGATGCAAGACTTCTTTCAAACTATCTAAATTATGCACTGAAAACAGTGTTCACTGTATAAAATATTCATTATACACAGATCTTGCCAAACTCATATTTTCTAGATAATTACATCCTCTTCTCAGAGATATCATGTGACATAGTGACAATTTAAAATTTGACACTTAGACCACTCTCTAAGCTACTGTCTCCCTCTCCATTTCTTCCCTTTATATCCAAAGGAGGAGACAAGAAACCTTGAAACAGGTAGCCTAAGATAACCACTTTTAGGGGAAGACTCCAGTAGAGACTGACTTAAAAGGTTCAGACAAGGCTGAATCACAGAAAGGTAAAAGCAGTTCATGATCCACTGTTCAAAAAGCCCATCAGCCTTTTCTTTCTAAGAATGCATGAGGTTTATCTCTCAAGCAATACAAGTGCATTTGCCTAATTCATAGCATCCTTGTCTATTTCTTAAAAGCATAAAGGTACTAAAGAAATCCCCAGATGTTAAAAATACTGGGTCATTTAGGCAGTAAGGAGTCTTTAGGTGCTTTAGGAGAGTGATAAAAACATTATTTAGCTTCTGTTAATATTCCTTTCTCTTTTATTTCTGCTTTTCCTTTGTATTCTGTACAATTGTCATCTGGGTTGCTTCAAGAATGTAAAAATTGTAAATGAATGACTGAGTTTAACGGTGAAAAAATGTTTCACACAAGGTTTGGATTTTCAGAAGATGCAATAGTTGCTTCCAGAAGTAAAGATCCACTAAGGATATGCCTTGCACAGTGCTTTCTTTTGGATTTAGGAGAGGTTCACTCTCACTATAGGATCATTCAGGTCGGAAAGGACCCCAGGAGATCTCTAGTCCAGGCCCCTGCTTGAAGCAAGACCAGATACAAAATCAGACCAGATTTCTTTATTCATTTAGTACTTTTTGAGAGTTTATTTTTTCATGGTAGATAGTGGTGGTGGTGGTGTTCTAAAATATTGTACTCTAGCTGTTTGGAATAGAATCATTTGCTGTTTCTTATAGACTCCCTTTACAATAAACATGTAATCTTTCACAAATGGCCCTGGACATTATTGGCTGTCAGGTGTGGCAGCTTGAAAGTTCAAACAGAAGCGAAGCGATAATAACATCATCATTGTAATGGCCAAAGGATGCAGGGTAGCAATTCAATGTCTTATTAGGCCAAGTGAAACAGCAGAATAAAGGGATCAAACTCTCTGCTTGAGTCCCTTTGTCATCTTCACTTGAAGAGCTCAAAAGAAAAGAACTTTTAAACCAGCCTTAATATTTGGCAAATGGAAGAATGTAGACTGAAGGAAGAAGGAAAGTATCATTCCCAATGGAAAATTTCCCTGAAATCCTACATGGAAGATACTGCAAACTGTAGATTTCCTGCAGAATTTCTCAGACATCTTTGACCTTTTAAATTCTTTTAACTGTAAGTAGTCCCATTGATTCTTACATAGAAAGAAGAATACTATAGCATAGTAAATTCAACAAGACATTGGGAAACTGAGAACCTGAGAGGACTGGAAACAGCAAAGTGATCGGAGGAGAAATAAAGTTGGGTTAATCTGTGTTTCCCATTTTGTATTTACAGATCTTAATAAATGGAAGCTGTGTCAATTAGGCATAGTCAGATCAATCACATGTAAATAAGAAACTTCAAGTTGCAGTAACCCTACCTACCTTTTTGCAGATTATGCACAGATCTGTTTCATTAAAGTTGAAAGCAAAGGCAAAACTGTGAGAATGATGAGCATCTTTAACATTGATGTTGACTATTGAAAGCTACTAGAAAAGAACAAGAAATTCATCACACTCTCCAGTCTTTGAGAGAGAACATCCCTCTTGCTTATATAGCAAGTTATATAGCAAGTTATATATAGTTATATAGCAGCCACAAGTTTGAATGTAAGAGGGAATTACTGGATAAAGTTCTTTTTCCATTTAGGACCATTCTAGTATAGGAACTGTCACAGAGGGCCATGAAAATAATAATTATCCTATTGAAAACTCATTCAACTGCAACATCCAGCCAAACAACACTCAAGTAGATCTGTTGTGAAAATGCCTGCATTACCCTTTACCACTGAGTGTACTGACAGTCTCACCTTGGGGACAAAAAGGGCCAGCTGCTCCAGGGAGACAGCCAAGCCAGGAGCTGAGTGTGAGACAGTGAAAAGCTTGCCCTCACCATAGTCCCAGTCCCACAGGAGCAGATAATGGGACTCTGATAGCCCCTGACTTGGCAAGCAGACCAGATGGACCAGAACCAGGATCCATCTAAGTGCTCCAGCCAGAAGCAGAAGGAGACTAGGCCAAAAGCAGGTCTGGGAAGAAGCTGTGACAGCTCTGAAGTCCATCCATGTGGGTACACCCACAGTGTGACTTAGGCAGGGCTAACTGCTGAAATGGGGCTAATCACATGTAAGTGCACAGTTGATCAAAAATCTCCTAAAGTTGTTCTTTATGCCACGACAGTGAAATGTTCATTTTGTTATTGTAGTACCAAACAGCTTTCACAAATAACCCTCTAATACTGAGCTTTCTTCATAAGGTCACTTGCTTAATCCCACATAGGCAGCGACAAACGACAAGCTGTGTCTGACTCAACCATTTCTCTCACACCCTCTCATTATATCTGTTTGAATGAGACTGCTCTGTACCCTGCTGAGTAACCCTTCTGAGCCACACTGCTGGTTGGGTAGGGCTCAGGGAAAGACAGAGCAATTCAGCCTTGGCACAAACAGAAGCCAACTTTTAACTAGATTGAATTTCCACAATAAGGCTAATAATTTTGGTGCTAAAATGCAAATAATTACTGCTGTAATTGCTTTCTGGCATCCACAGGTGTGTTGGCTGCCTCTCAAGCTGAATAAAAGGACAAGGACTCCTGGTTTGAAAAGCTCACAATGTTCCTGCCTTCTGCAAAGTTCACTGAAAACCAGTGGGAATAATTTTCATAGGTGCATGAGTCTCCTTACGAAAGGTCACAAACTTTATGTTCACTCAGATGTCTGGGAAAATTTATTCAAGGTTAAGATTAAGTGACCAGGCAAAGAACTTGGTCTCTGTGAATGAGCTGGAATTTAATGCAGCCCTCCTGTGTCCCATAAAAACATGAACAAGGGCTTACTGGTTCAGAGCAAATATCCATCTAGCCTGAAAGTACCCATAAGTAGATACCTAAGGGACTGTAATAGCAGGAGAAACCTGTGTGAGATTTCTTCCTCCTGCTTCGGCCTACATCACCAATTTCAGACCAATGGATTTCCTCTGTGTCATGGGGTAGCTTCACCTTTAAGACCGAGTAAAAAAAAGGGGAAGTTGAAGCTACTGGTGACTGATGGGAGTTTTTCTTCCTGACCAATTATCAGTCATTTCCAAGAATTGACAGCAAATCTGACCATTAAAAAGTGAATTCAACTTGTAAACACCCCCTTAAGAAGTACACTCAGAGCTCTTTCGTTCTCTTTTGTTTCCAGCTCTGGAGAGGTAACAAGCTCTGTCTTGGCTTTCCCCCCCCTCCCAGGCCCGGGACAAGGCCGCAGGGAGGCGGGGGGGGAGGAGAGAAAAGCAGAGCTTGGCAGCTTAGTTTAGTTTTCAAGGTCTGCTGCTAGACTGAAACTTGACACTATGAACTTTTGTAGCTTTCTTAAAACTTTTAATTCTTTTACTACCTAGATAAACAACAGATTACTCCTTTTTCTTAGAAAAGACAGAGAAAGAGAGACAATTAACATGTAAGACATCATAAAACTACCAAAAACAGTGAAGAAAAGAGTTAAGTTTAAATAAGAAAGAGAGAAAAAAGAAGATGCTTGTTGCTGAAAGGTCTTTCTGTTACAGCTATGGAGATGGACTATGGAGAGTAGTTTAAAGACTCCTTTAATTCATGACTAGAGTATGGGAGGAATAGAGTATTCAAAGTGTGGACTTCAAAGAAAAGAAAGGTGGTTGTGATACTGTGAGTTGCTGGAACTTGCGAGTGAAGTGAAGATTTTAAAGCCTTAAAGGAGCCAAAGAGATGGCTGTTTTCCAGGAAGGCTCACAGAAACAACTGAAGAAGATTTCTACCTTTGAATAATTTATCCTTAAAAATAACATCCCTAGATTCTATTTGACCCATGTACACCTCAAAATAGTGTGAGATGGGAGGAGTGGACTCTGGAAACTCTATGGATTGGCAGGAAGAGACTTCTGTTTCTCTACAAGGACTGATGAAAAGACTCTAAAAAATTGAGACTGTTTTTGACCACCAAGATTGTAAAATTATTTTTTTTTGTCTCTATGTTGTTATGTGTACAAAGAAATAATCAAGTAGTAAGAAGTAAAAGGGTTTCTGAAAGTTTATTTTGGTATTCTTATTCCAATAGTTTGTTAATAAACTGTCTTTATTCCTTTTAAGTTTTAAGCCTGTTTTGCTCTTATTTTAATCCATATCTCACAACAAAAAAAATAAGTAATTTTTGTTACTAGTTTAAAACCACAACACTCTGCCTACCCTGATTTGTCTGTTCAGTAACAGGGATCTCTTATGAAATTCCCCGTTTTCCCCTTGGAGTAATTTTTTACCTGATGTATCATTTCATTTTACTTGCTTTTTTGGCTGCCACCAAACACTGAGCTGATAAGGAAACAGGTGCTGTTTCCCAAGGCTTCAGTCCTGAGGGGTTCTGGTTTGCTCAGAAGCAGAATTTTATGTGTGAATCGTTTGCCATCTTGTGCATCTTCATACATTCATCTATATCATGCTTCATCTGGTATCTTATAGCCTTGGCAGTCATTTTCCTAAGGTCCTTCCTAGTGACACTTATCTCTCTTTGTGCCAGTCTGAGCACCTCTGGATCACCAGCAAAACTTTCCCATGCTCTGACCTCCCTGACCTTATGAATATGTGATGGAGCTGGTCTGGAGGGCTTTGTGGCTGGGAACTCCTGAGGTGCTTCTTTTGCACTCATTCACATTCTCCCTGCATGCAGGACTATCTTTTCTTTCAAGCACACTCCCTGCATAAAGCATAGGCAGAATCTAAAACCAGAAATTTCTTTTAAATATTTATTGGCTTTTCTTTTCCCCAGATGGATGGGCATAATTTCTCCATCTTTATTTATAAACATGGCATCCACTTTGCCCAGAAGGCAAATGGTATTACCTTCACAAACAGGGAGGATTTTGTATCTTCAGCATGTGTACATTTCTTCACATTCTCAAATAAGTGTGTAAGGAAATACTGAAATTAATATTTAATGTGAATGCATTTGACTCAGTTGCAGAAGGCAGCATTCTTTCAGTAATTGTTATTCTCTCAGATATGGCTAATGTCAGAAATATAAGAGAAGAACTGAACTACCAATTAAGCATTTTACCTGTCCCATGCTATTTTGTTTATTTTCCCTTCGTAGACAAGAGAGTGACTACAGGGACTAAACACTCAGGCTTTATGAAGCAGCAACATAATAGAAAAATACAGCACAAAATTGCCTCTCTTGTATTAACTACATTTTTAATTTTTAGTAAAGTGAGAAGATCAAGGGTCAAATTAACTTATCATTTACCACTGCAGGACTAGAATCAAAACAAATGTCCATTGTGCTGTATATTCTGCTTTGTGACCACTGCTGACCTGAACGAAGAACACAGTTTTTCTCCAGGCAGGCAAAACCAAAACAAATTAACTTTCTTAAAAGTTCAGTAAATCCTAGAGTTTGGCAAACATTTTCTGATCTCCTTATGCTCAGCAGTGCTATTTAAGAGGAGAGATACCACTGTAACATATTCTTTCAAAGAAAGACTGATTTTGGTTCAACAAAGATAAAACAGCTTGAGATTAATTAGCTACAGTCACACAAATAAATATTAGATAATGTGCCATTATAAATTATGTCTTCTACAATTAATATTCATACAAGTTTTATACAAAGATTATACAATTTCTTATAATATTAAATGATTTTTTACTCATTACCTCACGAAGTTGAAAATATTCCTTTTTTAGACCTTCTGCATTAAGATTTTAACTACACTAGCAGCTGCCATGTCCAGCTTGCAGATGCTCTCCAAATGTCTCCAATTTCTGAAGTCAGAAACTTCTACCATGTTTTGGCTAGTCCTAATTTATTAGTTTAAAAGCACATATAAGATAAAACTTTGGAAGCAGCCACACTTCATCAGGCAGCAAGGAAAAACTGTTCCCAATGAAGAGGGCACTTGTCCAGCCCAAAGTCTGGAAACACATAAGCTGAAGACCAAGATTTCAGTGTGATCAGTTCCCTGAATGGGGACAGTGTTGCAAAGCTTTCACAAGAATGGTTTCCCACAGTGTATTGTAATGCTTTTATTTAGGAATGACATTGAACATCATCTCTACTGAAATATGAGACCCTGTCTCCAAAATATCACAGTGAATCTTTGAAGAAAGAACATTGTATTTAAATTGTATAATGGGTAAATTTTATTCTCCCAAGACATAAATTTTAAGGCCCAATTTTATTCTTTCAATGTTTCACTGCTAGTGCCTTTATTTTAGTTAACTACACAAATACATATTTTATCCCAAAGATGTACTTGGCATTTATTTAGATGATAATGGAATATAATTCACATGTATGCAATTACATACATTATATTGGGCCTTAAATTTTTATCCCCTCAAGCATCCTCAGATGCTCATGTCTACTCATAAGATAATTAATTAAATAAACCATTGCACCTTTATTCCCCTTGTTAAACAGGCTGAGGGCACCTGCCTGTGGGGAGAGCACCTCCTGAGTAGCCAGGGCAGTGGGTTTGGGGAAACCCAGCAGCAGTGTGTCCCTCCACATCTGCTTGGTCACCTGAGGCAGATGATGCTAGAACATTTGGGATATCACATCAGCATTGCCAATAACAGGGAATTGGTGTGTGCTTCTTTCACATGAATTGTGTTAGATATGGAGATGACATGATCAGTAAATATTTCTGATCTCAGTCAGATGAATTAGCCCTGTAGAGTATCTGAAATAGCAATTGTGGCTTAAAATGTCATTCTGAGACCAAGCAGGCACTGAAAAAAAGACAACTAACCCCTCAGTGACGGCACTAAGCTTTCCCTGCAGAAATGCAAGACCCAGGTGCTGTTTGGGGTGGCAGATCTCTCACACAACTTGTACTTCTTCCCAAAAGGTGGTTCCCTGGTGGGCCAAGGTGAGGGGGTCTGACAGGCTGGCGAGTGGCTCGGCAGTGCTGCTCAGGTGGAACCCGTGTCCCCACTCTTGTTTCCCCAGCTCTGAGGCAGCACATGGAGGGTGGGCATCCTGCTGAGCTGAGGCCCCTCACTGCTAGAGCAACCTCGGGGGCTTAGCAGGGAAATTGGAAGAATTCAGTGGGATTTACATTTTGAAGTGAGTTCAGAGTACCTATAGTGCAAATCTGCAGTTTGCTCTGTTTCCCTTGCCTTTATGGCTGCAGTTAATAATTTCCTGGTGTCCCCCATATGATGCCACTGTCTCATATAATCCAGAAAATAATGAAGTGCATCAGAAGTCACTCAGTTCCAACTTTTGTTAGCTTATTCTTCCATAATGCTGGATTTAAAAGGGAGTTAAAAACTCCCTTTTTCTGTATTTCCTTAGAAATATTAGAACAAAGTCCTGCATTGTCCCATAACATTTTTTTTCCTGCAAGCACCATAGTTCTCCAAGGAGGAACATTGCAGATGAACCAACAAGTTAACTGAAATTGATAAAATGATCTAAAGGTAATTACCAACATATGATAATTTTTTAGGAAGTTATTTTACCCAGAAATGATGTCAGTATCTTCTGTGTAATACAAATGAAAAGTAAACTTTATTTTAGCTCTGTAATTTTACAAATTTGTACTTGGTCACAACAATGATGTGATTAGTTTCTCCCATTCTATCCTTAATTTAAAATATTTCTAGGTATGGCTGCATGTGAAAGGGAATAAATCAAGATATCTCTGAACAAGAATATAGGATAGAAGATTTTTTTAAAGATACAAAACCCCAAGAGGGTTTGTGGACCTTGGGGACAAACATTCTTAAGGAAAGCTATTCTATTTGAAATATTTTTTTTTGTTTGTTTTAAAAATGCACTGCCTAAATTGATACTTTAGGGCCTGGATGTTAAAATCCACTACACTATAAGTGGGTTATTGGTGCTTATTATCACTTGCTTTATTAATGTTTACAGAGTCTTTTAAAACCCCCAGGGGACTGCTGGGAAATAAGCAAGCAGACATGGTTGTGTATTGCAAAAAGCTGTAGAAACTAAAACATGTTTAGTTTCTGCAGATGAACCAGAGGCAAAAGCACCTGGGGCATCTGACATCTCTCAGAGTGGATCTGCAGCCTGGCAGACCATAATTTTGATTTATTTTGACCTATTTTCTCTTTTTTGTTAAATTTCTTTTGCAGTTGGCTCAGTCTTATGTCTGGGATTGCAAGGTTCAGGGAGGGAAGTCATCTGTTCTTGCCTCAACTATATTTGAAAGAAAATCTTTCTAGTTCTAAAGAAAAAGACTGCAAGGAGTCAATGCCTTTGAGACCACTGGATTAATGGATTTCAGATGAATGTCTAGGGAAAACTGGAAAAAAAAAGGTGGAGTAACATCCAGCAAATAAGCGTGATAAACAGATTCCTGGCAGTGAAAGTTTTCCCTGTTCCTGGCTGTCTTGGAGCAGTGAGGGCAGGCTGCTCCTCAGAGGAGGGGAGCTGGGGGTCCAGGGTGATGCAGGGCTGGCCAGGGTTTTGCCAAGAGTCAGCAGAAGTGCCCAAGGAAGTCTCATGTCCCTTATACTAAAGCTTGTGGTAAAGCCAGGAACCATGATTAGGTGGCAGGAATGTCACTCTCCTCACAAGTGCCTATGGCTTCTCATTGCTTCAGTCACACAATTCAAATTGTATGCACGATTCAATTGTGTAAAATATGCACATCTTAAGTCTATTGACCAAATTTTTCATTTGTGTGAAATATTATTTCTATGTTCACTGAAACCACAACAGGTTAGGGAAATCTGGTTTATTTACTGGTTTCAGGCTCTATTGCAGCTGCAAACAGCTGTACAGTATTAAGGCTGATTTTTTTAAAAAGGAAGAGATATAAAAAAAACCCCAGTACTTCTAGAAAACAAGTTTAAGCAAAGCTTTATTCTTCTGTTTCTATCCAAAAAGTAGATTGCTAAATAAAATGAGATGTCAGGAAAGTCAAAAGGTTTTACCTCAAGTGATTTGATGGAATTTTGTAGTGGCTGAATTGTGCCCTTTGGGTCTCATTCTAAAATATAATATAGAGACTCTCTGAAGTAAGACAGTTTTAGAAATCTGGATGGATAGAAAATGTGGAACTCTCTAGATTATAGAACAGCATCTCCCCCAGTCAGCCCAGCACCACTGATCCTAACATTTACTATGCTGCTTTTATCTGAAAGAAACAGCATCTTGCAGCAGTGGAAATAGGTCCAGTGTAATGCAGAAGATAACACTTCTAAGGTGCACAGTTAATGCTTTAATATGCACTTTTTAAGCCATTATTTTGGACAGACATATTTCAGACTGAGAATCCAGGTGTCTCTCTTGATTATGCCAATCCTCTACTCTATCTGAGAATCTTTCTAGGCAGCTTTACAGACTATTTACAGAGTGCATATATTACTTGAGACCTCATCAGCAGTAAAGAATCCAACCATGTGAGCTGAAAAATGTTTGGGTTTTTTCCATTTTATATGCAATGAGACTGAGACAGTGCTGGACTGTAAAGGGTATGAGTGAAACCTGACCATTGCTAAAGGAATTAAATTCCCATTTGAGGGAGAGGTGTGGTTGCTCTGCCTCAGGACCTCATCACAACGCAGCAGAAAGGAACAGGGCTGGCAGGCACAGAGCACCAGGCTGGGGTGTGCAGATCCAGAGTACAAAACTGTGGCTTTTCCCTCAGTACTTCCAGTTTCCCCATAGCTCCCAGATGTGGGAAGTGACAATAGTCACCAAGAGACAAGCCTGAAAACGAGACTGTGGGTTGTACATACACCTTTCCCCCTCACGCATACACTTGCAGAAATAAATTAAATAAATATGAATATGAATAATATGAAATAAATTTTAAATTATAAATGGAGACTGGAAATAGCCTTACTCGAGTCAGAGAAGGGAGCAGGCGTGCTGAGCAGCTGTGGAGAAGGTTGTGTGTGGGAGAGGAATGTCACAGTAGGGATGGCTGCTCCGGCAGGTGAGTGTCTGAGGTGAGCAGTTCGGCAGTGCTCGGTGCTGGGGCCAGCTCTGTTTGACATCCTGTCAGCAGCACTGTGGGATGGAGGGCACACTGAGCAAGTCTGCCAGCAACAGCGAGCTGTGAGGTGCAGTCACACCTGGATGGAAGGGATGCATCCAGAGGCACCTGCACAGGCCTCAGAGGAGGCCCTGTGCAAATCTTACGAAGTTCAAAAAATCCCAGGTGCAAGGTGCTGTGCCTGGGCTGGGGCAATCCCAGGCTCAAGTACATGTCACATGTACCTGGAAGGTTCATAGTTTTAGCTCCACCTATTTTTCATGCCAAATCACCACATCCTCTCTAATTTGATGTCTTTATAGGGGCAAGCAACTTGGCCTATGCCTTACCTGTGACACCACACCCCACCTTTTTGAGGAGCTTCTCTGAATGGTACAGGTCTATTTTTCTGCTACACAGGAATTTATGACTCTCACAGCTGATGTCAGCAATATGTAGAATTTCAACAAGTATTTTTTCTACTTCTTTCTGTCCGCTTTTCCTTTTTCATTTCCGTTGTGAGTGAGCATAGATCCTATCCTATGCTTTCCAGCTGTATAAATGAAATAATTAGTTGGTGAAGAGGTGATGAAACCATGAGACATCATTATTATCTTTGATGGAACTATGAAGATAAAACTATATGGGCTTTATTATCTGGTATCGTATTCAGAGACTATACAAGGGTAACTCTAGTAAACTATGCTTATTTCATGGAAAGATTTCAGTGAAAATATTAATGGATTGAACAGTGTATTCAAAAAATAAGGATGGAAATGTCATAGCATTAAAGATTAATTTTATTTTCTTCTGAGATGAGCTCATCTCTCTGAGCATGGTCCTGGAAACATTTTAATTAAATCTATCAGGTTTTAATCCCTGCCCTTTATTTCACCTCTTTCAGACAACACAAGGAGAATTCTAATTGCTGACAGCTTCAAAGTCTAAAAGATAAAAAATGCCACATTTCTTATGGCTAAGAAAGCAAAAGAAGATCATTTGGAGGAATATCTACGTATTCCTCTTACACGAATTCTAACAGTTCTGGTGTTTTCTTTTAGTTAAATCTCCTTCTGGGGATGAATGGAATGACTCTTGGGGAATGTATTATATGTAAAAAAACTTTGACTGTACATTGTGCCTGTATTAAACTTATTTTAATCAACGAGCTTGTGAGGAACCTTAATATATTCCAGTAAATGATTAGATGAAAAAACATTTTTCAATTTTCTTTTTTCCCCCCCATCTCTTTCCCCTTATCTTCTTTTAAAGACAAATATTTATTATTATATTTAAAAATGAAATTTGCAAGCTTAGAAAAATGATTCTTGAAAAAAATTCTGCTTCTTCTTTCCCCCTTCCCCAAATACCACTGTGGGTCACATTACTTGATCAGTTAAGTGTCCAAAGTATCATGGCATGACCCTTTCAATCATATGTGGTCATCAAAGATCTCTTGCAGAGGTAATTTAGATCTCTTCATTCTTCATGTTGGGATATACATGAACTTTCTTCTAGGCATGTGAACTCATGCTATTCCTCAGGTGAACCTTCAGACAAGTGGCTGTAAATTATAATGCCTATATTCAGATGTGTGATGGGTTACCACTGAAAAACTGCGGTGATTTATGTAGGAACTTTTAAATGCTTGACTTTCTAGCAGAACCTTCTTTCCAATTTCAATGACTACACTTCTGTCTGATATTTACTGGTCTTAGAAATGTTAAAATAGTTGTGCCACATCTATAGATTTTGTATTATGTCTGCCAAGGGATGTGCAGGTCCACCTACAGTTTCATTGCAATGTTACTAAGTTTTCTCTTGAAGTATTTTCTTCCTGTGATGCAATTACCTATGAAAAGACATTATGGCATTTTTGAATGCATACTTTACAAACTGGTATTTTATCTGCGCCATCAGTGTCACCAATGCAATAGAAGCTGTGTTTGGAATTCTGTGGTGACTCAGAGCACACTAGTGATTTCAATTTCCCAACTAATGACTTGCTCAGTTACAAAATCTCATCTGAAATTTGTCTTCTATGTTGGAGACACTTCTCTGCTTCCTGGATGAAATGAAAGTACTTAATGGTGCTTCTCAACTGTAAGACAATAAATATCTGTTATGCAAACAGCAGTGCAGGTACAGTAATGCACCACTATGTTATCCACAGCCTGTGGCTGGGTTTGGCTTTACAGAAAATGCCTGGGGCAGCCTCTGTCCCTTGTGCTCACACATGGTCTGTGAGTAGCAATGGGACAGGAACTCCCAGGATATGCTGTATTGAACTCAAAGTTGCATTCACCAGTGAAGGAGTAAGAAGCATGGTCAGAGAAAGAACTAGCACCGAGAGTGAGAGGAGCATAAACAAAAAATGTGCCTTTTACATTCTACTAATAATAATTGGGATGATAACCTAATTTTGTGTGATAGCAAATACCTACTCTCATTTTCTCTCTCAGACTTGATTATAGTCATGAATGAGAAGATTTATTTTAAGGGCTTTTGATTGATTGGGCTGGGGGTGGGAGGAGGTGCAACCTTTTTTAGAGAGTGAGATGTAAAACTGATACAGTTATTAATAAGCATTTGTGTTGCATAAGCTTGAAGCTGTGGCTGCTGGCCTGAAGGCCACTCTGTGTAAGGGACCATAGGAATGTACAGGCCTGACAGCCCCTGCTTTGAAGAACTGACCTCAGAAATTAGGAGTCCACTTCTTTCTTTATCTTGAGCTGAAGTTGCCCAGTTGGACAGCCTTCCCTGTGACTGTATGCTTCTAACCTTACTGTAGCCAGATTACAGGACTCACATGTTGGATCTGCACAGCTGCAAGGTCTCCTGGTACTTCACAGCATGGTAGAACATGCCCACACCAAGTGTGGGAGCCCTGACAGAGCACGGATTGTGCTTATGTTGTTGCTTGCCCTAAATCTGTTTCAGAGCAGCCCATTGTGTTGTCTTGGCTTTGGGTGTAGAGGTTGATTGGTGCAAGACAAGATTTGTGCAAGACCTGCTGCACTGGTCCTCCCAGCATGTGGGGGACCAGCGCTCCCTGGCAGACCCTGCACAGCACCTTTGCCAGAAGAGAGGGAGCTGTGGTCCCTTTGGAGGGATGTGCAGGGCAGGGACTTCTGCTCCCTCGCTGGTCATTACAGCTCCTGCAGCCTGGCAGTGTCAAAGATGCATCAACAGCTGAGAATGACTTTTCAAGGTTGGATTTCTGTGGGACTGCTAAGAAAAAGAAACTCTCAAATGATCTGGTTAACCTTTGCACACACTCTTTTGTGGCCTTTTATCTGTGTAAATAAATCCTAGGGACACAAGTACATTGTGACATATAAACTCATCCTCATAGCTCAGTAAGTTTATTCTTCCCTGCAGTGCAGCCCTGTGAAGTCAGGATGTATTTCTCATTCTCAAAGCAATACTTTTCTTTGTTGAAATGCTTTTTTCCTGAAGCACCTGCTTGCTCTTCTCTCCTTGTGTTTCTTTTAAATTGACTGTCTATTGACACTCGCTAACAAATTAATGCCATTTAAGTTCAAACAATCAAATAAACACACTCCTTACACCAATATGTAGCTGGTTGAGGTGAATTGCTTGCCACCTATAAAGAGCAGTTTCTATTTTTCCAGTGTGATGAACACTCTAAATTTGTGCTCTAGATATTTTAATATTTTTTTAGCTTAATATGTCTTGAGAAGATTAAACAGAAGAGTACCTGAAAATAAAAATCCAATGTCAGTCACAGCCAAAAGGGCATGATTTGTCTCAAATTAATCCCTTAATCTTTGACAGGTATATTCGTATAGGTAACTTTTTCCTCATTTGCATTTATGATCTGAAACATAAGGTGATACTATCTTAGCACACAAATCTTCCTTTATCTCAGCCACTGTACACTTTTAAGTTAAAGATGTGAAAAATGGAAGAAAATGCATGAGAAGTGGTGAGCTGCTATCCCTGGAAGTAATTTGCAGGGTTCACAGCAGAGTGTTTGGGCAGGACTGAGGTGCTCTGTGGCTCAGCCCTGAGAGTGTGGCTGTGCCAGGCTGGCAGGGAGGCAGAGCACTGTAAATCTGGCTCTGGGTGCCAGGGGAAAAGGGCTGAAGCCACCAGCCCTTCCCCAAAGGCTGACATCAGGTACTTGTTCTGACCTCAGAGAGGTGGGGGGCTTGAAGAGGAAGTTTTCTTTATGTCCTTCTATAGGTAATGGCATTTCATTTTCTCATCTTGATCTCACTTTTTGAAATCACTTTAATATTTTTCTGATTTCTCTTTCACTACCATTTCCTTATTTGGTAGCATTAATTTCTTCTTTTTGATTTTGCTTCCACTCATCCATCTCCAGATTTCCTCTACTTCCCTCTGTCTTTCCATATTCCTCTTCTAGTTTAGTTTTTATTCTCTTTTGCAAGCTTTTTTCCCTCTGCATCTCTGTCTGTGCCTCCTTACTGAAGGCTGGGCATGGTGCTCCTTGCATGCAGGACATTGCTATGACAGCTTTGGGAAGCCTCCTCTTCCATGCAGTCCCTTTGCTGTCTTCCCAGTTTCTGCAGTTACTGGCAGGTCAGACAGAGGAGGGACTGTATAATCTATCACACAAGTTACCTCTTTAAACTAAGCTCAAACTATAAAAGGCAAGAAAAAAAGAAAAAAATTGAGCTGCAAAATGGAAGTTTTGTTACTTCCCTGAATGAAATGGTTGTCTCTGCAACAATATCCGAAAGCAGATTTATAGGGAAAAAATTAGGAATGAAGAAGCACATGTTATACTTCCTCTGAGAATTTCTTGCCTCCATACTTCATTGTTAGAAACCTTTTGAGCCTGAATTTCTTTTATGTGTTTCTCTTCAAGGCACAGAATATGTTGGTGACTATAAGGCTGAAGAGGAAATATTATGTCCTGAAGGAGTCGCTGCACAGTTTAGTTCATGTTTTGTGTTTCCCCATATCTTTCTACAGCTCACAGAGAGTGTCAAGGACAGCGGTCAACACTCTCAACCATTTCCTAGGTGAGGACTGAAACATGATTTGAATCACTTCCATAATGCTTCTATTTCCATAAAGTTTATGCAAAATTTTCAGCGATAAATATGGCAGGTAAATTGTTGCTCCTTCTAATCACTGGTATTGGCTTAGGTGGCCATTGCAAAAATTGGATAACCTTTTCTTTTAACTGCCTAGTTGTGGATGATTAGCCAGTTCCCACCTTTCAATATCACAGCATAGCAGTGTGCCAGAATGCAGAAATTAGGCACTCAGTCCCTAATGCCTCCCATTTCCTCTCTGGCATCAACTTAGATTCAGCCTTTGCTGTCACTTTACCAGTGGTAAAGAAGTGTTGGAATCTAGGTTTTAAGTGGTTCCTTCTAAACTCCTGTGTCCTGCGGGGTTTTGTCTAATTTTGTCTTATTTGCTAAGAAGAAATACCTCATAGCTATGTGTGAATCTAAACATTTGTTTTGCTTGGAAAAACATTTTGATTGTTACTGTTGGGACCTTGTGCTTCTGACCTTAGTTATAGCCATGTATTTTCCCCTGTACTCACTAGACACATAATGATTAATCACCCAAAATGTCTCAGGTGTGGGTTAATTTTTCGCTTGTTTCAGTTATCTTTTCTTCATCTCTTTGAACACACAACTGGAATATTATATGGTCTTCAGGATATGGTACAGTTTTATGGCAGGAATAATTTTGTATTGTTTGACTTTTAGTATTTATTTCACTTTGAAGACCTTTTTTACTGGCTTTTTCTTTTTATATTTTTTTTAACTGGATATGTGCCTCCAGAAACTGCTTTTAGGTGTTTTGTTTTGGCACCTAAATTGATAAAGTAATTACTGTCCTGCTAGGTGCTTTCAGATGTTGTTTGCTAAAACAGTGCATTTACAAGTACTTTTACAATCTTGAAATGCTTCTGCTTTCTGCTGATCTAACCTTCCCAGGGTGCTAAAATGCCAATTAGGCCAGAGTCCATAACCTATCAATCTCAATGGGAGATAAAACTCAAATTCCATGAAGACCTAGGCCCCATGATACCAGTTTTATAAACTCATTGCAGGGTGTGTAAATGCAGCCAGCCCTACAAACCCTTCTGATGTTGTGCTGGCAGATGCCATTTAAAGTCTCAATCCTCAAACTGTTCTACTGCAGCTTTTAATGACAGAGATGGGGAGGAAGAACTGCCTTGTTGCACACTGGATTCAAGAGCTCTTTGGCTTTCATGCATCAGCAGCTGATGCAGCTGTCAAAGCCACAGTTCCAAATGCTATCTCTACTACTGTAGGGGATAATTAGGGATCATTCAGCGGATCAGAATATTCCAAGAGAAAGAGAGATCTTCAGATGCATTATTTTAAAGCTCCAGCATTCATTAAAATTTTGGTCACATTACATATGACATTGCAGGTGTTTGCAGATTCATACACCGGAATGCTTTCCTTTTCATGCTCTGCTCTCTCTCTGTGAGTGCCAGTAATGTGAATACAATCATTTCCATGGGCACTGAAAAACAGGCAATTATGGAATAAAAAAACTTCTGCTTCTGCTGGCGGTGAGTGAAGTGACAGGAACATTAATTATGCTTGAACGCACAATAGTACAATATTCAGGAAGTGAGAAAATCATCTGGGCATGAAAAAATGGGGTCTTTTCTTCTTTATGATACTGTGAAATTGTTGTGGACACTGACCAAATCCACTTCTCAGCGATGATGCTGATGCAAATGAGCAGAAACTATGTTTACTTGCAGTGAAGCATTGGTTTGCATCAGTGTAACAGGGAGCTGGGTTTGCCACAGACCCCAATAGGAACGTGATTTTGACCAGCTGTCTAATTGCACATAAAGCAATTGGACAAACTGTCTTCCCTATCTTTGAAATTTGATTTCAGGTCCAGATCTGAACTGTGGTTTTATCTTACTGTTGAGAGAGGCTGCACCAGGCTAGAGAAAGATTCAGGCTCTGAATATCTTTGAATTGCAGGGCTTGAAGTCTGTAACCAAATGCCATGGTTTGAGTCCCCCTCCCTGGGAGGGAGAAGAAACTCTGCAATCCAGCTTGGAAAAAAGCATGAAATTCAAATACAGCCAAGCAGCCAATAACTATATCAAAGTGAGCTAGAGAGACGCTGACCTGAGAGTTCCATCTAAAAAGCATACTTCAAACAGCTGCTATTCATTTCTGTCTGATCTAGAAAGCTGTAGTAATTTTCTAAACCATCATAGTTCATTAAAAAATTGGACACCTGACAGTTTTTGAAATGTGATTTGAAATGTACAGGGCAACTTTTATACCAACGAGTGGTGTGCAAAGATTGTAACTGTATCTGCCACCATGTTTTACTGGGTGGCTTTCAAAAGTGCAGATAGTTGACCTCTGAACTGAAAAAGAAAAAAGCAAAAGTGAGATGTGGTGGGATGGTCAGAGCTGGGCTCTTTTCTTGGGTGACATAGGCAATTCATTTCAGTCTGGCTCAGGTACTGGAGTTCTTGTGTGTCGTTGGTGCATGAGAACAATTAATAAGAAATGATAAGTATAATCATTTATGTGAAGTGGAATGGTTTGTGGAAGACTAGCCTAGTGTTCCTTACAGTATAATTTAATTAGGGCTTTACACTGCATTCCTGACCTTGTCAGCTGAATGTCTCTCTGAATTACTTCAGAATTCCTAAAATGCCCATTGCTTCAGCAGTTGGCTGATGCTGGGAAAATGTAAATTTTCAATATATTCAATGCTGGTTTTTAATAGTCATAATTTTAATCTGAACTGCTGCTAATTTCCAAGCTCAAAAACTATGAACCTGAAGCCAGCTGGAAAAATGAAAGTTGGCTTATAAGGAAAAGATTAGATGAAAAGAAAAATTGTGAAAAATCTTGTTTCATTCATTTACAGCGTGTCTTTTCTACTCCATTTTGTCCTGTTCCTATCTTTTTTGCTTCTATTAGGATGATAATTAGACTGAAAATGAAACAAATTGGAACTGTTTGTGCAGGTTGCTGGGAGCACCTAGCTGACTGATCCACCCACTTATTTATAAATGAAAACAAAAGGAACACAAGACATTTTTCACTTGCAAAAGTTAACAGTCTTCAAAAATTAAATGTTTTCTCTATACAATGACATAGTCTCTGTTTTCAAATAATTTTCTGTAAAAGCCCTTTCAAATGCTCTGTATTCTCTTAGACCAAGATAGCGCAAGCCTTTAATAACAAAGCTGCTGATTCGAGCTGAACAAAACAATGCTTTAAAAAGGTTTCTAAAATCTGTTTTGTCACATGACCTTTGAAGAAGAGACAAAGATAAGACAGATAATAGAAATGACAAAGCGGGAGAAAGTACGATGGCAAAGCAAGCAAAAAGAAATATCATTTGTCTAACTTGTTTTGGTGTCTTTGCTGAAAATCTGAAATGGCCTGTCAATAATAAAATTCTATTTAAATTTTCTTCCCCCTGAGATTTATATTTCAGTAAAATAATGCAGAAATACTGAATGGTATAGCACTGAGATTGTGCTTGATATCAGGTGAGATTAAATGACCCTACTCTTTACGTTTTCCAATTGCCTTTTCATTTTTACATTTTTTATTATGTGGAATAACCTCCTAAAACCTTGAATGAGGCAGTGTTTCAATCACACACCAGCTTGTCTATTGAAAGGTCAGTCTATCTAAATGTCAGCCAGCTCTTCCTTTTGTACTTATATTAGATTCAGTGATTTACCTGGTGTGTTTCCCAGCAGATCTTTTGTTAGACAACCAGGTTTAAAAAAGGCAGTGAGCTGAAGAGATGTTTAATAAATGGTAGATGAGTGTAGAGGATGATTTGGAAAAACAGTGTAATTTTCTTAACTCTAGCAGGCTGAAATTGCATATTTTAGATACTCAATTATTCCAGTTTTTCTATACCTCAGGTCACTAAGCGCCAGGAGCATCACGTCAAACACAGATGTGCTGCTTCTTCAACTGGTTAACAAAGCACAGAGAAAGACATCCCCAAATCCACTGAAATCAGAGCAAGTCTAAAGGATTTGTTTCCTTGTGATGTCTGCCTTTAGGACACATCTCTGTCTGGGACTGTCACCCATGGTTCCCTTTGTGGTCACCTTTGAGGCGTGAGTCTTTCTGTCTATGTAAATACCTGCCTTGAGGTGAGAGCAGCTGGATCTCAGATGTGCACTGTTCCTCTAGAAACAACCAAGTCCCACTCACACCCCACCTGAGCCCTTCCTTTCCCAACAAACAAACAAAAAGCCCCCAAAGAAGGGTTGGAACTTGTGCTTTTTGGGTCAATATAGCACCATGGTTTTGAAACACAACTGCAATTCCGAGTGTCCAACACACAGAGATCTGGCATTTGCCGACTGCTCAGCAATGCTGAAGATACAATGAAAACTAGGTTTCCAAAATCCATCACCCACACCTGGCATATGACTAAGGACCACTTTTCATAGAAATAGTAAGGTCACATACAGTTCATGCATAAAAATACTGTCCATTTAGGTACATGAATTGTTCTCAGTTCTTGGCACCTAATGCACCATCCTTCCAAAAGCAAATGCCAAAAAACACATAATATCTAACAGGGAAAAGTAGCACCTTTGAAGACCTCCAGAGGGAAATCCAGTCATCTGAAATTAAGACATGTAAATTAGATACCTGGTTCCCAACCTGTGTAAATAGCTGCCATAGCCCTTCATTGTGCTAGTCTACCCAGCAGACAGTAAACAGTAATGACTGTCCATCATGGGGTGACTTTACTTTTAAGATAGTTCTGAGAGCTAAGAAAGTTGAAGTTGCTGGTGGCTGATGGGAGTCTTGTGACCAATTATCTGTCATTTCTAAGAATTGACAGCAGTTTTGACCAGTGAAAAGTGAGATCAACTTGTGAACACCACCTTAAGATGTAAAGCCAGAGCTCTCTTGTTCTTTTTGGGTTTCCGGCCTCTGACAAGGTAACAAGGCTCTGTCTCGGCCTCCTCCCCCCACTCCAGGCCGGACAAGGCCGCAGAGGGTGGGGGGGAGAGAAACGGAGCCGGCCGGGTCTGACTTGGTTTGCAGTTTCTGCTGCTGGACTGAAACCTGACACCATGAACATTTGCAGCTTTTCCAAGACTTTATTTCTTTTACTACCTGGATAAAACGTACAGATTACTCCTTTTTCCCAGAGAGACAGAGAGAGACAATCAACATGAAGAAGACATCATAAAACCATCAAAGACAGTGAAGAAAAGAGTTAACTTTTAGATGGGGAAGAGAGCATAAGGAGATGCTTTATAAGCTGAAATATTTTTCTGTTAAAGCTATGGAGATGGATAATAGTGTTCTGAAAAAAACTCCTTTAATTCATGACAGAGTATATTGGGAGGAATAGAGTGTTCAAAGTGTGGATTTTGAGCAAAAAGTAGAGTAATTGTGATACAGTGAGGTGCTGGAACAGAGTGAAGAGAAGATTTGAGGCCTTGAGGGCAATGTGAAAACTGTTTTCCAGCGAAGCTCACAGAGACAGATGAAGAGAACTTTTGCCTTTGAATAACTCATCCTTAAAAATGATATCCCTAGACTCATGGCCCATACACACCTCAGAGTGATGTGAAATGGGAGTAGTGAACTGATGACAGGATTTCCAGGCAGCTGACATCAGAGAAATAGAAAGCTATAACAGAAATAGTTTTCTCATGAGAAACTCCATAGATTAGCAGAAGACGACTACTGTTTCTCTACAAAGGCTGATTAAAAGACTCTAGCAGGAATTGGGACTGTTTTAAACACCAAAGTTCCAAAGTTTTTTGTCTCTATGTTGTCATGTGAACAAGGGAATGGTTGGGTAGTGGGAGATAAAAGGGTTTTCTGGAGGTTTATTCTGGTGTTCCTATTCTTGTAGTTTTGTTAATAAACTTTCTTTATTCCTTTTTAAGTTTTAAGACTGTTTTGCTTTTGTTCTAATCCATATCTCACAGCAAGAAATAAGTTTTCTAGTAATTTTTTAGTTACTGCTTTAAAACCACAACACAGCCTCAACTAAGTTTTCATTTACATACAGAGCAACTGTACTACAGAGTGTAGGGTGTCCTGTCTAGTGTTCAGTTGCTGCTGGAGAAGAGCATGGATTTCCAATAGATCCAATATCTTATTTGCAATATCACATGGACATCTGTCCCCTCCTTGATGGCACTGCATACCTTACCTGTGTGTGAGCAGTGGAAGAACTCCCCCAGAATGGCTCATCTTGACTAAAATGATATTTCTGCACAATGGAGGTCTGCATCAACACTAGTTATGGTCTTCAGAGCCCCTGAGAGAAACTGGCAATGAAGGAGTGAAATTCATCCACCCATTTGAGAGGTCTATAGAAAGGTGCAATAAATGGCACTCTACAAATGTCCTTTCTGTCTGCTGAGTATAAAGGGAGTCTAAAGTTAAAAGCTAAAATTTATATAATTAAATAAATTAATCCTATGCTAAGCTACTTATTCAAAAGCAAATCAATAATATGAAACCAATGGGATAATATTTTTTATCATTAGTACCCTGGGTCAATCTATCTTGACATTTTTCTCTGTAGGAAAATTGTGTATTGAAAAACCAACCAAGTATGAGTTGTTTAAATATGTGGTTTAAATAATGCCATGCCTTTCTAGAGTCATTTTTTCCCACTTAGCAATAAGAAAACAGTTACAAATATGTTCCCATACTCCCACTTATTCCTTTTATGTACAATTGAAGTTTATTATTCTTTCTCTCTTTTATCTTTCAGCATAAATTTTCTTTATAAGTATTAGAAATCCTAGGGTGGTAGGAAGAAATGAATTTAAATAGTTGGTCTGGAAGTTTTACCCAATTTCTGTGTTTGCCCTTCTAGAGACCCTTTTTTCTTTGGTTTTAATAATTTGTACTAAGTGACTTTAAATCTCTTTTGATTTTAATTTGTGAGAGATATCCTGTTGAATATTTATCCTTCCCACCAAACAGACTATTGTAGGCCTGTTTTGTTCTCACTCCCAAACAAGTGAACACAAAAGCTTTTAAGATAAAATATAAAGGATGATGAAATGACATTTAAACTACAAAATAAATATAAGGTTGCAGGTAAATTTTAACATCACAGCCACAAATTTGGTCAAAGGAAACTTCCCATTTGACTCCTTTGACACAGTACACAAGGGTTCTTGTGCAGTCCTTCACTGTAGAATTTACAGCCTATGTCAATGAGCTGAGCTTGATCTGGGTCTGTGTCTCGTGGATTTTTCCTCTACCACTATCCCCATGGAATGATTTTTCCACAGTTTTATTGCTTTGAGGGGTAGAAAATCTCTTCTGTGTTCACCTTCAGTTTATTGAAACGGGACTGAAACCAGATGAGCAATGTTGTGGCACCACAGAATGAAATTAGTATCCTGTCAGTTATGGTTTTCCCCAGATTACCTGTGCTAATCTCAGCCAGCAGCTGTTGCTGCCCCAAGACTTTTTCATGCCTGACACTTAATGGCAGTACTTCTCCAAATTAAACCAAAACCATCATGATTTTCAAGAACTTTAATTTGTAAATGCTTTTCTTATACTTGAAATTAAATGCAAATTATTTGAAAGTGGAAGTTCCAAGGTATGTTTGGCACTGTTTCACAGCTCAATACCAATTATAATCCATACTAAAACTGAGCCAGTGAATTTGCTTTGACCAAGCCTGTGCTGTGTGTAAACACAGGTCTTTATGTGCCCAGAGTTAGCAAACTAGCAGTTTTCATGCATGCTAAAGAAAGATTTGCTTAAAGAGATAATGTTATGGAATAATGAGTTGTTCCCACAAACCATCTGTTCTTCTCCTACACTAAAAAATATCTGAATCCAATTCCTTTGTTTTGATTAAAGGTTTCTTTGAAAATTATTGTTTCTGAACTTCAAAAACAGAGAACATTTTAGTGAAACACTGGATTGGAAGAAAAATGTAATTCTTTCCTCTATACTGTTAATAAATGAATGTTAGTTATCTGTGGGTTATTAACAGTTTTAGAACCCAAACCTCCATGGTTTTGCTGTGAAACAGTGAAGCTATTATATTCATCCTGACAGAGTGTTCAAGAGAAAGGGAGCAAGAAAATCCCAGGGCACAAGATCTGCCATTTGTGAGAAGCACTACTTTTAAAAAGGTGCTTTTCTGATTTAGGAAAGGAACATGTTTTTAGAAGATACCTTTTTTTTGTGCCATACTTCACAAGCTATTTCAAAAAGCCTACCTAATTTTATCATCTGGGAAATGCTCCATGCAAGGCCTAAAGTTCATGAAATGCAGGACCTAATCCTGCCTTGCTCTTCCAGCTGGTCGCTCTCTCTGCTCCTTCCTCAGCAAAACCCCTTTGCTGCCAAAAGGCCTTTAAGTGTGTCATCGAACTGTGCCCTACCCTGGTGATCAGGGGTTGTAAGAAGAAGTGTACCCCCACAGTGACCCCTTTCCTGACCCCAGCCATGCCAAAACAAGTCTGTCTGAGAGATCAGACCGCACAGGTCTCTCTGATGCCTAGGGCCTGATTTTTAAGACACAGCCTGAGCCAGACAACAAATGTGGGAACCTCATTTCCTTAATACCCATCTTCCCTAACACCACCATTTACTACCTCTATACCCAAGAGTATAAGCATATCTAATAAAGAGAATACACATAGATTTTCTTGTGAGTTGTCCCTAGAAGCAGTGTGCCTCAAGGGACTAAGGATGGCTAACAAGAAGAGCCACTAAGCCAACGAAGTCCTTTCTACATCAGATAAATCTCTGTACCTTTTACAGACTTACCTTTCCTCCCTGCTCTCCCTTCACATCTTCCATGACTTGTGACACAGGTGGGAAGGACAGTTTGCCTCCCCTGCAGCATCTTTGTTCTTGCTGATGGTATTATTCCTTTATCATATGCATGGTAGAAACTAGACATACCTCAGGAGGAGGTGCAAGAGAAATATGACAAGCTCCTGGGTAAGTTGCATCTTGGCCTGTCTGACAAGATCTACTATGTGAAAGATTGCACAGCCTGCTCATTGGGTACCCGGACTTGTGAAGGAGAGGCACACTTTAAATTTATAAATGGTTACAGATATTCCTGTTATAAAAATCAGCTGAAACAGCTGATGCCCTTTGAGCCCATTACGTGAAAACTTTGTCCATCTGTTAGTTTGTAGATAACTACATTAAATTACTATAAATTCTTGGGTTGATCTGCATTAGGATAGAGGGTTTCAGATTAATTATAGTAAGATCCATCATGAATGAAGAAGAGATGATAGTTACTGTTTCCCTACAGTTATGAGCTGCATGTATTCAGTGCAGTAGACTGTATTTTCCATTTCTGTAATGATAAGAATGTTTGGCTGGATCCCATTGCCAGGGATTCCCTGGGATTCCCAGTGGCCCAAACCACAAGGGAAGACAGCCCTGTTGAGAGCAAGGAAGGTTTACAGTTATCAAATCCATAAGGTTTTTTATATATCTGTAGATTCTGTGACTGCTTATCACACTCTGGGGGCCTTCCTTAGGGTCACAAAAGCAGCAAGGTTTTCTGCAGGAAATGCCTGTCTGCCCAGCACCGTCGGCATTCCCAGAGGATTACAGGATCTTTCAAGTACAGACAAGCCATCAGTGGCAAATGCATGACAGGATCTCCTTCAATGTCCTGTTTCGTTTCAAGTTTTCTCCTCTGGCTCATGTCTTTTTCAGGAAATGTGAACCGAACCCCAGCATGTGTTTGAAGTGCTAGCAAGTATGGTGCTACTCCTTTCCTAATGTCTGTTGTGGAAGAACTTTGTAACACTGTCTTTCAGTTCCTCTTCAAGAAAGCCTTCTTCTCTGGCTCATGGATCTATCTTAAAATGTCTGTTAATCTAGAATTATTTATAATCACATGAAATTTAATGCTAGTAAAGCTTCTTACCCTTTGTGTCATAGGACAGTACTAAGGAAATCCCCTAAAGGTCACCTCAGCAAGTCCCCATCTTGGGAGCCATGACCTCATGGTTCTTTCCTGGGTTGGCCTTCAAAAATCAAAAGATAAAAATCTACAGGTTATCCAAGAAAAAGTATCAGGTTCTTAGGAGGTTTTTTTGAAATCTAGGCCACAGATAGCTTCTCTCTCACAAGACAGGTAAAATTGTATCATGGATCTGTTCTGAAACTTTCAAGGTCAAAAAGTTCCATTCTTGGGAAAGAGGGTTACTCTAGAGGAAATCTGACAGACTTCAACAACTTCATTTATACCATGGACAGCAGATTAAACAGCTGCACCATACTTGCCTCAGCAAGACTTTCTCCCCCATGAAAGCAGCAGGAACAGTTAGTCCAGATGTGCCATGTAGAGCTGCTGTCCATGCTCTTAGTTACCATGGACACCTCTAGATAACATCTGAGCACATTTGGGCCACGGATTACATGGGGCTCAGAGTCACCTATTTGGTCAGCAAAGTCTGTCTAGGGTTCTAATCAGCCCAGGGTCCTCATCAGCCCAGGAGTTTCACAGCAACGCTGCAGGTTAATTCTTCATGCACTGAATAAAAGGATTTGTGTTGTGTGGGAAATGACAGCGCAACTTCCCTGAGAGACACCAATTTTAAAAACTGACCACAGAAATTAAACAGAAAGAGACTGGAAAACTCCCACCTTTCTTGGAAAGTTAACAAACCTTCTTTCAAGCTTCCAAAAATATACTACTGGTTACGTACTTTGCTGTCAATTGCCTGATTCTGGACATTTTTTTTCCCATGCTAGATCATAAAGCTGTACATCTTTAGCTCTTTCTACGTCATCCACATCCTTTTGTCTTGCTACCTCACCCCATGTACTTAAAGAAAACAACATACCAGGTTTTCCTCTTAACAAACCTGTCTTCTGAGTCCTGGTGAATGTAAACTAGGCTAATCCCCACTGAAGCCAGCAGTGATATAGCAGTGATATATCAGTGAAACCAGTGCTGTGAAGATAAGTTCAGGGGAGAGACAAACAATAGGGCCTGGACCAAAACAGACTCTGAACATTGCTGAAGAGCTGAATACCAACTTTTCATAAATGTCTCCTTTTTGTTAAATGCTTGATTGCAGGGCTGAGGAATGTAGGGTTTGGAACAAAACCCCTGGCAGTGCCTAAGCTTAAACATTCAAAACTGTGCTAATAAGGCAGACGAGGTGTCTGTTCCCCAGTCATGACAGCCAGTGGCACAAAACACCTTCAGATAACTTCCTTCTGTCCCAAGTGTGACCTCATCCATATTGCAATACAATATAATACTCCCATATTATGCAAAAGGGTTAACTAGGAGTGTGCTCTGGACACCAGAATAAACTGTTTTAACAAGGGAGATGCCAAATAAACAATGTGACAATCTTTTAAATGTTGAGGTTCTTAGTCCATTGCTCCAGCACTATTTAGCTTACAGGCTCAGCTGCTTCCCTCTCAGTCAGGCCCCTGCTCCAGGAAAGGATGAGCCCTACAACCTAAGATATTCTGCCAAAAAACAGCTGTTTAACCTCTTTGCAAAAAAGGTTGTGTTGGAAATGCTACAACTGCTCTAGGCAACCAAGTCCAATACTCTGTACACACATCAATAGAATTTTTTTCTTATGGTCCCACTGAAGTCTCCCACTCCCACTCTCTCATCTTATGCTCGTTATTACTCATTCTGTCCACTGAAACTGCAGATCCAAATATAGACAATTTACAGCACATGTATGCCATGATTCTGGCCCATCCCTTACTTACGCTTAAGTGTGGAAATATGATGAAGTAATTGAAATCCATCATGAACGCACATTCTCTTACATGCCAAAGGGAAGGAGCAAGTACTCTGCCATTTAATAAAATCTAGTTCAAAATATCATCATGTAAACAAATCATCCTAAGATAAATAAACTGTGAATTAAAGCTCTCCACTGTTCCACCTAGAAAAAAAGATCCAGCACTAGAGTGCAGGAATGGTCTTTACTTCAGTGAAGCTCAAATAAAACTGGGAATGTTTGTTTTTGCGACTTTGCTCATTTA
This sequence comes from Poecile atricapillus, assembly GCF_030490865.1. NCBI lineage: Eukaryota > Metazoa > Chordata > Aves > Passeriformes > Paridae > Poecile > Poecile atricapillus. The sequence continues at coordinate 14,788,195 of NC_081251.1, forward strand.
TAAAGTGCCTGTTGCTATAGCAGCTAAATGCTTGTAACAAACTTGCATAAACAGAAATTATTATTAAAAATGTGTTGTAGTAGTTAATGACTGATTATATTCCTGTGTCTCAACTAAATTCACACAGCATGATCTGACACATATGAGAACACTGGACACTGGGGTTGCAAAGGCCATACACAGGGATAATTCCATTTTGTTCTTGTAATTCATCTGAATTGATATATATGTATATAATCCTGTGGAAGTTTCCACTGCCATTTGCACTTTAATAGAATAAATATCTTTAAGAATGTTTTGGAAATTTGTTATCTGGATGTATAAAGCACTCAGCTCTTGGGATGAAGGACTACGTACACTATCAGTACAGAATGACTATAGTCTTGGCCTAATTTGGAAGTGGTGTGTTAAGGGATATGAAACATATACCCATGACCTAGAAGGTCTTCAGGCAGCATGAGCTAAGGCAAGCAAAATGTCACAGAAATATGTCCCCTTTCAAAAGTCCTATGACGTCAGTCCTCTGAAACTGTACCCAAACAGCAGAATGGGCAGAAGCTGTTGGAGGCAGTGTGTCTTTCACTGTCCACTCCTGTGTGCACTGAGAGCCCTCCTGAACTCCTTTCCAGGACCATCTCTTTCTGCCAGACCCAGACTTGCCCTACCGCAGTGGTAGAAACATAACCCTTAATAGAAATAATCTCCCAGATAAGTTGCTCATTGGCACAGACAATTCTGGAAAGAGAAAGAAAGGAAAGGAATGGCAATGAATATGTTATTAAGGCATTCAGAGAGCTGTTCATTGGACTGATTTCTTTGAGCATTTTTTTCCATCAAAATGCCATATGGGATGTATTTGTTGAACATAAAGGCCTTGTAGATTTCCCATGGCAGTTTTTTTCAGGAAGCTTCTGACAAAACCAAAATGGAGAAAATGTCCCATCTGTTCAGATGCTGGATACAGAGCTGGAATTGAGCAGAGGGCTGAAAGACAATGCAGGCAGGGAGAGGAGTGAAGCAAGGCAGCAGAGCCGAGGAAGGGCCTGAAGTGTCTGACAGCGTTGCTAAACAGGTGGTAAAAAGATTTCTGTCTTTTTCTGTCTGTGATGAAAACACAACATTCAGAGCAGCCTGGTTTGGCCATGTTGCTTACACAGCTGTAGGGTACCAATTTGTGACAGTCAGTCACTTCTCACCTTCCACCAATACTCCAAGCCTATACTCTCAGCTGTGCTTCACAACCCAGAAGAGTATCTTGTGAAGGATATTGCTGCTGGGGTGAAAAACTCATCTGTGAGTGACAATGAGCTTACAGCTGGGCATGGAGTAGGTCTGAAATGACAGCACCACTATTTGCTCTACAGAGGGATCCACAGCTAGTGGTCTCCTGCTGAGCCTGGTGGTGCAGCCATGCTCAAGAAGGATTCAGCTGCTTAGCAGTGCAGCTGCAACCTTCTTAGGGGTCTCTGCTGAGGAAACATTCCTAGGAAGGTGAGGTTTTCCTGATGGCCCCTAGCACCACTTCTCTGGCTGATACTTTCTATGTCACTAATTTGCTCAGACATGTCAAATGGGAGAGGAAGGGGGTGTTGATTTTTACACTATTTTGCATTATGTTGTCCTAAGCAGACCATACTGTAGGGACATGAATCCTCAGCTTATCCTGGAGGTACTTTAAAGATCCAGTAGAACACATAACCAGGTATTTTTGATCCTAGCTTAACATATATACCCTTATAGACTATGGTGTGTTGATCCTGGCTCATAGCTGAGGCCCCACTCACCTGCTCACTCACTTCCCACTGGCAGGAAGGGGGAGAGAATTTGAAGAACAAAAGCCAAAAACTCATGTGTTGAAATGCTAGGCAAGTGTTAATAGTTTAACAGCTGAAACCAAGCTGCTTGCAGAAGCAAAGTGTAAAGCACTTTTGAATGTAAGCACTGCTCAGCAATAACTAAAACTTCCTCGTGTTATCAACACAGTTTTAGACAAACTCCCAAACATGGCACTGTATGAGCTGCTGTGAAGAATGTCCGCTGCATCCTAGCCAGACCCAACACATATCCTAATATATGTTTCTAGCATCGGTTGCTTTTCTTACTCTCTCTTACTGCTTCTTTGAGATATTTTTTAGCACTAGTGATGCTAGTAGTGTTAGTTATGGCTTGTTAATTCAGCATTTAGTATAGAATAGCTAGTGCTTTTCCATCAAAAATGCAGAGCTTTTTTCTTGCATAGAGCTAACCCGCAAGGGGCTGTCATTCTTTCTAATAACCCAGCTGAAGACTTGTCCACTTCTGGCATTTTCCTTTAGTAGCTAAAAATTTCAACCTATAGAAACATGTGGATAGGATGGGTTTTGGTTAGGAAGGGCAATGTCTGCAAGAGCGTCATGTATCAGCTGGGAGATCTGGAGTAAGGTGCACATCATAACTTTTAGACACATAATTTGATGAGATGCAGATTGTTTATTTCATGTGTAAGTTCAAATGAATTAGGTTTGACTCTGAATCACTCTGGCAGTAGTTTGGCAGAGGAAAGCTTGCTAATTTGTTGAGCAATGATTTATTCACTCTGAAGGGTTCACAGATATACATGAGTAATATGTTCCAAGAAGAAGCAGTTTAAAATCACTTAATGCAGAATCCAGTCTTAGAATCAGAAAGCGATGGGTAAGGCTGATAGGTTTTAAATCTTTGTATATAGAAAAATGAGAACTTAATTTTTTTGTTTTGTTTTGTTTTTTTGCCATCCCTATAATTACTCCAAAATCCTTCAGTAAGGCTTTAGTATATGCACAGCTGTTTTTAACTTCCACAGGAAGATTACAGAGCATATTCTCCTGGAAACTATTCTCAAGTAATAAAAGGCAAGAAGGTTTTGGGGAGGTGCAAGTATGGACGTCCCAAAGCCATGCCCAACCAACCTGGTCTGCTTCTGGCATAGGGTGGATGTTTCAGCAGGTGAGGAGCAGAGCATATGTTGTTTAGCAAGGCCTTTGACACACACCCACAATATCCTGCCATCATAACTGGGGGCATAAGGGCTGAGTTAATGGATAATAAGGTTGGTGGAAAATTGTCTGTAACTCCTGGAGTTGTGATCAGTAGGATAAAATCTCCCTGAAGAATTCCTCAGGGACTGATGGTGGAAGAACATCCAATGTCCTTGTTAATGATCTGGAGTATGGGATGGAGTTCTTACCATCAAAGCTGGGATTAGTCTATTCCATGCAATGAACTTGTAAATATATCTTTGAGGGAAATCTAGGAAAACATCCATGTCCTGAAATAAACTGAAACCTGATGATTTGACCAAATTTTCATTAGGCAACTGTAACAATCATAATATTTTTGTGTCACTTTTTTAGAACTGCTATGGTATATGTCTTATATCATCTGATGTAATTGTGATTATGTGGTTGTAGAAGATCCTTTGAATCATTTACCATTTTCCCCAAAAAAATTTAGACAGAGGTATCTAGATTCTGGGGTCAGCTGGATCAGCAGGGTCAGCTTCTAAATCAGGTCAGATTATCTGATAAATTATAACTGCTATTAGAGTTGTATGAAATGACTTTGATTTCCTTTTTTCAACATTTTCTATACTTTGTTGTTTTCATTGCTGGCACTGGCACACTGACCCTAAGATCTTGAAAGGAAATGTACACAAGAAATAAACTAGTAAAGCTATTTCAATGTCCTGTCCTTCCCAGTGTCTGATGGGCTAAAACACTTTAAAGCTGTAATTCCCAGCTAGACTTAGCATAAGTGGATGTTTGCACTTTAACTCCAGCTATATTGCCAATCATTTCATGTGACTCTTGCTGTGACAGTGCAGAGCACTTTGTTGTACATCTACAAGTCACTGGAACGGACGATGCTGACAGCTTATGGAAATCCTAGATAAAGTCAGTTGCGAAGAGAAATGGAAAACTCATGTTGCTCTCAGAGCATCACACAGAGCTGAGCAAATGCTGGGTTGTGCTGGTAACCTCCAGTGCAGTGGGGCCAGCTCAGTCCCTTGGTTCAGCCTGTTTGCACAATCACTACTTCCACTTCTGGACCTTTGGGGTCTTCCTAACTGATGTGGACATGGCCAGACGAGCCTCATGACATGACATCAAGTACTTTTAATTTCTCTCTAAAATAATAAAGTTCACTACACAGACCCCTAGGGTAGCTAGGTTTGTATACAAGTATTGCATGGTTTGAGAGTATATCAAAATACTCTGAAATGCTTTAGTTTGAGCACATCACGCTGGTGTCAGGAATATCTGTTGGCTGTTCCCTGGCTAGCTGTGGAGCTGGCAGGTGCTGGTAAGTGAACTAAAGGTTCTGCAGATGTTGGATCCACACACCCAGGGCAGATTTCCATATTCCGACTCAAACTGTGTTGTTGCTGTCAGGCTGAGACATCACTGCAGAGCTATCACTGATGCCATGGAGGGTGTCCAGCTGATTTGGGACAAATGACAGCTCCCAGACTGTTTCAGATGTGACAAAAATATAGTATAAGAGAAACAGAGGCATTAGTGTACCTTGCCTTACCTGGATGTATTTGAACTACACCACAAACCCCTCCTAAGCCTCCTCACAGGGTACTTAGCACCCTACAGACTCAGCCAAGGCAAGGAAAGGCAACACTGCATTTCTCTTCTCATGAACTATAAAATGCAGGAACTTCCATCCCACCACATTTCAGCACTAGCACTGACAAGGCTGCTGAAACAAGAGAACAAGTACAAAAAAATAGTCATCATGGGGCTTTCCTAGTCAATTTCTGGTCCACCCCATTTAGGTGGGTTACCTCAGATACGTTTCTTCCCATTCAAGTTGAGCACACTGTAACTGGCCATTGCCTACTTTTTCCAGGTCTCCTGGAGCTACCTGCAGCTGGTGATTATTGCATTTCCCACTGTTTTGAGTATCTGTGCTTATGACTAACTCTTTCACTTCTGGGTGGACAACAGACTCCAGCCTACCCTTGGGAGTAATATAAGCCATTGCTTCTTGACGTGGATAATAAATCTTAACTGGATGGCAGCAAAACCAGACTGGGGCATGAAGTGTGCAGCACTTTGGCACTTCTAAGTAGTGCAGAATACATTTCCTCAGCTGTGCAGATGCCAGGACACCACCAAACCTTTCCTCTCTCATCTGAATTAGCTTCTTACAGAAGGCTGAGGCAAGCTCATGTTTCCAGCCCTCAGTGCTAAAGCGCTTTATGGCTCGAGGCTAAGGATATGCAGAAAGCTTCTCACAGGCTCCTGCAGGCATGCAGATGGCTTTGCCTGTCTTTCTGTTCTGGTACAGGCATTTTTATGATAAGGAGAAAGCTTGTCTGAGCAGAAACCACAAAAGAAATCACTCTGAAAGCCTTGAAGAAATTCCCCAAGGGCCAGAGGTACATCATAGACATTGTTGCCTTCAACAGTAACGGAAAAGTTCAATTTTTCAGCTGTTTCTTCTGCCTCAGAGACAACAATTTGCGATGTTGATTAACGCACTCTGGGAAAATCTTTAGGTAGCACAGTGGTGAATATGACAGAAACTTTGTTATGTAACTAAATATAATCAAATATTTCATGTGCACTGAAAATATCCTATGTAATGGGGGTTTTTTAATATTCAGGTAATTTCATAAACACAAGTTCATAAAACCTACATTTTCACTCTTACAGAAACTTCCTTACTTGCTTATTCATATATATATATAACTGCACATGGGTACGTTATATGTATGTTTATTTTGATATCCAAAATGGCTCTCAAAACAGATAATTTGCGAGTACATAAATATTTTCCTGAATGTTTCTATGTCATTGTTACCACGAGTCTTATGCTTCCCTCTGAATTCTTCTAGAGCAGAAAGGCAAGCCACATCTTCCTCTTTCTGCTTTGCTCCCTTTCATAAAATCATAGAAATCAAATGCTGTCAGATGAAAGTAGACCAATTGTATTTTGGACCTCTGGAAAAAAGTCTGAGGAATATGGACATGCAGACATGCAACTCTTACAGATTTGAATAATTAAACAGCTCACAGAAAAACCTTATTTTTCAATTATCTTGCTACCAGACATGGACAGGAGTGGAGGGCACTGTAAGTTACTGTGAGAAGAGTTATCTTCACCCTGTATTTATATTCACTTCTCTGTTTGCTTTATGTTATTATGCATTTGTGAGCTCCTACACAGGTGTTTTTGCAGAGCTTCAGAAGAGTGTGGGACAGTATTTTAACAAGTTTTGTGTGGCAATGTGCCTCAGGGACGACAAAGAGTTACATTGTCCCACCCCAAACCCCTTGTGAAGGACAGCCCAGGAGTTCTGATTGGGTTTGAGTCCCTCGGGGGTTCTCCCTTGGTGTGCTTCTACTGGTCCCTGACCCTGAACTCCACCATCAAGGGTGGAGACCCTCGGGGGTTCTGTCCCTCAAAAACCCCTGCTGTGCCTCTGTTGGGGGCTCTCTGTTCTGGACCTGAGTTTGTTCCCATGCTGAATAAATGGTTTCGTGAACGGGAGCCCGTCTCGGTTGGTGTTTCATGCTGGTCCCCAGAATCCTGCTGCTTCCCTGGACGAGATCCTGAGGTTGCGCACTGCAACAAGTTTTGTATCCTGAACACCAGCCCTGAGCTATAACAGATTATAAAATACTGCCAACTGCTCTGGAGGACTGAAGAAGAGCTCCAGTCATCAGCACAGAGAAAGGCCTCTGATCTTCACCAGGGGAGACTCATAGAGAGGATGGCTAGTCCCTGCTGTTCTCTCTTTTCGCTTCTACTCCTGTCTGCTCATGGCACTTGAGAGTAAGGCAGTTCTACCATCTAAATGCATTAGTTGAGAAACACCATTTCTCCGGGAGGAGAAAAATACCAATTTCCTCTTGTGATTTCTAACTTTCTTTATAAATGAGTTAAAAATTTCTCACAGAAGATCCCTCAGAGAGGACAGTCAACCAGCTGGTTGTTTTACCCCAAGAGACTGTCTTGGGTTACTCCAAATTTCCTTCTGAGTGGTGCAAAGCACATACAGATGAAACTGAAACTACAGGATCTTTATTTTAGTGCTCATCTTTTTATTTACAATCAAGATGGTTCCTCGTACCCACCTGGTCTTGGATGGGGTAGGGGGAGCTGTGCTGGGCTGTCTGCAGGAAACACCCTTCCTCTGGAATGCAGGGGGGGAAGGAGAGGCAGGTGCTCCTCATTGCCTCCTGCTTAGAGCTGCTGTCTGTGGGGGCCAGGAACAGCTCAGGTAGGTGAAGGGCCTTGCTGTGCTCCACTGCCGTTAATGTTGGAGAGAATTTGGAATTGGCTGAGTAAATGCCTCAGACAAATGCTCAAAGTAACTATGTATTTTTAAAAAAATAAAATACAAAAATATTTTAGTGTTAATTCCTGCCTGGATGTTGTAACCTTGAATCTTCCTCTCTTATTTTACTATTTCATAAAGTGTAGAAGCCAACAATGGCCCCAGCCTGGGTGGATGTATAGCTGAGATAGGATTCCCTCCAGTCCCTCTGGAACTCCCAAGGAGGTGAAGCAAGACTCATGTTCGTGTTAAAGCAGTAAGAGCCTGATGTAATCTTTCTCTTGCGACTTAGAGGATCCCAAAACCTGGTCCTTGCCCCCTCAAATTGCTTCTCTGTATGCTTATTGCATAATGCCTTCTGGCAGACTAGGCAGTGAGTGTGTACAACCAGGCTTTGTTGAGCACCTGGCTTTGTGATAGCAGCATGGCTTTGGGATGGGAGAGGCTCAGAGCTGTTGTCCCTCCTCCAGCCTATCCACTGTGCAAAGAGATCGGCCTATATGACATTCCCTGTCTAAGAAATCTGAATCCCAAGAGCTGCTCATCCCTGCTTCTGCTCCGTGCTGAAAAGCAGGTGCTATCCCCAGCTGCTCCAGTGCTGGAGTTTGAGTAAAGCACCTGTGATGTGTGGTGGGTCATCTGCAGCACTTGAAACAATCCACAGCCTAAGTGTGCCTGTGACACTGGCCAGCAGGGAGTGTGAGGTTGAAATCCTTACTTTGTGAGGGCCAAAGGGAAGTTTGCTGAGCTGATGGGATCTGCTCTGGCAGCCTGCAAGGCCCCACCACTCCACACTGTAGAGAGCTCCTCTGAGTGCTAAGGGAATGTGTCAGGGGAGATCAACAGCAGTATGGCATCTCTTTGGCTGTTGCAAGAAGAAAAGTCTCGTAGCATGTGAATTACTTTGAAGTTTGTGAGTCTGTGTCTTGCAGTACTAACACAAGGAATTATAGAATCATAAACTCTGGTTAGGTTGGAACAGATCGTTCAGATCATCAAATCGAACCATTAGTCAAATATTGACAGGTCTACCATTACACTACGTCCCTGTGTGCTACATTTGCACACTTTTTAAATACCCCCAGCGACTTTACCACTTCCCTGGGCAGCCTGTTCCAATGCTTGACAACCCTTTCAGTGAAGAAATTTTTCCATATATCCAATCTGAATCTCCTCTAGCTCAGTTTGAGGTCATTTCCTCTTGTCCTGTTGCTTATGCCAAGGGTGCAGCTGTATCTTTGTGTGGCTGTAAGTGTGCTTTTCCCCATGGTACAGACATTGCTGGTTCTCCACCTGTATCCTACCTCGCACCACCTACCAGACCCTTGCTCTGGCCCACTGTGTTTCTTGGTGATAAATATCATCCTCGAGGGTTTTCAGAAGCTGGATATTCAAACAGCCAATGGATTAAAAACACTGAAGTCATCATCTTCTAGTTGAGTTAGCAGAGCAAAATCCACTGCTGCTATGAGTGCTGCTTATGCAGTGTGGAGTACATTCCTCCACAAAATGTCAAAGTGTTTATTGAGGAAATCTCAAGAAAACAGCTATATTCAATGGTTATATATTAGTTCTTCAAAATAAGAAAAAGTAGTTTGTTTTATTTGATTTGATTTTATTAACCTTAAATAAATTGCTGTGAAAGCAAACAAATTGTGCAAAGATTGCTGTTGGCTGATTTACCAGTGAGAGTGTTTCTAACTGTACAGTTAATGTAACAATGTAAATTCAAATTAATGTAACTGTACAATGTAAATCCAAAAAGAACTAGACAGTCTAGCTCCTGACTGGGAGCTGGTTTATAGGCCCTTTTGAGATTTAATGGCTGTTGCTATTGCAACATTTAAACCGTTTACGAGATAAATGGCTGAGATAAAATCTAGGTATCATTGCTTTTTAGAGCTGTGGGGATACTTCCATGCCTAGAGAGCAGCTTCTTGCAGATAGTTTGTGGAGACTGTTTGCTTTTGAAAAATCAGTGTATCAGTCCCTGTGTCTCTAATGCCATTCACCCCAAAAGATGCAACAAGAGTTTGGTGCTCTGAAAAAAACTTTACTCTTAATTCATACCCTCTCTGTTGTGCAAGCTGACTTCTGAAAGAGCTAGTTTTGAGAGTATTGTGGAGTACACAATTCATCAAACTTTTCCTCCCACCATACCCCATGTAATAAAGGGAAAACGCCGCAATGGAAACTTTTTGTGATATTTCTTCTGGAAGAAATGGAATAACAAGATAACAGGAGAGTTTGCTTCTTGCAATCTCTGCCTAAGGTCAGAGCAGTCTTTGAAGCCTGGCTTGGAGACATCACAGCATTGGAAGAGGCAACTGCTGTGCTGCTCTCTGCTTTCAAATATGTGAGATTCAAACAGGGGAAAAAATGCTTTTTCACTTTTATTAGTAAAATTTCTACAGGAGAAAACCCAAGTCCAAGGTCTATGAATTTCATAGGATTTTGCATGATGGAATTTGCCTAGGAGTGATATCTGAGACATGAAGGGCTATAATTGAGACTAAGGACTGAGTGCTGATCTGTGTTTTTTATTTAAACTATGCTCTACTCCCTGTCCTGGGTCTTAGTTGCTGATTCTACTCATTTGTTAAGACTGTTGCTCAATGCCAGTGATTGTGGTCATTGCCATTGATTCAGCCACACCAGCCAACTTCCTTCCAAAACTTTCTTATTCATTGTCTCCAGACTGAAAAAAAATAAATATCCATGAGCCAAATGGAGAGGATTAGAAGACTTGGACTATGAGCCCATGAAAGTTGTTATTCAGATTTTCTCCTGAGGGAGGCATGAGGGATTCACCTGCCCCATGGGAAGTTTTAAATCAGAAACACAATAATATCTTTTGTGGTGGTTTCCACTTCTGGCTGTCCATCTGGGCATCATAGAAAAGACAAAATGCTTTCTAAGGAACAATTTAAGAGGGACAGCTCTGTTTGAGAAAACCAAACAACAGCTACAGATGTGTTTGAGAATCACTCTGATGTGGGGCTAGTTAGTGAGAAAGATGTAGGCTGAAAGAGGAGGTGTAGAGCAGCCATGAAGACGATGCTCTAAAAGCCCAGAAGTACTTTCCTCCTAAGCATACAGCAGCAGAACATGGTTATATTGAGGAGTGATAGCACTTTCTGCATGGTGGACAGGCTGTTCCTAGCAATAATGTGCTCTTAATGGGGAAACATCTTCCATTAACTGGAAAGATGGATACGTGGTTTTGAAGAAGAAAGAAGAAGATGATTAATGCTGATACAGGAAAATCATAAAAGGTTATTGAGCAGAGCAAAGTTATGATCTTTGATCTGTTTCACTGAAAACGACTCTTTAGGGTGCATCCTCAAGCAATTCACAACAACCTCAATGAAGATGACCATAACTGAGAGCAGAGAAAGGGTGCTTTCAGCTGTAGCTGTCTTACTTTAATGAGACACACACCTTGAAGTGGCTTGGACCCTTCTGAAAATAGTGTCTGTTTCATGCAGGCATGCTAACACATGGTAATGGGGATGAGCTGCTTGCTGCAGTGTTTAAAATGGGATTCAGCCCAGCAGCTGTGCTGCTCCATCACTCGAGAGGTATCCTCCTCTCTACAGTACTTTTGCAGTGTGCCCAGAAGGTCAGCAGCTCAGGAAGGGTTTATAGTGGTGATGGTAGAAGTGTCTTGGGCTTTTTAAATGTTTTTTTTTTCTGTATTCTTCCATAATACTCTGCTAGAAGCCCCATCTAGCTTGGACAAGATGTGCAGAGTTTCTGCAGTAGCTTCCACTGTATCAGGATGATCTCTCCTATGCTGCACTGTACTGAAGAGCTGTTAGTTGAAAATGGAAATCACTCATGTTCTTTGGTTCTGAAATTGCATTTGATAAAAATCAACACACCTTGGTGATTAACTAAATAGGCCAGTGATTCAAAGGTAGCATTCCCAAAATAAAGTATACCAGCACTTTCATCTATAACTGGTACATTTCAAATGCCACTCATGCAGGGAGGAAGTGTTAGCGTTGGACCCACATTCTTGCCAAGAGGATCATGGGGGACAAGGCTCTTCGTGGAGGTTTTGTGCAATAGGATGGATGGGGTTCAAAACTCTTACCAGCTCTTTTATTTACTTTGCTCACCTTTGAGAAAGATTTCCTTTAGAGAATAGGTAAACAATAAGAGCTAATACAGCTTCTGGATACAAGAAATTATCTGCTTCTGGTAGTTATGAGCACTGCAAATTACTCATGGAAAATTCACTCTGGAAATAAAATTAGTGATTATGCTGTGACTGTTTCTGAAACTGTTCCAAATGACCAGCATTCTTGTGTAGTTTCCTTCAGCCCAGGTTTAAAGCATTTTGCAGACATTAATTACACCTACCATGTGGCAGGACAAGAGAAGAGATGATGATGCAAGGAAAAGTAAAATAGGATGAGACTGCGTGACTGTTTGAAGGCTGAGTCTGTCGCTAATGCTTTGTGGCCTTCTGTAAAACAACGCCAACTTCCAATTATTTTCAACTGGATTCCTGAAGTGATACCCACTTCAATGGCACTATATACACGAATGGACAAGTACAGGAAATAGAGTGGTCAAAAGACATGTAATTAAGAACAATTTTCTCTTGAAAAAAGTATCAACTCTGGGCCCACTTATAGAGAGTTAGCAAATATTGAAGTGCTTCATCTATATGCAAACTGCAGGTCTCAGTAGCCCTAGTTGCTCTTCACTGCCCCTGACCCAATTATATAATTACTTTTAAAGAGTCATTTATCTACTAAAGTGTCTTCTCACTTTTGAAAATCCCCATACATTAGTGAGTGAAGGGAAAGAAGGGAATATTCTCTTTACAAAGTAAGTATGATCAAAGACTCTGTACTGGACCTCTAAGAGTCAAAATAATGTCAAATAAGATTGTCAAACACTGGGGGAACTGCTTTATCTTCCTGTCCAAAGGCACAATAAAGCCATGTGCCTGGGGCATTGTCCTTGTCCAGTTTCTTCCTGACCTCTAGTAACACAGACTGTACAAACCCCTTGTGCAGCCTGCTCCCATCCTGCATTAATTTCTCACTCTAGAAAGCTTTTAGCTATTTAAATGCTCTTGCTGCAGCTACAGCCCGTTAAATTAAGTTTTCTACACTGAGCACAGTGAAGAATGTATTCCCATCTGCGAGTGCTGATATCTGTCCCTGGGGCCACAGAGCAGTAGTGGATTTCCTTTGATGGCAAAGCTGGCTGAGAGCAGTTCTGCTCTTCTTCCTGTGGGGCATTCCCCTCTTCCCTTGCTCCTGCCAGCCCCTGCCTGCCTGAGGCTCTGCAGGGAGTTCAGCACAGTGCCTGAGAGCTTCTTCAACTCCTGCAGGGCCTTTTCTAAAGATAACCTCAGACCTGGAGCTCAGCTGAGCCCTTGATGTATTGATAGCAAACTGCTGTGGAGAGGTGTGGGGCTTCCCACTTAAGGAAAACACTACAGTATCGATACTCTGCCTTACTCCAGCTCTGTCAGTCTAGCTATGAACCCTTTGCAGCTGCATACTCCTTGAAGCACAGAGCCCAAAGTATATGACTTGTCAGATCCCATAGCTCCTCAGTGAAGGTTTGATTTTTTCATGTGTTGAAAGATAGAACACCTCTTCATATTTCCTAACATGGCCCTAGATGTGGCCTTTCTTCCATAGAAGTGGTGTAGAGTGATTATAGAGTGATTTGCATTCACTTTGTCCTACTGTGTCTAAATATGTATATCTTGACTACATCCCCGTGTTCACTCTGAGTTCTCTAGAGTGTACAAAATGTAGTTGTTCTTCTCATAACCTCTGTGTAATGGGTTTATGTCTTCCTGAAATGAAACCTGTACTCAATATTGCACTGTAGGGAAAAAACTGCCCTGAGTAAAGCCTGTTCGTTTTTTAACTAAGTTTCTTAAGTATTGAGACCTGTGTAAATACTGGAAACTCTGAATCAATGTGGAACTTTTCTTTTTTCTGGGATAGAATTTTTGGTAGTTTTACTTTATTTTGAGGGTTGGGTTTGGGGGTCTTTTAGGTTTGTTTGTTTGTATGTTTGTTTGGAACATAGGGACAGAATTTGACTTGACTTGTTAAGATGTTTAATTATAAGGTACCTAATCTATCATCATCATTCTGTGAAGTATGCTCCTGTTGAGTTCACTTCTGGAGCAGTGAGATGTGTGGAGAGATGCTCAAAGCCTCTGGCACTGATGTCCCCCTGGCTTGTCCCCCAGTGCTGAGACATCACTGGCAGGATGAATTACTGCCCCAGGGTGGACAGCAATGGACAGAAGCAGTAACAGCATTTTTTGATGTAATGTCAAGGTGCACATTTGGATGCTGGGATCTAGCTTGTTCTAATTTTAGTAACACAGATATGCACAGAAGAATTCATTCACCCTTATAAATTGACACAGCAAAAGAAGCCAAGTATTTAAATAGATCTACTATTCTTTCTACCCTTGTGTAAAGATCTCCCCTCAGTTCTTGGAAGATTAGAAATGAAACAAAGGACCTAATTTCACAACAGTGTATCCTCTATGAATTTATTCAGCTATTCCTGATCTTTCACAACTGGCCTACAGTGGTCTTCCTTCTGTAAGTCTAGTCACAATTTCTGATATATGTTATTGTGAAACCTGAACTGAGCTAGGCACGTTTTGCATTCTGTCAAAAAAGTGAAAACAAGCAAGACTTCAATACAGAAGGTGACATCATTGTCATTATTATTATTAATATTATTATTACTAATAATCAATTAATAGTCTGAATTAGACTGATATCTTAAATAATTACAATTGTGAACTTCTTCAGTGACAGACTTCATATTTTTGGCAACTAATAACATTAAAGTAGAGGCTCATCAAGGATTGTTGCCTATAAAACTGGCAAGCTGTTTTAAGGATGCATGTGAAGCAATGCAGAGAAAATGTCTCTTTTCCTCTTTGAGGAATAGCAAGCTCATGGAAGATGGTGACATAAACTCAATGTTTTGGGATCAGGATTGAATATTTATATCATAAAGAACATAACATTTAACTGTATTCTTTCAGGGAAGTTCTTAAACATGTCACTTAGTAGGCTATGAACATCTCAATTAAAAAAATATGGAGAAAGTAGTAGATCACATCTCTAATCCATTCACAGGCATAAACCAATGAAGATAACGTTGAGACCTGTGAGAAGGATTGGTGCTTAAAATAATAAGTATTAATCACTAGTAACAGGGCAAAGTAATGCTCTCTTGACCTGAATCAGTGAAATAAGAGATTTATGAGATGCCTGTCAGTATAAGTTTTTGCTCTGCAAAATCTCCTGAGGCTGGCAGGAGTACAGCCACTACGATGCTTCAGGAATTCATTCCCATGTCCAGGATCCTGTTGGCCCGTTCCCTTTTCCTACACAGGAAATGATAATAAATAAAGTATCCCGAATTTCCCAGCTCTGTAAGTGTCCTTGGTTGTGCAGTTAGATAAGGTCAGTGCTTGAGGTAGTTGCTTTGATAGCAGAGAGTGCAAAGAGTGGGCTTACACCTATAACCTTCTTGCCCTAACACACCCTCTATGAAAAAGCTTTTTCCAGGAACTCATAGTTAGTTTGAGTCATTATTTCAATGTATTTTTCTTAGCTACATAAATTAGGTGAACTAAACTAAAAGATTTTATGAGTAAGAGCTGAGAGATCAGTCTAAGCATCCCTTGTCCCTGGCATCCTGGGTAGCTCTGAGGAAGGGCAATTATTAGGATTAAGTCTGCTTCAAATTAGCCATAGAGTCCCAGAATACTGCCTGTGCTGGCAGCCCAGCCAGCCAGTCACCCCAACTCTGTGCATTAGCTCTGTCTGGGTAGAACAGACCACCTTGAACCCCACTGAAGCAGGACAGCCTGCTTCATGTCTGATGTGAGAGCTGAAGTGGTTTAGTACTGGAGGCTGAGTTGTTCCAGCATGTTACTCGTCCCTCGACTGCTCTCAGAGCAGTGCCATATGTGGTAAGTCCCTTTCTATTTCTCACACTGAGCAATCAAGTGGGTTTTCTATGAGACTGAGTTTCCCAGGACTCTCAAGTCCTGTGGATGTTACATAAAATGGGCTAAGAAATAAGCCTACCTCTCTCTTTTGGGAAGAATTGGAGCGTTGTTGACTTGTGAGAGGGATCAGGAGTGGAAGGTGCTCAGTATCGAACAGAATTCAGCCCATCAGTGAAATCTGATTGAAAGGAGGAAAAAGTGTTTGAGATTTGATCAGAACATGCAATGCAGGGCCTTTACATCCTGCCTGGTCTTCTCTATTTCTCTTCCATTTCCCTGACAACCTCGGACAATGTGCTACAGAGGAGTAGGGTTGACTTTTGTCGACTATCCAGAAAATTTCTAGGTATATACAAAACTGAAGATTAATTCTTATCTTGGTATTCTTTTCCAAATCTACTGAATTGCTATGAAACATTCTGATTTTTTTTAAACCAGAAAGTAATACTTGTACAGAATATAATATGGAAAACAATTCCTAGACTTCCTCTAATGCTGTTGCATGTGGAGTACTGGGAAAGCTTACTTTGTGGGGAAGAAGAATTAAACATCTCTTCTCTTTTAAGATTATTGGAAGTTGAGCAGTACAGTTTGTTGTCATAATTACTTACATTTAAACTGTAAAAAGAAGAAGTTTGCAAAAACATCTGAGGAAAAACCTTTCAGATAGGAAATTGTACTTTCTTATCAGTTGATTTTGGGCTTGACTTCAGACAAGGTCAGTAGCCTGAATGCAACCAAATTTCAAACACTTGTATGTCTCCTATGTCAAACCAACACTTCTATAAATGCATTAATTTTTCTTGCAGAATCCCAAACAGACTGTTGTGTTGTTCTGGTCATGAGTAAAGCCATGCTTCCGTGAACTTGAAATTACCAATGT
Organism: Poecile atricapillus; assembly: GCF_030490865.1. Classification (NCBI taxonomy): domain Eukaryota; kingdom Metazoa; phylum Chordata; class Aves; order Passeriformes; family Paridae; genus Poecile; species Poecile atricapillus. The sequence goes on from NC_081251.1 coordinate 14,804,419, forward strand.
AGAGATTCTAAAAATCTGCGGTGTGGGAACATACTTTGTTAATCTTGGATGTCTAGTGGGAATGATTTGAATGCTTGTTTGCAACTAAGTGTCTTAAGGGAGAATAAGATGATGGTTTTGCATGATTTGCCAGTGAAAATTTGTTGTCAAACTGCAGCAATAATAAAACCTTTTGAATTTAACTTTTGGTAACAACCTAAGAGTTTATCCTCCATTTGGATGCTTAAACAAGACTGAGTTTTAGTATGTTCTTGGAAGCCTGTTTATTATTTTTATTATGTTTATTATTTAACACAAACATGTTAAGTAATAAACATAATGGAACTTAACTTCCCATTTTCAACTCCACTGTGAGTTGGGCTTAAACGCTTCCACATACTCTGCTGCCCTGTTACCTGTTACCTCAAGGGAATGATTTCTTTAAAAACCTAAAGAGATCTAATAAAGAGCAGCGTGTCAAAAGGAAGGAAGTGCAGGTTTTGGGAAGTAAAATATGAGGAATAATGAAGGATTAAACTATATCCAAGTCCTCTTTGACCATGCTGGTGGGACTTTTTTGGAGGCGTGTTGTATTGAGATGACTTGAAAGAAAAGTGTTATGGTTGGCTGACCCCAGACAGCAGCTAAGCACCCCCACAGCTGCCTGCTCACTCCCCTTCCAGGTGGGATGGGGAGCGAACAGGAAAAGCAAAAGTGAGAAACTTTGTGGGTCAGGATTATGAAATGTTAATAAATAGAGGAGGGAGAAAAAGTAAAACAAATTATGCAAAGGCATTTATTCATCACCTCTTACAAGTAGACCCATTTACCAAGAAATGGCTTCCTTGCAAGACAAAATTCATGTTTTTATTGCTGAGCACAGCGTCACATGGCTTAGAGTATCTCTTCAGCTGGTTTGGGTCAGCTCTCCTGGTTGTGTTTCCTCTCAGCTTCTAGCCTGTTCCTGATCTACTCACTGGTGTGGGACAAAATGAGAACCAGAGAAGGCTTTCACCCTGTGCAAGAATCGTTCAACAGTAGCCAAAACAATGAGGTGCCAACTCACACATGTATTTTGGTTACAAATCCAAAGCACAGCACAATATGGGCTGTAATGAACAAAGTTAAGTCCACCCCAGCCACAGCCACTATAACAGCAAACTGGGGACTGCATACCTGATAATGAAACTTTGTTGGGCAAGCTGGTAGCAGGTAGGTTGCATTTTTTTGCATTTTTAAAATTTTCATCAGGTGATAATTTCACATAAACTGAAGCAGGCTTGCTCATCATTCATGCCTTGTAGAGGACAGCTTATAGCTACAAAAAATGGGGAAAGTCCTAATTTTCTCTAGAATTTTTACCTTTCAAATTAACTTTTTTATTACATTTTTGGGAAAAAATGCTGATAAGCTTTCTCACACAGGTTACTCTCAATCTTTAAAATTTGTTTTTCTAGATTTAAACTTTATTCTACCTCGTCTACACAAGCATGCCCCCAAAGTTTCCATGTGCTTCATATAAAATTCTGGTGTGTTGGCAAGGTAAATAGAATTAGCCATAAGGTCCATTTGAGCTTTCTGTATGTTTGGTTTAGTGTGAATTGATAACATGCTTTTTTTTAGGAACAGGAATAAAGTCCCCATCTCATGGAAAATTTGCACTCTTTTTGGCTGCTCTTTGTGGCTGCCTGTTTAGTGCAATGATGTGGGAAAATGATTGTGTTTAGTGAAATTACAGTGCTGGCCTTCAGCCATTTCTGTAAGTCCTGGTGCAAGGAGACTTCCAGATACTACTTCTTGCCAAGTTGTAATGAAATTAGTTCATAATGTGGTGCTCTAAAGCAGTTGGCTCCACAAAGCCATTTGTCTGACTGTGCTAATGTAATAAAAACCATGAAAATTTGTCTATATTTAAAAGTGAATTTGGAAATCAGTTATCATTGGGGAAATTCATACAGTCATAGAGTGGTTTGAGTTGTAAAGGGCCTTAAAGACCATCTACTTCAACCCCCCTGCCATGGGCAGGGACACCTGCCACTAGACCAGGATGCTCAAAGCCCCATCTAACCTGGCCTTGAACACTTCCAGGGACAGAGCATCCACAGCTCTGCTGTTGAGCATGCAACTGTCTTCTTGCCATCTCCAAAATTTGAATAAGCTCAATACATCACTTCCTTCTGATCTACTGAAACCTGACAGGATGCTCAGAGGAGCTAGAGGGGGGTTGTTGACAGAGCTGTAAACTAGCTTAGAAAGGGGGAAAGGGACAAAACCAGGCTGACCAGTGAAAAACAATGGGACTGTGTGCCAAATCTTGAGGAAATGAACATTAATGGGATCCCTCAGTCTGCTTCACAAGGTGTTGGCTACAATGTACCACACCCAAAACGTGCCCTGAACTGAAGGACCATGGACTGCAAAAATGATTAAATCCCAGCAGACCCTGAAATTGTGCAAGATCCACTACTGCAGGTGGATCCCTACAAATCTCTAGGGCCTGATTTGATTCGTGCAAGAACCCCCAAAGAGCTAACTGATGTTACCACAAATCCTCTCTCAATGATTTTTGAGCGGTCTTGAGAATTTGGAGAGGTCTCAGCTGATTGGAAGCTGGCAAACATTGTCCTTTGCAAGAAGGGCAAGAAGGGCAAGAAGGATGACCCCAGAAAGTACAGGCCTGTCAGTTTCACTTCAGTGCATGGGAAAGCTATGGATTAATCTGGGAGGTATTGAAAACCACCTGAAAGGTAACATGAAGTTTGACCACCAGCATGGCTTCATGAGGAAAAAGTCCTGTTTGTCAAATCTGATTTCCTTTAATGTCAAGATACCCCACCTTGCTGATCAAGGGAAGCCAGTTAATATAATCTTTTTGCATTCCAGTGAAGCTTTCAGTACTGTCTCTCACAGGATCCTCCTGGACAAAATGTCCAGCACACAGCTGGATAAACACATTATAGGGTGGGTGAGAAGCTGGCTCATGGGTCAGGCACAAAGGGTTTCTGTGAATGGGCTGACATCAGGCTGGTCACCTGTCACTAGTGGGGTTCCACAGGGCTCCATCCTCAGCCCTGTGCTCTTCAACATCTTCATAAATTACCTGGATGAAAGACTGGAAGGGATACTGAGCAAATTTACAGATGATACAAAATTGGGAGAAGCTTTTGATTCCCTCCAAGTCCTGCAGACAGACCTTGACTAATTAGAGGACTGAGCAAACAAAGCAATCACACAAAGCAATTACACAAAGCTCAGCAAGGGAAAGTGCTGGATTTGGCACCTGGGGTGGGGCAACCCTGGATGGACAGAGAGATTGGGGAACAAGAGGCTGGAAAGTAGACCCACAGAAAGCAACCTGGGCATCCTGGTCAATGGCAAGTTGAACAGGAACCAGCAGTGCCCTGGCAGCCAGGAGGGCTAACCCTGTCCTGGGGGCATCAGGCCCAGCATCACCAGCTGGACCAGGGAGGGGACTGTCCTGCTCTGCTGAAATTTTGTCAGGGAAGGTTTAGGTTGGATATTAGAAAGAGGTTCTTCAACCTGAGGGTGGTTGGGCACTGGAACAGGCTCCCCAGGGAAGTGGTCACAGCACCAGACTGACAGAGCTCAAGAAGCTTCTGAACAATTCACTCGGGCACATGGGATGACTCTTGGAAATGGTGCTTGCAGGGCCAGGAGTTGGACTCAATGGTCCTTGTAGGTCCTTGTAGGTCCCTTTGAACTCAGCATATTCTGTGATTCTGTGATTAAGTGTCCAGACTCCCTCTACCATTAATGAAGGTCTAGTAATAGCAATGAACGAATTATTCAGCTGAGCAGCCCCTGTGTACCTACTTTATGGTGAGCTGAATTGCTCTTCAGGCTCCAGTGACTCTAATGGGACTATAAGAATCAAGTAACACAAAAGTACCTAAATTTAAGTCATTGTTTCACACTGATTCTTGTAAATTATGTTCCCTAGTCAACCAAGAGCATCAGACAATTTTAAAGAGCATTTTGCTTGACCCATTTTAGAAATCTGCCTTAGGGGATACATTAATTTCCATTTATCTAACATGAAATTAGGTCTATAGCTTTAAGATAACTATAAAGTTTAGAAATCCTAAAACTCTCCAGTTGATTCAATCCCCATATGGTTATGACCAGAACCTAAACCAAGATAACAGTTTGAATATATGTTGTCCTATTGCTTAAAATAAGACCTGGAGAAAAACACCATATGTATGTATAACTTCAGCCTCAATCAAGGTCAGAAAAGATTTTTGCTTTTCTCATATATCCATATTTAAAATGAATTCTGGTTTCATAAAATACATAATCAGTGCTGTGCTCATTCCTGTAAGATGTCTGAACTATCAGTTTAACAGAACACAAATGGTTGGGTTTCTATGTGTCCTGTACATATAGAGTTAAAATGTATATGTCTCCTGTGTATTATTAATCAGAAATGCTGTGTTTAGTTTTAGTTGCAGTAATCTCCAATTGCTACCAGGAAGTTAAATCACCACACAGCTTAAAGTGAGGCCAGCATAGTACTCTGGATGTTGTTTCGAAGCTGAAGGACTAACAGGTTCTGTGGCTCTGGCCCAAAAAGGCACTGTAAAATGCCAGGATACTGGCCTCTTCTGTAACTTTAAAAATAATCTTTGTTATTCTGAAATCATAGTGATTCAGCAAAAGGTGTGTGATCAGTAGGACTTTTATAAGACAGTCAGTATAATCAAAAGTGTTTTTCATTTAATGTAAAACATGTGTCTGTATCAAATGGTGCAATGGAAATCAAGCAACCTAGAGAAGTAAAAACTCTTCACAGTCTATCACCAGTGTTCACTCACAGGATTTCAATCACTATTGAGATGATGATAAAGTTCATTTCATGCTCAAATTACTGACATTACTATCCAGTAGATACACAATTCATTTTACTGCTAGGCCTTATCATTTAATAGTTTCCTCTAGGATGCACATCAGAAAAAATCAAGCAATGCTGGAAATTAATGAGTTTTACAGGAGCTTACATTTAATGGAGGAGAAGGTGGATCCATTGGTAGCTGTTTCTCACTGAGGGTGCAAAAGTTTATGTGAACTGGGTGAAGTAGATAACTGAGCTAGAGATACTTGGTTATTTATTTACAGAAATTTCCCTGGCCTGGCAAAGCTCCCAAAACTGATCAGCTGCTAATTTCTACTGGAAGCTGCCTAAGGAAAGAACCAAGCTCCTCAAGAAGAAAAACAAGTATTGGTTACCTTCCAAAAACATTGTGTTTTACACTATGGTCTGTAGATCATATGTCTGGTCACCTTGTGACTAGTGCTACAATGTGGACATCTAAATCTTGAAGGTCTTAGACACTCACCAAAAGCAGCAATATCAGTTGCTCTGTCCTTATCTTCATCTTCTATAACACCCTCCTGAATATAAAATATGACATTTAAAGTCAGTCACACATGACTATTCTATCTTTTAGGACCTCTTGAAAATAATTAATTTGGCTTTATATCAGGAATGGCAGACTTTGTTCTTAGAGAAATATTTCAACAGTTTCACTGATCATTTTTTTTCCTCCAGATAAAAGGAAAGTGTTGACAAGAGAGTGCACTTTGGTGCTTGGTGGTTTTTTGGGTTTTTTTTTCCTATATTAATTCAATTTAAACAGACTTGCACATTTGTATGTTATGCATGAACACACACACACAACTCTATACTGGTATGAAAGCAAGTCCCTGCTAAACATTTTTAAATGTTTCTTTTCAGCTTAGATTCTATTTATATAGCAATGACAATTTAAAGAAAAGCCCCAAAGACAAAATAAGACTTCCAGCAGAATAAATAGTTTCCTTGGAACAGCAGGCAAACCACTCAGTAAGAAGGTGTAAAAGGGTTGTAAACTGCAGGCCTGCAAAGTAAAACAAAATGCTCTCCTTCTGGCTAAACTGGTGAGCCACCACTCTTCAGTTCTGCTTGTAATTTGGATGACTCACCAGGACTTTTCAGTACCACTACTTATTTATCTACAATTACTTCATAACTCTTCAGTTATGTAGGACTTCTTGGATTCCAAAACCTGCTTTAGGAGGGCGGAGATAGCAGGATCTTTTTATAGACCTGGGTTTGCAGTGAGCAATCTGTGTTATCAGATGGAGATGTTCTCAGTGGTTGTGCTCCTCAGGTGGGCAGCGTCACCAGCACCGAGCTGGGCTGGGGCTGAGCTGTGCTTTCAGAAGTGGAGGATCCCACTGGGACAAGGTTCCCATGATGAGAGATTGGCAGAGTACAGGGAGCTCTGTAAGGATGTGCATGTGTGTGCACAGAAATTTGCTTGAACACATGTCATGGGGTGACTTTACCTTTAAGGTGGTTTTGAGAGCTAAAGAAGTTGAAGTTGCTGGGGACTGCCTGGAGTCTTTTCTCCTGACCAATTATTGGTCATTACTGAGAATTGACAGCCGTTTTAACCATTGAAAAGGGAGATCAACTTGTGAACCCTACCTTAAGATGTAAAGTCAGGGCACTTTAGGTCTCTTTGTTTTCTGGCTGTGAAAGGTAACAGAGCTCTGGCCTCCCGTTCCCTGCCCAGGCCATTCGGCCCAGGCGGGGGCTGGGCTGGGCCCAGCGGCTCCCGGCCGGGAGATGGGGCCTGCGGGGCTTGCCCCGGGCTCTGGCCGGGCCAGGCCGGTCCCTGGCTCGGCTGCAGTGATGGAGTTCACCGGGGACTGCCAAGTAAAGAAGGAGAAAAAACTCTGGACCTGCAGCGGGCTGAAACAGCAACTACTCTCTCCAGAGCAGCCATGGGGAATTTTCTATCGCAGACGGCTCCAGCTCCTGCACCAGCAGAAGTCACAGAACCATCTACAAAGCCTGGGCAAGATTTTAACCCTTTTATTACCCAGATGAGACTTGCAGATTAATCCTTTTATCCAGAGAGAAGAAAAGAGAGTGATCAGCATGTAAAGAGACTTTATGGACTGTCAGAGACAGTAAGGAAAGAGAGAATAAGGAGATGCTTTACAGCTGAAATATCTTTCTGTTAAAGCTGTGGAGATGGACAATAGTAGTTTAAAAAGACTCCTTTAATTCATGACAGAGTATGGGGAGGAATAAAGTGTTCAAAGTGTAAATTTTGAGTAAAAAGTAGAATAATTGTGATACAGTGAAGTGCTGGAAGATTTGAAGCCTTGGGAGGCAATGAGAAAAACTGTTTTCTAGTGAAGCTCACAGAGACAGATGAAGAAGACTTTTACCTTTGAATAACTCATCCTTAAAATGCTATCCCTAGACTCATGGCCCATACACACCTCAGAGTGATGTGAAATGGGAGGAGTGAGCTCTGATAACAGCAGTTCTGGGCAGCTACATCAGGGCAATAGAAAACTATAACAGAAATAGTTTTCTTGTGAAAAGCTCCATAAATTAACAGAAAGAGACTTCTGTTTCTCTACAAAGACTGATGAAAAGACTGTAACAGGAATTGGGACTGTTTTAACCACCAAAGTTCCAAAGTTTTTGTCTCTGTTGTCATGTGAACAAGAAAATGGTGGATAGTGGGGGATAAAAAGGGTTTTCTGGAAGTTTATTCTGGTGTTCTTCTTATTATAGTTTGTTAATAAACTTTCTTTATTCCTTTTAAGTTTTGTGCCTGTTTTGCTCTTGTTCTAATCCATATCTCACAGCAAGAAATAAGTAATTTTTTAGTTACTGGTTTAAAACCATGACAACACAGAATTGGTGAATGTGAAAATAGTCTTTGCAAAAGCTTAGGTGAGATAACACTGGGCGATGCCCACATTAATTCCACTGGCTCATTGTGATTTTTAATTTAAGGCTAAGACTAGAAAGCAGTAAAGAACTCAGCTCTGTGCTTTGGCATCATTGCCTGTATGCTCCTGTCAGTGGTTACCCAGATAATTGTTCAAGTGCAGCAAATATTTTAGAATAACTCTGCTCTAATTGCCATTAATGATATTTTGTCTCAGCAAATGTGCCAAAGATCAGTGCCAAGATTTTAGATATTAACCTACAGTCAATGAACAAGCACTGATTAAAGAAATCCACTTATTAAAAGAATGCATAGATTTATATGATGTGGAAAGGCTAATATTTAATTTCTCTGATTATAATAACATCTACCTTAAATTCTGATTTTATAGGCTGTATTTAGCAAGTCAGTTTTGCTCATGAATAAAATTAGCTTCTCAGAAAAGGCCAGCTGCTTCAGAATGGGATGTGATGCCTGGTCTCCTTCATACCTCATCTTAAGTCACACACAAAGCAGGAGAGCTGATGGTTGTGTTTCTTTATACCTGACTGGAGATGTGAGTCTGCCTGGAGTTACAGTGCTTCACACAGAGTGGCTGGAAGTAATTCTTATTAATAAAACTGCTGAGAGCTCTGCAGCTAAACCTTGCTATGAGCACTATTTCAGCAGCTTCATTTTGGAAATAAAAGGACACTTTTTTTGAAGAATGACCTTTTTCTTTTTCCAAGGAGCTCTATATCTAGTAATTATTCAGTCTTTAAATTTCTGAGATGTGTTACTATGTGCACACAAATCTTTTTGCATTGAAGCCTAAGCTCAAACCAGTAATGCATATGTATAACTTGGAACAATCCAGTGTGGAGAAAACAACCTGCAACTCCTATTCACACCAATAATGAAATTGTATTCAAAAACACCAGCCTGTTGAGCTTAGGGAGAACAGAAACCTAAATACTAACCATCTGTAACTTCACTCGGTTGCAGCTCTTGCCAGATTATCACCCAGGGACCCAGAAAGGAGTGGGACAGCCCTCCCCATCTGCCACCTCCAAAGATCCACATGGCTGTGCAGTGAACTGGGGTGGGAGTGCCCTGTCCCCATATCACACTTCATCACCTTGTGCTGGTGTGTTACCCAGCCAAGCAAGCCTCTGCCAGCTCTGGGCACTGAGCAGAGCTGGGCACAGGGGCCCCGGGGAGAGGGGAGGTCACCATGTGCTTTAGGGATGAGGGCAGTTCCTGCAGCACAGCTGCTGCAGCACCTGGGAATAGGAGCGTATGGGACAAGAGCCCCATGTGCTGGTGCTGCTGCAGGAAAGAATGAAATGTGGAGATAAACCTGAAGCTTTGGAAATGTATTCCCATGGGCTGTGAATGAGCAGGAACTTCCTGTGAGCAGGAAGACATGGTTTTTGGCAACTTCCCATGGCTCTGGCAGGATGACAGATTCGGGGAGGGAACATCTTGGTGAACCCTGCCCAAGGAGCAGCACCTAAGCATCTTTCTCATGAGCCCTGGATTTCTGCAGTCTTCCTGTGTATTCTGCCTATCCACTCTAGCCTGTGCCACGTGCTCTAGGATGACCCTGCTGAGCAGGGAGACTCAACCAGATGACCTGTATGGTTACTGTGGTCCCTTCCAACCAGTCCAATTCCACAGGATTCTGATTCCCTGCAGGAAAGCTGTGCACCCAAAACATGGAACAACATCCTGGCTGGGACTTTGGGACCCCCTGGCAGAGCCTAGTGGAGAAAGGTTGTATCCATGCCAGCTTCTAGGGCTGGCCTTTGCCTTTGATGGGGTGTTTTCTATCCCTCTAAGACCATCCTGAACCACAAACATGGAACTATCCCTGGCTGGTGCTGCTGGTGTTGCCTTGGTCCCAATTGTGGAGCTGCTGCAGGCAGCGCACGCTTTGCTGGGTGATGTTCTCTTGTCATAAGGCAAGGGTAAGAGCCTGTGAGTTACAGCCAGCAGCACATTGCTGCAGCCCATTTGGAATCAATCCAAAGCCCATTAAAGGCAATGGAAAGACTCCACATTTCCACTCTGCTTTAAAAACTATTATCCTTTATTTCTGTCAGGAGTCTTGTTTCACAGTAGATGGCATGCTCTGGCACAAATCACTCAGAAGAAGCAGCAAGCGCTTACTTAATATAGAGTATCTAAAGGTGCATATTCAAATGTTTCTTATCTGGCCAAAGCACATGAAACTATTTCTGGACAATTTTTTCTGTAGAGCACTGCCTCTGTGTTTCTCCCATCAGTTTACAGACTACCCTTCAGAAGTCAGCATTTCAGACTTACGGTTTATTGTATGAGTGCCAATAAAAAAAAAATGTCTGTTGTGCTATCTATACATATTTTTAATAAAATAATGACCAGTGTGCAGGAAAATAACTTTATTGTAGAAGTATTTTATGTAGGTCCCAAGTTAATCAAAGCAGTTTTGACTCTTAGGTGTATGAGCTGGTGCTGGTACATACCTCTCAGGTAACAAAGACCACATCTATGTGAGATTTTAGCTGAATAAAGCTGTCTCTTGCTATATGTCTAAATCCCAAATACAATGATAAATGTGCATATTAAGCAGCTCCTTTCCTGTTACCCATTAAAATGCTCTTTACTGTAAAGGTTCAAATATACCATACCCATAAAGGTGTTTGTCCTTTTGGGTCTCTTCAGGTCATATTTTATAGGTTATAGGAAAGTCCAGCTACCTTCAGTATCAACTATTTTTGAACAGATATTAAGACTAATCAACCTGTCAGATGATATTTTTAGCTAGAAGAGAATACATAAAGCAGGAGCAGTAAGAGATGGAGCTGTCCCTGCTGCACTGAGCTGTGGGATCTCCAGCAGGCCTCTATCGTATAAACCCCCAAAATTGTCTACCTGCCTAGTCTTCCGAGTATTAATATTCCCTTTTTCCAACTGTTCAGCTGAATATCAACAAGACAGATGCCCTTTCTCAATCAGGTCATGCCACCAGTGCTCATTCAGGATTATACCTCCCTCAGAAAAAAAACTTCTCTTGGTTAAGTAATAATCCTGCTGGCTTTGTTATTAGAGCAGGAAGGACAGCTCCATGGACACTTTCCTCCTGGCCAGGACAAAAATTAATCCTGAAGGACAGCTGAGGATGCTGTGCCAATAGCAGAGGAAAAGCTGTACCTGCCATTTCAGCCAGTGAGACCAAGTTCCAAACTGGATTGCCTTTGAGCCCCAAATCAACTTGCTGTTTGATCTCCAGGGTATCCACTGCATGCCCTCCAGAGCTCCAGTTTTCCTTCACCTCTGACAAGGCAAAAAATCATTGGCACAAAATTGGGCCCAGAAATGGGGAATAAAGAAAGAACACAAAAGCTGCTAGGAAGGGAAGGACCATTTGGGGCTGACCAAAATCTGGCAAGAGCAGTGCCCTTCCTGTTGCTCTTTGTGGGCAGAGAGAGGGGTAGAGACCCAGCTTGCTCCTTACCTCTGTGCTGGTCCCCTGTATGTGGGAAGATGTTTTTGTTCAAGTGAATGTCAGACTGCAGGATCAGACCTGAAATGTGCAAGAAGTGGTGGCCACTCAGGCTAGGAAGTGAATGGAATTTAATGAGCATTTTTCTCTAAGCCTGTAAACTGTATGGGGTGTGTTTCTGCCTGTTGAGCACAGAGGAGACACAAAGCCTTATTCACTCCACAAATTCAAATAATCCAGAAAAATGGTTTTGAAGCTTTTGCTTTTGTATCTTAGGCTAATAATTTCATTTTGGGGTTCCCACAACACAAATTCAAAGAGTGAGGACCCTTGTAAGATTTATTTACTCTACTTTATTTACTTTTTTCTCATTAAAGCAATAGGGTTTGGACTTCAGATTTCTTCATAGCTCCTCTGGCTTTCTCACATACACTGAGAACCCTTCCTCCCTGCCTCTGAGACATGAAAACAGAAGGTCTGTATAAGGTCAAATAGATTAGCTGAACAAATCTAATTAGGAAATGAAGAATCATCACTTTTCAAAGCTGGCTTGTGACAGAAAAAAAGTATTTTTCTTCATTATTTGATTTTCATAATCAAATACACAAAATTATATTCTTGAAAAAAAGAATCAATCACCTAGAAGTCAAGCTAAGTTTCTGCTGCTATTTTGCCAACAGTACTTGCATAGGCAGGATATGTGTGGCTTTGATCATTTACCTAACTGCATCAGCTGTAGTGGCAGCTGCAGAGACTCACAGGGATAACAGGTGGGTCTCCAGGGCATGGAGCTGACACAGGGACTTGTGATACCTTCTGAAAGAGCAGTGTGCTGGCACAGAGCTCTCCATTTGGGCTGGAGGCTGTTTCCTCATGTCTCCCATTCCTTTGAGAGACAGCTGATGCCTTTCACAACCCCTGAATGCAAAACATAAATAAGTGATCAGCTCTGGGATTTGTGCTGCCTGCCAGGCAGAGGTGGGAGGAGAGGCAGTAGCTCCCAGCCACCCTGATGCAGGACCCACAGGGTCTGGAGTTTGGCTTTCTCTGTAAACTGCATCTGGAGAGCTGTCTTGATTCATATAATTATGGTTTTAAATTGACAAGGTAAAATTGTCAGGAAGCAGAATGCAAAATATTAGAAAATACATTTTTTCATACCCTAGGCAAAGGTTTGGTTTCACCCTTCTTGGATACATGACTGGTTATACAATTTATTTATATGATAAGTCAGAGGTAGCTCCTGCAGCAAGAAGCTTCCAATAGAACAGAAAATAATTAGAAACAAAGGAACAGAGAGATTCCCTTGTAGAGATCTGCAGCTTTTTACTTATCTGAAACCTGATGTCAAAAAGATTTGTTCACTGCCATGGATTCAGTTCCTAGGTACAGAAAGCAGATTTGAGGAGCCTAGGGGAAAGAAAATTGAGCATTTTTTGCACAGACATTAAATGTGGAGATGTTTTGCAGGTGTAAGGAATGTGTATCTGCTACCAGGGTTTCAAGACATATAAAATTTTCTCTGCTAAAATGCTTGGGGTTGGAAACTAATACTATTTGGAACTGTAAGCTGTATCATCATAGTGCCATGAAGTAAAACTGCTTTTATCCTGTTAGATGCAGAAAACATGGAGAAACAATATGCTTACTTGAAACAATTTATTTGAATTTCATAAAATGATTCACAAAGTGTTTGTTCTTAAGTATGGTATAGAGCTTTCTCAACTCTAAAAAGAAGAAACTGGAGCGAGTGGCCTCAAAGAGAGCTGGTCATTTGCCCTTCTCTCACCAGTAAACCTGAACAGAATGAGAAGCATTCCCCCAAAAATCAAGGCCAAAAAGTGAAGATTAGCAGAGTAAATTTGCAAAGCTTTGGGCAGGAGAGGAAGGAAATTTACAACGCCCAAGAGGTGAATTTGAAAGAACAAGTTATGTGTTCAGCCTCTATTTCCTGGCATACCAACTTTCAGTCACAAAAAATTCCACAATGCAAGTGATGTCAGCTCAGTTGTCTTCTGTACAGCTCATCTGTATGTAAGTCAGGGCTGTTCCTGGTACTCACAGCCAGGTGCTAAAGTTGGCTAATGAGGAAACCTATTGATCTGTAGCACTTTCTTTCAAAAGTTTAAAAGCAAAGGAGAGCTGTGAAAATGAATTGATCACACCCCTCTACATGAAAGCTTTCTCATCTTCTCTCCTGTTTGCTATTATTCTGGAGCTCCTGGTGTACTGCACACTGGAGATTGCAAACAGGAAGTGGGAGAAGTTCCACTTTTATTCACCCCAGGTGCAAATACTGGCTTTCACCTTTCTTAGCATGTGACCAATTATACTACATTAATTAATGGTTAGGTTTTTTAATTTCTTATTTTCTTCTGAAACTAAAATTTTATTTCTGTATTTCAATAGAAAGTGGAAAATCTTGCCTGTGGGAGCTGCTTATAGAAGAATCCATCTATACCCAGTAGTGATTCTCACTGCATGGCAATATTAATCATGCAGTTAGATCTCTTGCTAATCTTGGGAAGACTACAGAGAGGGGGCCTGACTCTGCCTGCCTTGGCAACAGCCTGGGAAGGGTGTAGTCCTTACTGCTCCTGTGCTGTTCTAGATCTGCCTTTTCTGAAGGAATGAATGGTAACAATGAGAAGAGCTGCTGCTATTCAGCAGTTGAAATATGTGCTTATATATATATTGATATTGGGGATTTCAACTGAAAAAGTATTCATCACAACAAGGAAAGAATGAGAAATATTTACTTCAATAACTATTGGATCAATAATGATGATTTTTCAATAGAGTTACAGAACAGGTATTGAGATGTTAAACTCATTACTTCCATTTGACCATTTTGTATTTTTGCACTTACAAAACACATGTGGCTGGAAGCCATGTGAAAACATTAGTGTTTAAGTGATGAGCTTAATTCCTGCTTTTTGTTTATGGCATGAAGATAAAGTGTGTTGATCTACACAGGAAAGCAAGAATTGACTACTTGGTCTAGTTCTTCTCTTTCACTGTGAACAGAAGTCGGACAGGCAGCTCAAAAATTCCTACTTATTTCTTTTACTGCACTGCTTGCATAAAAGTCACAGGACACAACAGATTAATTGAAACCCACCAGATTATATCTCCATTTTGGTAAGCATAATTTTTTTGTGGGGGGAATGTTTATACTCAGATGTCTCAAAACTGTCATCCACAATCTAGAATAACGATGACTTTCCCCCTCCCCAAAGCATCAGCACTTTGGAAACACTCTCCAGGTGTTGTTTCCAGAGTGTCAATCCTGTTTTCAGTGTGCTTTGTTTGGAAATAACTCCTGGTGACTTCAGGACAGGGCTTGGCAAAAAGAATTTAATCCAAATTCCCCTCTTCCCTGGCACTGATAACCCCTCGGTTAGGACCTTAGGACCCTGTCTCTTAGAAACAGTCTTTGGACCCTCAAGATTTTGTGTGCTGTGGATTAGAAGTGCTTGCCCTTGGGTGCCCTTGTCAAGCAGTGGCTCCTAAAGAGCAGAAATGCAGTGTGTTGGTATAGTACAGCCCATACTGTTTGATGTATTATTAGGTATTATTAAACATTCTTCATTGTACCATTTGTGCTAACAGTAATTTTACCATCTGTCCTCATAGCTTCCCTTTGATTTGTTGCTAAATGATGGAAGTTGGGGCATTTCACATGGACTTGGCCCTTTTTCATTATCAAATTAATGATCTGTTCAAGTTTAACTGTGCAACTTCTTATTATGTGAGTCTATTAGTGAAAGTTTCTGAGACAGAAACCCTGAGTGTATCCATCACTACTCTGGGATGTTCTCTTTCTCCAGGGAATGGTAATGTGCATTCTTATTGGGTGGCTGGAAAATGAAGTTACCCAGCAATACAGGAGCTCACCTGAAGGGATAATAATTTTTTTCCAATGTTAGGTATTAATTTAAAACTTTCCCTAGACTGCACTAAAGACAAAAGTTTTCTTAACTTTTCTTGATTTACTGCTAAAAGTTCATCTTAAGCCCCTGTTTTCACTTTCTTTAGTCTCATTTCATTCTGAGTAATCAAATTTCAGGGGGTAATATTTTTCCTGTCTTAAATCCTTTGTGCCAGCATTCATTGATGAGTTGGAGTCAGTACCATGAAGCTGCCAAACCATACAGAAAAGCTGTATCCTATGAGCACTCATAAGCAGTGCAGCTTTGGTCCCAATGATGACAAGTGACATATTGCTTATTAAAGATAACATCTTGCCATCTTCCATCCCTCAGTCCTTTGTTGTTCTGCAGTTTCAGAGTGAGAGAAACCAAGCTTGTCTGTACATAGCCAAACTTTCTGTTATTTGTTTGGGTTTTATTAATTTGTATATCAGAAAGTTTGCATAAGATTAGGCCAGATTGTTGAACCCTCTTAGAGGTGAGGACTTGTAGCTGAGAATACTTATTCATTTTCAAGTCTTTCCAGCAATAACATCTGCTTTTCCATACTTGCATCAGGAAGCTGAAGAACTGACTTCAGCTATTTCTACTCCATATTGTTAACATTTTGAAATAAAGAATGTATTATTAATTTGTGTAATTTTTATTAGTTCAGCAGCTTGCCTATGAAAGACACTACTGAGACTATGAAGCTGAGTTTCACAAAAGCCATTTGGGAATTGAGCTAGTAAACTGAAAGAGATCCTACAAAAGCAAAGTGAAAAATACAGAAGTGTTTGTCAAAGCCAAAAGTCAGGACTTAATATTATGTGCTGCCAAAATTATTGTACATGTTTATGCAGTTGATTCATTGAGAAATATCAGGGAAGAGTTGAAAAAGCAATCACAAATAACATATTTTGAATATTTTTTTTAGAGAATCATAGAATCATTCAGGTTGGAAGAGACCTCTATCATCGAGTCCAACCATTAACCCAGCACTGCAAGTTTAGCAGAAAACCATGTTCCCAAGTGCCACATCTATGCAACTTTTAAATACCTCCAGAGATGACAACTCTACCATTTCTCTGGGCAGCCTGTTCCAGTGTCTGACAACCCTTTCTGGGACAT
Organism: Poecile atricapillus; assembly: GCF_030490865.1. Classification (NCBI taxonomy): domain Eukaryota; kingdom Metazoa; phylum Chordata; class Aves; order Passeriformes; family Paridae; genus Poecile; species Poecile atricapillus. Next base: position 14,820,663 of record NC_081251.1, read on the forward strand.
GATTTTTTCCCAAATATCCAATCAAAATCTCTCCCAGCTCAACATGAGGCCATTCCCTTTTGTCCAATTACTTATTACATTAGAGAACAACTCCCACCTGGTTACAACCTCCTTTCAGTTGTAGAGAGTGATAAGGTCTCCCTGAGCATACTTTTCCCCAAGCTGAACAGCCCCAGGTCCCTCAGTTGTTCCTCATCAGACTTGTGCCAGACCCTTCACCAGCTCTGTTTCTCTTCTCTGGACTCAGTTCATCCCTTCAGTGTCTCTGAGGGGCCCAGAGCTGGACACAGCACTTGAGGTGTGGCCTCACCCGTGCTGAATACAGGGGGATGGTCACTGCCTCGGTCCTGCTGGCCACACTATTGCTGATACAGGCCAGGATACCTTTGGTCTTCCTGGCTGTCTGGCACATGCTGGCTCATATTCATCCAGCTGTCAACCAGCACCTCCAGGTCATTTTCTTCTGGGGAGGTTTGTTTCCAGACACTCTTGAGAGGAGCTGTTGACTTCCTCAAAGGCTGAGAGGCCCAGCAGAGAGACCTTGATGGATTGGAAGACTGGGCAATCACTAACCATAGGGAGCTAAACAAACAAAAGCCAGACTATTCACCTGGGATGGGGCAACTCTGGATGTATGGACAGACAGGGGAATGAGGTGCTGGAGAGCAGTGCCATGGAAAAGGACCTGAGGGTCCTGGTCACTGGCAAGATGAACAGGAGCCAGCAGTGCCCTGGCAGCCAGGAGGGCCAACCCTGTCCTGGGGGCATCAGGCCCAGCATCACCAGCTGGGCAAGGGAGGGGATTGTCCTGCTCTGTTCTGCTCTGTACCTCACCTTGAGTGCTGGGGCAATTTTGGGTGCCACAATATAAGAAAGATATGTAGAGTGTCCAAAGGAGGATAACAAAGGTGGTGAAGGACCCTGAGGGGAAGCCGTGTGAGGAGCAGCTGAGGTCCCTTGGAGAAGAGGAGACTGAGGGGAGACCTCACTGCAGTTACAATCTTCTTGTGAGGGGAAGAGGAGAGGCAGACACTGATCTCTGCTCTGGTCACCAGTGACAGGACCCGAGGGAGTAGCCTGAAGTTGTGCCAGAGGGGTTTTAGGCTGGATATTAGGAAAAGGTTCTTTACCTTGAGTGTGGCTGGGCATTGCTATGGGCTCCCCAGGAAGTTTTCACAGCAGTTTTCTGGGTATCAATGACATTTTCTTTAGTTTGGTGAATGCATAGTTTACTTGCAATATTAATTGCAAAATTACAGTGTAAATATAGAAATAACTTCAAGTAATTGAATTATCAAGCAGCTAATGCATGAGCTGGGAAATAATGAGAAATAGACATCTTCATGTCATGAAACGGAAAGAACTGTACCATGCACTGGGTACAGGAAATAGTAAAGGAGTGAAAAGGGTATTTGCAGGCTAGTAGGACTAGCAACAAACTGTGGATGCTATTGCTGTGGATTGCTAGTTTACACCCAGCTAGGATGGGCCTTAAGATATGTTCTGAAATCTCAGTGGGCTGAAAGAACAAGAAGGTAATGGCTTTGTGCCAATCCTACTGAAAACATTGCCACAATGAGGGGTCAGGTTGAAAAGAAAGATCTGTGCCTTGGGCATTGCAGGAAGCACAGCACCAGCCCATTGCTGATGATGCTATGGCCACCAGAAACCCACTCTGCACTGTGTGCATACATTGTGGGTTGGGGTTGTCCCTGTACAGGTATTTGTCCTTGTATTCATCCTTATATTGGTCTCGTTTTACATTTTGGTGTCCTGACCAAATGCAAAGGGACCAGTTTGCAACATGTACTATACAAGGAATTGCTGCAATCCTCTTGAGAACAGAGAAATAAGGCAAGAGGATGGAGGGCAGAGTTACAGTTAGAAAATCACTTAGCAATGTGCTTGGAAAATGCAAGTAAACATGTGGTGTAAATATCTGTATTAAATATGAGAACAAAACCTAGAAACTGTAAATATTTAAACATAAGTGTTCAAGCAAAAGCTGGGAATGTGCTGATAGCGTCTAGGACAAAACCAATCGTGAATTTGCAATGTGGCAATGCTGTTAATGGAAAGCTTTCTTGGGATGTATTGCCCTGGCAGGTCTGGAGCAAAAATTCCACTGAATCCAGAGGTTAGGGGTGCACCTGCTGTGTCCTGTGCTCTGCAAAGAGGCCTGAGAGACTCACTTCCCACTGCATTCTGGATCCAGGCCCAGAACAGGGCTTGGATGTGGCTGAGATCGGCTGTAATCCATGGGGCTGTAAGCTTTCAGGAGCTTAGCTGGTATATCTGCTCTAAGAAGTGTACCCAGAGCAAATCTTGTGGCACTGTTTTTCACTAGTGTGATGATGTGTTAAAGTTCTAGTCCACAGAAACTCCAGCCAAGAGTACTTGTGTCTGTGTAGTGCTAGGATATGGGTGGTAATTAAAACGAATTTAAATTATAAAAGAGTAACAGAAAGGAAACAAAATTATTACTGACTGAAAACTGAGCCCTGATTATGTAGTGTGGAGAAGATTAATCAGATTTATGGGACAGGGGAGAAAACATGATGGGAAACATTTGGGAAATGTCAGCAGTGGAAAGTCCTTTTTTGTGTAGGATGGCATTAGGATAGGGAAAGTTTTGAGGAACATTCCCCAGCAGAGTTAGGGAGAATCTCATTATCTGTGTTGGAAAAACTAGAGAGAACAAAGTGTTTAAAAATATTTCTAAGGGGAAAATTTTGTTCATATGGAAAAGTGTTCCTGGAGACATGACATTTTTCTTCCATTTCTAGATATGATAAATATAACCTTCACAGCTGTAGACAAATGTGTGGCATGTCAGGTTCTTGTCTTTTGGAATAAAGTGATGTAGGTTGTAATGAAAGGATATCAAGGATACCTTTGACAAGGATATGTTTATGGCTTGATTAAATAGCTGATACACAAAACCCAGTGAAGACTGATTAGAAAGGAAGCTGTAATCATGCAATAGATAAAAAAAAGATACTTTTCAATCCACATGTGATTATTTATTGCAAACTTAACCGTAAGTGTGATTAGGAGCAGCGGCCTATAAGGTGAGTTTTTTTCAGACTGCTAAAGCTATTGATTACCACTGAAATAGACAGAAAACTTCTGATGAAGTGTAAGATATTTCTTGGGTAATGCACATAAGGGAATTTATTGAGCTCTATAGAGGTGTGTCATTCTGATTGCACAGGCATCTCTGGTCTGAATTAATTTAAAAGTAGAGAAAACAATAGAAAATTATTATTTGCAGAAATATGCTACATGTTTAAAAATTGCTAAATTTAAAGAACCATTAAAGAAAATGAGGTGCTAGAAAAGGTTGCATCTGCAACTTTTTAGGAGTGCCTGCAGGATCAGGGCAACCTGCTGGACCAAGAAGTCCTGCCTTTTTAATCTTTCCCTTTTTGCAGCTATCCTTGTCCACATACTGAGATTTGGAAAGCTTTGCATCAGTTCTAGGGTCTGCTATGATTTTGTGTCAATCATTTCTATGAATTAAGAGAGTTCCTTAACAAACCCAGTATTGTGCTTTCCATCTGTACCCTGAACAGTACAACACAACCCAGCCAGGCTCAGTTCCAGACCAAGCCCTCATTTCAGTGTCCTTGTGTGAGTACCTGCAGGCATGTGCATCTCAGTCTCAGCGACCAGAGGAGGTGCCTGGGGCCTTCTGAGACACTCTAACACCCATGTGAGCTTCATGGGTATGACCCAGAAAATGTAGGGTGCCTGTGGGGCATCGTAGGGTGTTTCAGATGGCTGAAGACATTAAAGGACCTGAATCACAGCCTGGATCTGTTCTGTCTGTAATGGAAATAAACACACTCAGACACCTCACATTAGGTGTCTTGACCCATGCATCCACTGTGCTGCTTCTCCTGTGCCTGTCACCATGAAAATGACCTTGCTTGGACACTCTCCTCTGAGTTATTCCCAAAGTGTTGGGACAATCTGGAGCATACCTCTGTCAGAAGTACTAGGTAACCCTCCATGGGTGAGCCCACACACCTGATAGAGAAAATTCCCTTCTTTGGAGAGAGAAAAGTAGTTGCACAGAGAGGAAGCAAATATTTGAAGTGTTGAGGTTTGGGCTGTTTCCAGGCCTGGATAGAGTTTGGACCATTTCCTAGCATGGCCAGACTGCTTTATACAGTGCTTGTTACTTGCCTCAGGGAAGCAAATATTATGTTCCTGCTAAAAGAGTGCACCTTAAATTTATTTCAGCTACTAGTAGTAGTAGCATAAGTGGTATTTATCTAAGATAAGATAGAATTGGGAAGAGGTGAGTACAGAGGACAATATATGTCTTCCTTAGCCATCATATTACTGTAGAATTCTAACTGGCAAAAATTAATAGTTCTTCAGCTGTGCTTTTTCTGACAAGAGAGGTGCAAAATCAGTTTATATGAGGAAGTATACAGGATGAACAAGAAAATACGTTCAGGGCAAGTCTCAGGAGCTATCTAATTACTCCTGGAATTAGAAACGGACATTGAAGGCTGCATGGCAAATTTCTGAGACAGAATATGATGAGATCTCTCATAAAGTTATTTCTTAATTATGCTGGAAAAATGCTTTAAGATCATCAGCAGGTTAATCTGTCTGGTGGATATTGGGAACTCTTATTCCATTTTCCATGACAAACACATGTAGCCAGTAAATCTGTATTCCTAAAGACTCTCATATTAATAACTCAGCTCTGCTCCCTTCCAAGGCATGAAGGAAGTCTCTGGTACTCTGCTCCACTTACATGGCGCTCTGGAAAGAGTACAGAGACAAAAATTACATTCAAAAGCTCTGAAAAGATAGGCTTTGTAGTCTTTACTGTAATTATCTCTCATTAATTTGAAACAGGGTTATGGAAACACTGGAAAAAGGAAACAGACTGTGTGGGATGAATTCACAAGATAAAATTTATCAGGGTGTATTCTTTAACTCCTTGTTTTCCCATGCTCTTAAAAGCATATGAAACTTGGAAAAGAATAGAATATGCAATATGGAAAAAAAAATTCATCATCATTCTGTAGAAACATATGAATGATAGTAAAAAGGGGCTGTTCCTTCCACAAGTGGTTTACATAATTTGTTTTCTTATCCATATAGCCTTTTGAGTTTCACTTAGCAAAAATGTTTAAAATAACTGAGCATCCTTCTGTGTTTTGCATTTACGTGGGCAAAATACCCCAGAGAAAAAAAAGACAAATTGTCAAAATCTTATTAAATAACAGTGAAAGCTGACTGAAGACAGGAGTTTGGTTCATGGTTATAGCAATGCTTTGCAGCCGTTGTATTCACGTTGTCTTTGTAATTGCTGCTGATTGTAAACATGAAACATTCTAAACTAGCTTGAGCTGCAGGTGATGCAATAGCTCTCCCTCTGATGAAAGCCAAACTAACTGCTCAAAGCTAGTTTGTGGTGAAGGATAATTGGCTTTTCCATCTAAGTTACTTTACACTGGAGAACTTTTTGAGATGTGTGATGTCTGTTTTTTTTGGTGATGGTTTGTGAAGTAATCTGTCCTGTTTCCAGCCTGTAATGGAATAAGACAACTCCCCTTCATCCCTCTTTCAGGACAGGTTTCATTTTTGAGTTTGTTCATGAATCTAGCATGTGGTTGAATCCTCCCCTCCTTCATATAGGCCTCTTGGTTAATATTTCTGTCCTACATGAAGATGAACACATCGGAATTTGGGCAGCTTGTTCTTTTTTCAACCACCTGAAAGCACATTGGTATTACTGCTGGACCTAATATATTGAGAACAATTGCAATAAAATATTATATAATATCCCATTTGTCACAAAGGTTGAAATAATTTCACATACCATAAGATAATGAGACTGTTAAAGTTGAGGAGACCTCATTAATCTTGTTAAATTTAGGAGCACCCAATGGCAGTAAATCACAGTTTGTTCTACCTGCAAGGAAGATACTCTGAAAATTGTGGGTCAGCAATAAAACTACTTGGGCAGTGCAGTTAAAATGTGTAATCCACTGTGAAATGGCATGTAGAGCTGCAGTCCAATGTTTGGAAAAGGTTAATATTATTTTTTAGTTTATTACTTTTTTACTGTGCTAGCAGAGGAGGCCTGGTTTGCCCTCTTCTCTGTGGAGCCGATATATGCAGAAGATATCCTGTACTCACAGGGATATATGGAACACAATAATGACAGTGAGCACATTTTTTCTCCCCATCTCCCCTTTTTCATCTCTTACAGTAACTTTCAGTGTATTTTTCCTCTGCTGGGGACCCATTTAATTAATGATGCAGTACAATGACAATGAACCTCAGCTGAGCAGCTCATGGGACCTGTCATTAACCTTGTCCTGTTGGTAATATTTTCTCACATCAGCCCTCTGACTGTAACTTACTCTTTAACCTGAAAACATTTCTGAGAGCAGCACACAGGGCTGCCAAACCCAACACTCACTGAGGCACATTGCTGCTGTCCATGGCCAGCACTGTCTCAGCCTGGGCTGAGCAGCAGCAAGGGCATGGTCCAGTGGAAGGAAAAATGACACCATTTTGTGTTCTACTTTAATAGTGGCAGACATTTGAAAGGCATTTTGTCTGTGTGTTTGTGGGATTTCTTCTTTCTTTCCTGAGATTCTCCACTGAAACTTCTGCATTTTAAATTGCAGCACACAGGTGTCTTTAGCAAGAGCCCTCGTTACATAAGCAGGAGCTGGGGATTGCAGGAGCTTATTTGCAGTTACAGGGTATGAAAATTATTGCAAGGTAAGCAGCAAGAAACATGGAAAAAAGCAGTAGTGTGGCTTCCTGATCTGATAAAACAGGCTAGAAGCATAGCAATATAGAAGAAGTGAACATACAAGGGAATTTGTTTCCTGTGTGAGACGAGAAGTGCAAAAAATTGTGTGGTCTGTAATAAGCTATAGAAATATGGCTGAAGAGTTTGGCTGGAGAAAGACCAAAAATGTTTGATTTGTCATGGGCAAAATTTAACTTGGGTTTGTTGTTGCAATTTAGTGACTGCAAAGTGTCAATGACTGTTTAGAAAATTATTTTGATGAAAATTTCATTTGCATTCTCAACATGATTTAAAGCAGGAAATACTATCCCTGTCTTGAAGTCTGAAGGATCTTTTTGCACTTTTGCCAAGTCTTGCTCTTACTTAACATCAGGGGACATTTTGGAGAGTGACAGCAAGAATACTAGGAAAAAAAAGTCAGATAAAATGACTTTCTATTTTTCACTCTGCTGTTAACATTGAAACTTTTGACAGTTTCTTTAATCTGTCTTTTCTGCTTCATGCATAGGTAGAACTGGAAAAGTAGAGCTTTTCTCAGGAGTACTTTCTGTGTGAAATTATAATATTTTCCATGAGAAAAGGATGAAAATATGAAAAAAGGGCTTTTTCTTTTGCCACACTCCCAAACTTTCACTGTCTTCCAGCTTTTGTAGAGATAAGAAATAGTAAGAGAGTGTGAAGAAGAGGAGAAAAATACATTTCATTTTTAAAAATAGTACCTTCCTTTTTACATACTTGACAATGATTTCTGAACACAACACTTTCTCTTAAAATGTAGCACTTCTAATCCTTTCCTACTGTTGCACAGCTGGTGAGGCTATGGGTGAAATCTGTGTGCACATAATTCTGCAACAGAAAACTTTGGCAAAAATCTTCTTGACACTTTTTGATTTTTTTTTCTTTCCATTTTTATAAGATATGCCTCTGCCTGCTTCTCCTCTAAAACAGGTTTTTTGGTTCAGTTATACTTACAGATGAAGAGTATGTTGGAAAAATGTTAACTGTCTCTTATTGTGAGTGTGACAATGTTCCCTGAGGGCTCCTATTAAATTGCTTATAAAAAATTTCTTCATCTACAGCAAAATAATTAACCTCCGAAGCCCAATAGCCACAGGATCAGGAAGTCAACTCATTGAACAAAAAGCACTGAAGAGATGAGCTGATTTTAGGAGTAAGATACAGGCTATACCTGGACCCCCACCGCATCATAGACACAATTTGGATGCCAGAGTTCAGGGGAGCAGCCCAGCTCCAAGTCCTAAGCCTGATTAGATCTGAAGAGAATATTTAAAAACAAACAAGCAAACAAAATCCCAAATAAAACACCTCCTTTAAGCACATTAAGTTCTTCAGTGCATGGTCCCCTGTGGGAGCTCAGGACCTCTGAACAGGGAACCAATATGGTTACGCAGAAGCTGTTTATTGTTTACATTATGCACTTATTTATAGATTCTAAAACTACTGCACATGCTGATCACATATTTCTTGACTGGTGTTTTTATTTTGTCCAGCACATACTGTCCATGTTGAGCATGCATTTCTCAGGATATGTGATTGGTCACTGTCTAAGTGCTTGACTGCCCCCTGTTATCTGGTTCTTGTGGTCTTGTTTTTCTGTTTCTCAGCCTCTTCCTTCTTATTTTAGAACAATTTATGTGTTAGTAACCTTGATGAATTCTAGAGGGTCTGATAAGAAATTCTACAGGCGGTTTGGCTGGAGCACACTATGGCTTAAGTTATTCAGATACATTGCTACAGTCCCCAGCCAGACCTTTCCCATGGCTGCCTTGCCAAGAGATCCAGTGTGCTGGGCTGGGCGTGGTGCATCTTCTGCTCTGAAGCTGGCAGGAGGTATCCACCAGCTGATTGTACCACCTTGCTGGATGGATGAGAGGCAGGGAAAATCCTCTGCTTTGGGGTGCCAATGCCTGGCCATCATCCTTCCAGCTGGAGCGAGGCTCTCCATCCAAACAAGGAGCACATCACATCCCCTGGAGCTGGCACTCTGCATGGCACTGTGGCTGTGACAACAAGTGCTGACCTGTGCCTGCACCTGGGCACACCAGGGCTGCCCACAGCCTTCCTGAATCCTACAGCTCTCTCCAAATCAGGGCTATAATCTGTGTGTCTAATTTAAGTTTCCTTATTGAATCTAACACATCAAATGTGTGAAGATATCACCCACAAATGCTGTTTTAAACATCCTACACCATATGTTGACAGAGCCTTTTGGCTGTGACCAAGTGGCTTGGCTAAATAAATGTTAGAAAATATGTTAGAAGAATGACTCCTTTTGCCTATCCAAATAAAACAGAGCTGGCAAGTGAATATCTTTCATCTAGACCAGGTTTTACATAATTGTTTCAATATTCCATTTTAATATGCCTTGTGTATCTGTGGATTGATTGTTCTCAAGTGAAATATTGTGAATCAGATCACGATGACAGAATCTTGACTATTTAATTAATGTGTTAGCCTGTAACTGTAATGCTTGATTCCTACAAATGACTAAATTAACAACTTCATTTAACTATGCTGTTCTCTCAGTAGAAAAGAGCACACTTAAGTGCTTCATGGTGCTATTTACACCTGCTTAATTAATTTCATTTACAAATTGTCTAAATTACCTTGCTGTAGAGGAGGATTGGGAACACAATCCATTAATAGAACTAAAATTCAGACTTCAAATGCTACTTTGGTACAGTACCTTTGTCAGAGGTGATTCAGAAGCTATTCATATGAGGAATAATCCATGGCCATTCATACATCTCTCTGTCTTGATCACACAGACACCTCAATTTAGATCAAAATCTTCATTTTATATCAGGTCAGTAGAGAGAGGGAATGTTTTTGGTTTTTTGTTGTTTTTTTTGTGAGCAAGTGGCACTGGAAATGCGGATCCTCTGTCATCTTTGGACTTGGCATATGTCCCATGGTAAAACCACTCCCTCCATCCATATCCAAAACCAGTGCTGAAATGTGCAACCTGTTCTACTTGTCAGTGCTCATCTTTAAATGAGAACTTAAGCTGAATATATTTTGGACCTGGATTTCAAGTTCCTGAGTGACTCCTGTCCATGCAGTGGGCCAAACCAAACTGCATCCCTACGCTGCTGAATACCATGCTGGGATTCAAACTTCATGGCTAAATCTGTGAGCTGGTAGCTCTGCAGGTCAGCCCTGACCCCTTTTCTGTGCTGAGTACCAGGATTAGGTCCTGTTCACTGCCTATAGAAACCAGGGCTCACAGACTCAGGGCCTTTGAAAGCCAGTAAGTTTCTCTCTGTTCTAGAGAGAGCAGCGGTTTTAAATGAGGTTTTGAAGAATTCACTCTCAAGTTCATGGCATGTTTTGTCAGAAGCTGAATTCCCCAGTGACACTGGAAGGGATTATTTCAGTGGTTAAAATAAAAAGCATACATCTGTAATACATGGATATATTCATGTGATCATGTGATACATTAATTTTGAAACTGGGCCAGAGGGATATAAGGGATAGACCAAATATAATGGAAAAATAAAACATTAGCATGCATACATAGAAAGTAAGTTTATTAGTAAGTCTCTAGACAATTTATTATTAATTGTTGTATTAAGTACTCCAAATTATCAGATTCCTTCTTGTTTCCTTTGGTAATTTTCAACTGTTTCCTAATATCCTATTTGTAAAAGAGTGAAGAACATTGAACAGACATGTTTCAATAATTTTGATGACAACCAGAGAAGTTCTTTAATGTCAGAAGTAGAAGAATAGCTATCCTTTTATGACTTCTCCCTAGAAACTATATATTAAAAAGTACAGCTCCTCTTCATGGTACATTAAGAGCAATTATATTCTGTAAATGTATTCCAAGACAAAATTGAAGTTCACATACATTTTAAAGATTTTATTCAGTTCTTGGTGAGAATACTATTTTATTGATTGAAGTCCTCACAGACATGGAAATAAATTTATTAGTCTCATTAAAAGAGCAAATTACTTTCTAACTGCTTAATATTTATCAAAACAATGTATCTTAATGCAATAAAATAATGTAAGAAATTAAATGTAGAAATCACAAAAAAAATATAAAATCTTGCACCTTCATAGATATTTCTTTATATAAGGAGATGTTTGATGTAGGCTGCATAGTTTTCCCTTTATTCCCATTCTGGTGAACAATCAAAACTATAAAATCTTCTGAGCAAATGGAAAAAATTAATAAAACAACCAACTCTGAGATGAATAAGTGACATTTCTTCAAATGAAAAGCATAACTTTATTCTCTAAAAATAGATAACCAACAGAAGTTTATGGAGTGGTGCAGATTACTGAACCTGGCTTGTTAGCCAGTAATCCCCACTGCTGGAGGCAGCTCCTCCTGCTCTGCTCTCAGGACTCTTTAACAGTGCAAGTTGCTGAGTGCATATGGAACCTATGGTAACAGCATTACTGTTACTTAGAGCTCCTGTAAGATGATGGAACATTCAGAGCCTTTCCCTTCATTTATCCTTGCACCAACCTTTGAGGGAGTTAGGGAAGTGCTACTATTTTTATATTCCAGCCAAGAAATTGAGGGAGCAGAGTTCTGAAGTGTTAGAGGAGGCTGGAGAGAGAGGAGGTGCCATCCCAAGGAGACAGTTCTGTCTGCAAGAGTGGTGTCCAGCAGTGCCCAGCAGCAGCTCAGGCATCTTGTTTGTCCTTGTTTTGCCCTGGAATCATAGAATGGCTTGGGTTAGAAGGGACCTGAAAGCCACCCAATTCCAACCTCCCTGTCATGGGCATGGACACCTTCCACAAGACCAGGTTGTTCAGAGCCTCATCCAACCTGGCTCTGAGCACTTCCAGGGATGGGACATCCACAGCTTCCCTGGGCAGCCTGTTTCAATGCCTCATCACCCTCACAGTACAGAATTTCTTCCTAATATCTCATCTAAACACAGTCTCAGCTTGAAGCCACTACCCCTTGTTCTATCACTACACACGCTTGTAAAAAGTCCCTCTACAGCTTTCTTGTAGATTCCCTTCAGGTATGGGAAGACAAAAATGCACAAGACTTTCTCCTTTTGCAATTCTTTAAAGTGAAGCCTGACTATCTCTGTCCCATGCTCCAGCTCTTAGATAACTAAGCTGATTTTAAAGACCTGAGCAAGATTTAAGGTGAAGATGTTTAGAGGATGAGTTAGGTAAAGGGAAGTGGGAAAGGAAGGGAAGGTAAAATGGAAAGGGAAGGAAAGGGAGGGGAAGGGAATGGGGAAATTACTATCTCAAGTACTTGTACAAAAGGTCCAAATGAATAAAAAAGACTCACCATAAATATACACATGACTCTCCTGTTCTAGTTTTGGGGAACTGTGAAGGTCCAGGTCCTGTCCCGGTGCACACTGAGCCTGCCTCGCAGCTGTTTTTGTACTAATCACTCCGAAGTGCTCCTTTACTGAAGCGTGAAACTGCATGTTGTAAATGATACTCTGCCCACTCCTGCACAGAACTTGAGGTCTCACAAGGTAAAACAGGTGAAGGAAGTACAGTGTCCCTAATTTTGCTTTTTGAATGCAGTCAGGAAGTTAGAGGACATTTTCCCTTTTGCTAAAATCAATTACCAAGCATCTTGCTTCCTTGTGTGTACCTAAACACCCAAATTCTATTCCTTTTCTTTTATTAAGAAAAGACTTTTCCCCATGGAAGAACATATGAAGAAATAATTAGCTTTCAAGGTTCTTTAAGTGCTGAGCTTCTGTCAAAAATAATCACATGTCATTTCTTAAAAACAGTTTAACAATAATGAAACTACTTTAGTCCAGCTATTAACTACATTTTAAACAGCTTTTTAAAAGTTATAAATAACTTCAAGCCAGCCAAGTGACTGCAGAAAATGGGAGCAGAACTCAGAATAAGGCCATTGTCATTCACATATCACTGTGGAAGAGTCAAGATGCTGTTAAACAACTGTTAAAATTTGCGTCCTAAATTCAAACGTGGCAGGTTTCTTTAGTTTCACTGGTTTCTAGTAACTTTAAAAAGGGTTAGCTTTTCTGACTAAGTTAGATTTAAAACAACCACCTAATTTCACTTTTTTGGCAATCATATTTTGTTACAATAAAAAAAAATAAAATAAAAAATAAAAAATAAAAAATAAAAAATAAAAAATAAAAAATAAAAAATAAAAAATAAAAAATAAAAAATAAAAATAAAAAAAAAAGAGAAAGACCAAGCTGACAAATACTAATTTGCTGTCCCAATTTTAAAACTTTTGTTACCAATTCCTGTTCAACAGCAAGATGATTTTAGCTCCCATTCAGATGACATTTACCTGTCCTCACAATTACTACCTTTGCAGTGTTGCTTTTGTACCAATAACACTGACACAGCAAATACCCAAGTTGTGTACACTGTGACACAGAAACAGCAGGAGTGAACCCTGGCTCCAGATCAGCACTGCAATCCTTTGGCACACCTAGAGTAATTGTTTTCAGTATCAGTTTTAGACTTGCCTTTTTGTTTCTGGACCATTAATGTTAATGAGACATTTTAGTAACTTTTTGGAACTATTTAATTAGTCAGTAGTATAATTACCTACAACTGGAGTCAGCTGAAGACAGGGTAAGCCTTGCACCTGAGACAGCCTGAGAGATACAATCATAGATTCTTAGAATGGTTTGGGTTACAAGGGACATTTAAAGGTCACCTAGTCCAACCCCCTTTGCACTGAGCTTGGACTAGATCCGGGGTTCAGAGCTTGGTCTAACTTGACCTTGAATTGCTCTAGGGATGGAGCACTCACAATTTCTCTTGGCAACTTCTGCCAGTGTTGTACCATCCTTATTGTAAAAAAATCTTATAGCTAATCTAAATCTGCTCTCTTTTAATTTAAAACCATTGCACCTTATCCTATTGCAACAGACTCTGCTAAAAAGTTTGACCCCATTGTTGTTATAAGCCCCTTTCAGGTCTTGGAAGTCCACAATGGGGTCTCCCCAGAGTCCTTCCAGAACAGCCCAGCTCTCTCAGCCTTTCCCCACATGACACACGTGTTCCATCCCTCTGAGCATCTTTGTGGCCTCCTCTGGACTCACTCCAACAGCTCCATGTCCTTCCTGTGCTGGTACCCCAGGGCTGGATGCAGCCCTGCAGGTGGGGTCTCACCAGGGCAGAGCAGAGGGGCAGAATCCCCTCCCTCTCCTGCTGCCCACGCTGCTTTGGGTGCAGCCCAGGGCACATTTGGCTTTCTGGGCTGCAAGGGCACATGGCTGGGTCATGTCCAGCCTCTCACCCCCCTGCACCCCCAGGTCCTTCTCTTCAGGGTTGTTCTCAGTGAGTTCTCCCATTAGTCAAGGAATATTATCTTATGATTTACTTCATCCTTTTTCTAAGTAATTCTATTGATAGATTGTTATATGCCACTTGATTTGCTGTGCTGTTAAACTTCCTATTTACAAAACTAATGGATCCCCTTGGTTACTGCTCGATAAAACAAACAAGATGATGATTTTCCTCCTATACAAGCCGTTATAAAAATTATATTTCTCTCAGGGAAGCTTCCAGTGCTTCCTTCTGCGTTTTAATTATTGTAGCTATAGAGTGGTGGCATTTGCATGAGGAAGCAATTCAATCAAGAATACCTAAATACTCACCCCAACGACTGAAAAGGTGAAATGAAACAAAACTGAGTTGTTCTTTTGATTTGAAATCATAATACTACTAAAATGACCAGCAAATATTATGGTGCAATTGAGAACAGGAGCGTAATAAATGCAGGGCTCCTGTGCCAAAAGCACTGGAAGTGCCCTAGATCCAAGGCAATCCCTGGGACACAGCACAGATGGATTTGGCATGCAGGCTGCCAGAGGGACCTCCACCTTACATGTCCTCAAATCCTGAAGGGATGCAACACAGTAAATCTGTGTGTCCCCAATGCTCCCAGGCCATCAAGGTTCTGGTGCTGGAGTTTCAACACTTGGTCTCAGCTGTGGTAAGGACCAATTTCCCAGTCAGCTCACAGCTTGCCCTGATCAGGCACCAGAACAAAGGCATGCAAACATCGCACTAACAACTCTGTTAAGAGCACTTTTATAGAAATGCACCTCTATTAAAAGTGTCATTGACCTAGTAACAGCTGCAGAGCTTTCTGCAAACATTGGAGGAAACCATCAACAATTCACTTTATTTAGTCTATTCTTTCTTCTTGAACTATTTTTTTTCAGGACTGATTTGTTGTTTATAACTTGCTGAACCTAAGTATTTTAGTGACCAAATAATTTTTCACTAAATTTTAAAACCAACCATGCTGTGAATTTTTCTGGTTTTCCGTAGGATCTTCAGACTATCCAGTTAAAAGAGAATATCCTTGAGACCTTACCTGGACATCACCAGATGGCTCTGGGACATCACCTGATGGTTTTACAAAAATATATTTTCCCTAGATAAAAATGATGGGAATCATTCAGTTGTGCAGCCAACCTACATCCTGGCATATTATTAAATTATTTATTGCCATGAGTAAAGGCAAGTAGCAGGAAGGGAAATTTTAACTCAGCTGTAGGAAGAGAGACTATTTCAGCAGAGAAGGGGGTGTATTTTTCATTCATGCCCTGGACATGGATTATTGAAAAGAAGTTTCAAAATCAGACTCATTTGAGAAGCATCAGTTTGCAAATTCTACAATTCCAGCTCAGGTCTGACCATGGGTGGTTCTCAGCTCTGCCCCAGCTGTGCTGTGCTCCCTTTTAAGCTGTCTGATACCTCCTCACTCTTTGCAAAGGCTGTGGGCAAGAGGCTGAGCACCAGCAATGGTTGGTGGTTGGACTGGGAAGACTTTGGCATCCTGGCAGACACTTGGGACCTGAACTTGCATCACACAACAAGGCTTTGTCTCCTTCAAACTTCCAGGCTCTTCAGTCTTTCACTTTGGATTACAACTGCAGGCAACATCAATCCTCAGGCAGGAATGGGCAGAAGAAAATTCCCTTGTTTACAGGAAAGTGATTTTTTTTACTTTTTGTGATAAGTATCGTAGTGGCTGCAGATGTGAACAGTTTTACAAAAGACAGTTTCCAGCACTGTGATTTTGACTTCAGAGCTCACTTGGAACTTGATGTCTGCATGTGATTTGCAGCTTCAGATGCAGTTAAAGAAGAATGAGATTTATAATAATTGTCACAGAGGCATTTTTGTCTCTACTGAGATGTTCTTGCTTGGCAGCTGAGCTGGTCGTCCGGGGCACACCTACATGAGGATACATTAACAAACTGCTGCCACATCACCTTTATGAAGACCATGGAGAGCAATGCAGCCATTTTCAGCCAAGCAAGTTCTTCTCTTTTTCCATATTCACATGATAGTTCCTGAATTCAGAAAATATTTAGTTCATAGTTCATTATGAACATCCTAGATGGTCAAATAATGAAATATTTGTGTGTATCTTGAAGGTACTGATGTACAGCACTGATTTTAACTGGTCCAACCCTACTGAAGTCTTGGGAAAGAAACTAATTTTTGTCATTGGCGTTCTTTTTCTGCCTTGTTATCAGCCAGCTAAGGAAAGAAAAATATTATGCACATAGTCCCTGCCAAATGACTCCTCAGCTCACTGCCAGATCCTGTCCCCCTGTTCTGCACAATGTGTGACTGGCATTTTGGTCCAGGGCTCTCATTTTTGGAGAGTTTCTATATTCCCTAATACCACATGAAACAGAACCAGGGATTGTGTGGGTTCACAGTTACTGAGCCCACACATTATCTTCCTATACTGTCCTGGCAGGTCTCAGAAATTCATGCACCCCAAATCTCTATCAGGTTGTGCCTTGCTCATTGCACCAAGTGCTCTCAGCATCACAGCATGAATCACTCCACTTTCCCAAGCTATGACAACTCCTGCACATTTTTTTCAAGTTATTGAAATTAAAAAATCACAGCAAGTCAGTAATGTTTTACATCTCTCTGCCCAGAGAAGACCCAGGGTGGATACTCTGCTCTCTGGATAGGGCCATTTGCTGGATAAGGGGTTGCTGAGCAATGTAAATAGTTGTTGAACGGTGATGCTTCTTCCTTTGCTTTTTTAAAGCATTGTATAATTACCCAGGACATACTGATAAATGGATACCCACTTTACTCTGCAACTACTTAAAGTGTGTTTTTTTAAAAGAACAAACATATTGTGTTTATTGGTGACAATAAGTCAGAGGCTCAGTGGCATATAATTTCAAATGACCTGCAAGAACTCTAACATTAAATGGGTAATTGTGTAAAGCACATTTGATTCATAAGCATAACAAGGGGAAAAGAAACCCAAGAGGAGAAAATAGCAGAAGTTTGGACTAGGAATACAGTATTATGCAAACAAAAAAGACTTAATTTTAACTTACAGTGAAGGGATGTACTTTATACTATACACAATATTGCTCTTTATTAAAAAAAAAAAAAAATAGAAGCTGGAAAGAAGTGGTTGCTGAATCATTCTGGCTTTGTTGGCTGCTCAGAAATCCTGTTGGTTGCTGAACGCTACCAGGAGCTTTCCAGGCACCTCAGAAGTGTGAAGGAGGATTATTGCTGTAATTGCACAGCACAGCTCCAAAGAGACTTTGGGCCTCATGAGACTTTATCATCATCATCTGCAATTCCAGAGCCTGGATTCAGGGGCTGTATGAGGTGATTAATCCTGAGCCTGGAAATAGTTGGGCTGTATCACATGTGCTTGCTCAGTTCTTATCCTTCTCTATTTATTTTTGTATGCATAGTTCTCTGTGCAGAGCTTTGCACTAAACATTGGTCAAGGGATGTTTTCATGTCAGTTTGCATTTTCTATGGAAAATAGATTCCTAAACTCCACTATTGCACAGAATAAAGGGTGGAGCAGTGGGTCTGCACTTCTAAATCCCAGGTGAACACAGGAAGAATTTAATTTCCTTTTAAATCTTAGAAATAAGTCATGAAGTTTTGAAGACAAATGAATGTATTTAGGTAATTCAGATAATATAGACTTGAGGAAATCAGTTCTTGATATCTTAGGCCTGTTTCAGACAATTTATATTGTTAACTTATTTTTCAAGATATGTCTGGAAATTGGAAATATGTCTAGAAATTGCATTGAAAGTGTGGTCTCTGTGTCAGCATTCCTATTTATGAAGTGAGACTTGGCAGACCTCAAGACCTTCTCTGCAAAGAGAGTCACCCCATGCTGTGGTGGTGTTTTGAGTTTTAATTTGGTAAATAGATAAGGCACATTAATAAACTACAATTTCCATCTGCACATGAAAGTCTTGTACTCTTGGGCCCATTGCACAGAGCTGGCTAATATTTTGAAAAGTGCAGAAAATTAGTAGCTCCTAACACGGGAGATATTTTGAAGAAGTTAATTCCCCAGTGACTTTTCCTTGTATTCATGTATCTCAAACACTTGGGACTCTGATTAGGGATGTATCTAACAAGCAGGACAATGACCCCAAGCAGTTCACACTGCTGTATGTGGTTATGACCCTGGATCTTCGCAGTGGTACTAATTTCTCAGAGTAATCATTCATTTCCTGTGGATTTTTGTGCTCAAAAATGCCATAAATCAAACTTGGCTTTTCTACTGCAAGGCACATTGTGCTGTACAGTGCTTGTCTATTCTGAAGAGATGTTTAATGGGCACAAGTCACGCTGTTGATGCAAATATCTGATCCCACAGCCATTTTCATCACTGTGAAGCATAAACCTGGATCAGTTAAATTTCACGTATCCTGAATTTTTGTCCTGTTTCTACTTGTAGCTTCCCAAGTTTGGCCTTACCATCTGACAACTGTGTCATTGTTCAGGTCTGCATATAAGAGCTATCGAGTCACCTGCACAGATCCCATCTGCCCAGGAGTTTAACTGATACATCCATCTACTGTTGAAAGTATGGAAAAAATTTTCCCCTCATACAGCTATAATCAAAGCATATCTCTGTATTCATTGTGTCAAATCCCCTACCAATGTCCTGACACTCCCTGACACAAATGTGAAAGAGGCAGAGATCACTAGCTTAGTACCTAACTCTTTTCTTCCAATCTTTTTAAAAAATCTCCATAACCTTTTGTCTCTGCTTAACAAACAGTAAGATTTATGGCTGTTTCCAAAAGGAATTTAAGAACATTTTATTGATTTTAATGGGTACTCACCAGTGACCATTTCACCTGTTAACAGAGCATGCCCATTTCTAGGAAAATACAGGAGCTCATATTATGTACAGCAAAGCAATTTGAAATGGGAAATAGACTGTACCCAATTGAAATTATAAAGGATATTTAGTCGGGAAGAATGCAATTACCTAAGATGAAATTCAGCCAGGAGATGAAAGCTAATCTTATTCTATCCAGTGTCTACTTAACCTCATATCTTTATAGAGATTATATATAGAGATAAGAAACTTTTATAAACAATTGCTTATTATTCCCATCTCTCCCAGCATACACACACATACACACACAGCAAAAGTTTATTCTTTGATATCAGGATTTGCTCTTATTTACTTGAGTTGCTTTGTAAGGTAGGCTCAGGAAAGTTACAAATATAAAACATATAGCAGATACACCATCAAAGACTGCAGAGGCTGAAGAAAGAACAAAATGAAGAAGATAATGCAGAACTGAGCTGCAGTCTGGTGGAACTGTCAGTCACTAAATCATCTGTTAGAAAAAAGGTATCAGCTCTTTACCCTCTCCTCATTTCCACAAGCATCTTTCTGCACCTCCTGACCCCTTGAATTTTCAGACACTCTTCCAAAGCAGTGGAGTTTACCAACTTACAACTACTCTCCTATGTACAAGTTACCACTTGGCAGGAAAAGGGACTCCTCTCACCATGAGCATGGACATCCCTCTGTCAAGGCAGCTAAGGTTCACACCAAACTTTCTTCTATTTCCTTTGCAATTAAAGCATTGCTGCCCATTGCACTTTCCCAAATTATTTAGGACTTTTTTGGATTTTGCTCCTCTCTACAGAAATGAGGCCCTCAGTTTCTCTACAGCATGAGATAACAATATGCACCTCATTGTTAAAATGTGGTTCTAGCAATTACCCTTTCATTTTTAAAATTTGCTACAGTACTAGTCCAACTGATATTTTAGAAAAGGACATCCTTTTGTAATTGTGAAATAAATTTTTACAGGAAAACTTTCATATATGAGCAATTGTATTTATTCTATATTTCTGACTTCACAGCAGCCAGAATTAGGACAAAGAAAAGGACTAGACCTCATATAAAACCATTTCCAGCCACAGCTAATATCACCTATCTTCTGCCATTGTATGGAAAAGTGGAAGTAGAAACATACAGAGTCAAAAATTTGAATAACAAATTGATTTTTCATCAGATAGTAATGGTTACAACAAGGAATAGTGAGAGAACATGCAAATGTTATACAGCGTTACCTACGGCAACTGAGTGACTAAGATGCTTATTGTTATGTTAAGTAATCAAAAGTAGCTGCAGTCTTAAAAGAGTGGCAGATCAACCCTATTTAGGCATACTTTTTAAAATGGGTGTTCATCAGCTGTTTTCTTGTAGGAGGAATCAATTAGTAGAACCAAATTGTAGCACTGAGTAGTACATCAGCAAAAATAGATGAAGCGATCACAGCATCAGCACCTGTCATCTTCTCCCTGGAGAAACAAAGGCAGGTTTTAGCATCTTCATGGGCTGCAAGGGACAGCATGGAAAGGAGTGATAAGTGTATTTTTCTGTCTTTTAGCTTTTTGGTAGTAACACAGGAGAACCAAAATCTGGTAGTAAATTGTATAAGCACCACTTGTTTTCTCACTGATTACTGAGTTAAAGTTTTCTGTAGTGCAATCAGAGAATTGTCAAAGAAGCTTTGATTGCACAGTAAACTATGTACTTAGCATGTCAGTAATAAAATCGTGGTTAATCAGGCTGATGCCTCTTCCCCTCTTGGCCTCACACCAATAGCTCTCTGAAGCCCTCACAGGTTTGAGCAGAGCACTGCCATAAGGCCTTCCTTGTCTGGTGCTACTGCTGCTGCAGGGTGCAGGAACTTTAACCAGGGAGAAGGGAATGGCACCCCAGGAGCCATCTCACACACCCAAACACCAATGGGCCCCAGGGCAAGGAGCACACAGCTACACCAGAAATTCACCTCCAAGAGGTTTTGTGGGAGCACCACCCCTGACATGACAGTCACTGGACACAGAGAAGGGACTACAGATGTGTGAGGTGACAATATGCCCTCATATCTGTTATTTACTGGAACCTAGTCATCTGTTCTGTGTTACATTCAGCCAGAGGCGAGGAGCAAAGCAGTGACAGGACAGACCATGTTCTGCAGGTGTCTTACTGAACATGGCAAAGGTAGGCAGGGAGAAGGCTTTTCTTATGTGTCCCTCAATCCTACTTGGCACAGGTAAACCAGTGAATGTGAAATGAAGATTTTACTTTGGTAATTAATAAAGTATCAGTCGTTATTTTCCATGCCACATGTCATTAATCTTTGATACAAAGAGGTGCTGTTGAAATGCAAACCCGTTGCTGAGTAGACTTAAGAAGGCTTAAGTCTTGCTAGTAATAAGAATTATAACATGAACCTGGCTTTTTTGCTGAGAAGGTTTTGGCACTACAAGACCACATGGCATATAAGTTCCTTAGACAACTTTTGCAGCATGCAGTTTGCAAATCATCAGTTATATAACCACCTGTGTTTTCACAGGGGAGTGGCAGGTTTTTTACTAGCTCCTGCTGGGTACCCAGGCATGGTGGTAATGGGACAGACTGGAGTGCAGCAGTGCCTCTGATAAAATCATATTCTCCTCACAGGTCTCTGAATTCAGGGAAGACCTCCACAGAGAATTATGAAGTGAGCTGCTGGGATGGGCACAGGAGAAAGTTAGCAGAGGCTAAGCTTGATGCAAGTGCACCTCACCTTACCCATTCAGCAATGCATATCTGTATGAGCTCTTCCCATGGTAATGTAAATGATGTTATCTTTGTTTTATGGAAGGATAAATAATCTCACATTTGTTGTGGGACAAGGGCAGCTACTGTGAAAAAATTACTTGCTTGATTGTCTAGGTCTGTCATATTTTCACCAGCCAATCCATTTCATTAAAAGTTCATTATAAAAGGCTCATGCAAAAATCCATTTTTATAAATGTTTGTCTTGTTATCTGAAAATGCTGCAATGCTAGTACAGGCAAAAGATAATGGAATATTTGTAATGTGTTTGTTTAGCTAGCACAAACAAAATTGATAAAGCAAATTTGTGCCAGGAGGATGGCTTGATTGATTTTGATAAATTATCCACAGAAGCCTTGTTCTCTAAAGGTTGGCTGATCAATCAAGGCTCCCCGTGTTTTTTACAGTATCTGCTGTGCCCAGATATCTGCGCAGTCACATAAGAGCTACCTCAGTAGCTTGCTCTTGGATGTTACTTCTCACAGACTCTTTCCCCAAATCCTCCATAACAATTTACAGCAACAATTGCTCTAACAGCAATCTTCTTTATTACCAGATTTGCCTTTTGTAATTTGTAATTAATTTGTAATTAATTTGCTATTGGTCTGCATCAACACAGATGACGGCCAGCTCTACTCCCCAAGCTGTGTTCAAAGGACGAGGCTGCAGTTCAGAGCCTCATCACTTCCCTGGCAGGGGAGCTCCAGGCACAGGGACCTCCACAGGGCTCTGCAGAGGCCTGGGATGTGTAACCTCTTGAGAGATGAAGTCAGAGCTGGCAGGGAATGTAGAGGGGCATATTCATAGCACCTTATAAGTACCTAAGTTAAGTGGTATGTCGTCCATGGCATCTAAGTTCAAGAGAATGTAAGAAATTGAGAGGATTTGTTCTGAGGGTTCAGCTCCTGGCTCGCTGGAGATGCCATGGGAAGAAAGTGTTGATCCCTAAATCAAACTGTTGCCAGCACTGTGGCAGACTGAGCTGTCCATGCTCCCTTGAGCTCAGGCACTGAAGTAGTCACAGAGTCAGAGAGCTGTCTGCAGATGGAAAGGTGTCTGTGTTCAGGCCAAGAGCTCTCCAACTCTTTTTTCTGTTTAATCCTGTTTGTGAACTAGGAGTCTGAACTTTCTGGTGTGGATGTGATGTATTTACAACTCATGACTCAAAATTTGAGGTGCTCTTGCATGGAAGCTTGCATGAAAGAAACCCCCCAAACTCATGGAAGATGATAGAAAAATAGCAGTCCAAATTATCTTTTATTCTTTAAACAGAAGACAGCTGCTAGGAGGAAAAGCTGATGTCTTGGGTACTGCAAATCATAAGCAGATGCAGTCTTCACTAATCACTAATTGTCGCCTGGTTCAACCTCTTCTGCTCATCTCTTAAGTGCCAGCAATGCCTTTGTAACTCAGACACCATAGGAAATACATTTCTGCATAAGAAAAAGACTGGGAAAATATATCCAAATTAATTGTAAGTCTCCAGCTAAGCTTTTGTTTTTTGATTACTGTTTTATCACACACAGCACAGCGAATTTATAAATAGGATGTGCTGAAGCAGTATATTCATCTAGGGTCCTCACTATTCGTATCTGAGTAGTTTATCATACTGAATAAGTTCTGTGCTGTGATTTGTATTGGTAAAGCTGGACCAGAAATATGAGTCACAGTATGTAAAGCATAGTCTGCTTTAGAGTTACTGTAAGGTTGCATCTCTTGTGAAGCTCACCAAAGGGAAGAAATTAGTAGTTTTATTAACATTGGTAACTGTACTTACAAAATTTGGAAATATAACTGTATGTACAGTACATGCAAGGTACAAACAGGCTGAAAAACAGCTATAGATAGTGTTAATCCTGTTGTGTTTTCCCAATTCCTTTGAATTATCTCCCTGGCCATTTATAGCCATCTGTCATGGTTTGACACTGGCTAAATGCCAGGCACCCACGAAAGTCACTCACTCACCCTCCCTGGCCACAGCTGGGCAGAGGAGAGGAAAAATTAACAAAGGGTTCATGAGTTAAGGACTAGGAGAGAACATTCCAAGGGCAAAACAGGCTCAGCTTAGAATTAAAAGGTGAGTTTATTACTAAAAAAAATCAGAGAAGAATAATGAGAAGTAAAATAAGCCCTTAAAACCACCTTTTTTTCTCCATTCTGACACTCCTTCCCAGAGACAGCACAGGAAGACAGGGCATAGGGGGTTTGGTCAATTTGTCACCCAAGATCTTCTTCCACTGGTCAGGGAGAGGAGTCCTTCCTCTCCCTGGAAGGAGGCTGTGGGGTCCCTCCCATGGGAGACAATTCTCTGTGAAGTTACCCAGCATGGGCCCACTCTCATGGGCAGAAGTCCTTCCAAAACTGCTGAGATGTGGGTCACTCTCCCATGGGTGCAGTCCTCCAAGGATAGGCTGCTCCAGCCTGGAAGCAGGGCCCACTCTGTCCTCGGGGTCTCCCACTGGATCACAGCCTCCTCCAGGCATCCACCTGCTCCAGTGTGGGCACCTCCCCCATGAGCTGTGGGTGATCTCTGTATCCCCTGTGATCCCCATGGGCTGTGGGTGATCTCTGGATCCCCTGTGATCCCCATGGGCTGTGGGTGATCTCTGGATCCCCTGTGATCCCCATGAGCTGTGGGTGATCTCTGGATCCCCTGTGATCCCCATGAGCTGTGGGTGATCTCTGGATCCCCTGTGATCCCCATGAGCTGTGGGTGATCTCTGGATCCCCTGTGATCCCCATGGGCTGTGGGTGGATCTCTGTATCCCCTGTGATCCCCATGGGCTGCAGAGGAATCTTTGCTCCAGCACCTGGAGCACCTCCTCTCCTCCACTGACCTTGGTGTCTCCATGTTGTTTCCCTCACATGTTCTCACATCCTCCTCTCACTAAAAGAAAAAACTGTGTCCACTTTGTTTTGAGTTTTTTTTCCTTAAATTTGTCATCACAGAGGTGTTACCAGCCTCTCTTCCTCTCTCATTAGCCCAGTTTTGGCCAGCAGCATGTCCAACTTCAGAGCCATCACGGATTGGCTCTGCTGGACATGGTGGATGGTGGACATGAGCAGCTTCTCACAGAAGTCTCCTCAGTGGCCCCCCACTACCAAAAACCACGCCATGCAAAACCAACACACCATCCTTGCACTTTGTGCTTCTATATGCAACCTCTTTGTAGCAAGGAAATGGTACAGCATTGCAAGGATATCTCAGAGAATAATTCAATAACTTTATTATTAACCTTATATAAGTCAATGACTGACTTCAGCTATTTGAAAAATATTACAACAATTTAACTCTATGTGCATGTTATTAATGCTGTGTTCTGGACACTGTGCTTGTCCTGTAGTAATTGTTCTGCAGGAAAGAGAAGGATTTTTCAGGGGTAGACACTTTAATTTTTTTATTAGGTGAGAGATTTTCAGAGGGCTAAAGTTTCACTAAACCAGGTAGATTATCTGCTGATTCTCCTGAGCTGGGGTAGAAAGCACACAGCATGGATGGCATGATGTTTTCCTGTCTCACTGGGCAATGCTTTGTGCATTTACTGTACCAGAATCCCTCTACAGGATGCTGCAGAGTCAGCCAGTGCCCCATTCTCATCCAAGTCCTGACAATCACAGCTATTTGAGTGACACAAGTGAACTTGCTAAGCTTAGAAATAACATTACATTTTTGATTTGGTAAATAGTAAAATTATTAAAAGTACAAAAAAAATGATTCTCCCCTTCAGGAAGATAATTTCTAACTAGTAAATATTTTTGGATTTGCTTTACTGCATCTTCCCCTGCAGGAAGAGACCTAGAAGACAAAAAATCTATAAATTCTTACATGGAAACACCCTTATTATATCCTTTAAGGAAAAGTAATGGCAAACAGACTGTGACTTCTCATTTCTAAAATCTAGATATTTCTTGAACACAAGTAGGGATTTAAGACTTGGGATTTAAGGCTGTTACTCTGTACCAATCACCAGTCTCAAAGACTGCCACTATATCCAGTAGGAATTTCCCAGACTTGCTCTGAGTCAGTTATAGTCAGAAATTCTTCCACAATATCTCTTAACTTCTTTAAGCCTCTATTAGTTTTCTAGAAATGGTTTGGACCTGAGAAATTACTATTTGCAACCAATGCATCCCTCAGTTTCCCCTAAGGAAATGCTGAAATGTGCTCATGTGGGAACTATGTGTGCTTTGTTAGCTTCTGTATTTTGTACAAGCAGGTACTGGAATTGATATTGCCCATGAAAGCTAAAGAAGTTACACACAACCTGCAATTTGCAGGTTTGGGTCGCTAAACTGGATTCTTTTCCTTACTTATCATCCAGAGAGAAACAGTGCTGCAAGGAACCTGAGATTCCCCTGAGCATTTTAGGTCAAGTTTAGGGAAGAGAAATATATTAAAATAAGTAACTGTATGTTGCAACCAAAATTTAATTTCTTTTTTTTCAAACCCAAGTATTTATTTGTTACAAATCTATAACAAGGAAAATATAAGTTTATTATCATTCAGGGGGAAAAAAAAGGATTAAGAATGTCCATTATGTCTTTTTTACTGCAGAGTACTGGAACCTATTTAGTTAACTCTTCCTGGATATCTGTACTCCCTGACAGCTGTGACAGAGACTTAAAGTGATTCTGTTCTGTCCACTACATCCCTAAAATTTTCTCTGAAATATCTTCACCAAATTTCCTAAAGTTTTTTGGCATTGGTTCACTAGTCTCCTAAAGCCTTCATTTATAGCAATAGAGTATTTACTTTTGTCTCTTTGTACCCAAGACTGTATTTACAAAACATCATGAAATTTCCAGGTAAAATTGGCTCTTGCTGCAATTTCAATAAAAAGCGTGAAGGACAGATTAAATTCTAACATAAAAGCACATTATTGAGAAAGAACTGCTGGCACTGACGATTATTTTAAACCATACATTTTGTCAGATTAATTAGTCAGGATTAGTTTCTGCTGCAAATTTATGCAGTGGTTTGATCACTGAACTTCACTGATAATTACTTACTTGCATCCTCATAAAAAAGAGGAGATAAATGGTAGTTGATGAAAGGTTCTAATTTATTGTCCCTGCAGAAATAAAAACAAACTTTGCTTTTATACTGAATGGTCACACAGAGAATTTCTATTTTCTTGCTTTGAAAGTAAGATTGTTATTAACTGAAAGGGATGATTTAACATAAAATAAGAGGTAAAATGTTCTCTCACACTGAGATCAAACTGCTCATTATTGCTTTGATATATTTTTTTTAATAAAATAGAAAGGAGTCATTCTCTTTCAGATTACTTTAAAGTAGACTTTACAGAATATATAGGAGGAAAATGCTGATTCCTTCCTTCCTTCCTTCCTTCCTTCCTTCCTTCCTTCCTTCCTTCCTTCCTTCCTTCCTTCCTTCCTTCCTTCCTTCCTTCCTTCCTTCCTTCCTTCCTTCCTTCCTTCCTTCCTTCCTTCCTTCCTTCCTTCCTTCCTTCCTTCCTTCCTTCCTTCCTTCCTTCCTTCCTTCCTTCCTTCCTTCCTTCCTTCCTTCCTTCCTTCCTTCCTTCCTTCCTTCCTTCCTTCCTTCCTTCCTTCCTTCCTTCCTTCCTTCCTTCCTTCCTTCCTTCCTTCCTTCCTTCCTTCCTTCCTTCCTTCCTTCCTTCCTTCCTTCCTTCCTTCCTTCCTTCCTTCCTTCCTTCCTTCCTTC
Source organism: Poecile atricapillus (assembly GCF_030490865.1). Classification (NCBI taxonomy): domain Eukaryota; kingdom Metazoa; phylum Chordata; class Aves; order Passeriformes; family Paridae; genus Poecile; species Poecile atricapillus. The sequence goes on from NC_081251.1 coordinate 14,848,053, forward strand.
CTTCCTTCCTTCCTTCCTTCCTTCCTTCCTTCCTTCCTTCCTTCCTTCCTTCCTTCCTTCCTTCCTTCCTTCCTTCCTTCCTTCCTTCCTTCCTTCCTTCCTTCCTTCCTTCCTCCCTCCCTCCCTCCCTCCCTCCCTCCCTCCCTCCCTCCCTCCCTCCCTCCCTCCCTCCCTCCCTCCCTCCCTCCCTCCTTCCCTCCTGCCTGCCTGCCTTCCCGCCCGCCTTCCCTCCTGCCTTCCTGCCTCCCTTCCACACTTCCTCCCGCACTTCCGCACTTCCTTCCTTCCCTCCTTCCTTCCCTCCTTCCTTCCCTCCCTCCTCCCTCCCTCCCTCTTCCCTGGATTTAGGACTCCTGAAATAGTTGAAGGGAAGGAGAGGAATCTCAGTTTTACTGCAGGATTCTCAGATGCCCCCATTTGCAGACCTTGCTGGGTTTTGATTAGGAAATTATAAACTCAATGCACATTTTAGGGAACAGGAGAATATGTCTGCATGTTTCTGTGGGAACCCATATGCCATTTGCAATACAGGAGAGCCCAGGACCTGTGCCTGGCTCTGTTTGTGACACAAGACATTTACATGGTAAAAAAAATGAGCTTCTAATCTTTTCTCCAGAGAATTACATTTCATGTTCAACAGCACTAGTGGAACCAAACAAACAAGACAGGATTGAAAGAGGCAGCTCCTCCAGGTATGTTTTGTGTAGTTTATTGTTTATAGATGTAATGAGCAGATTAGAAGTGGTAACAGATTTGCTTCAAGCTTACTTGTCAATTTTTGCTATAGCCTTCTGTGAGGCAAGCTAATCTCTAAGGTTTGGTCATAAGCCATTTATTAATCAAGTTTTATTTTGTTTTCGATTCTTATTTGTGCGTTTCTAGTTTTGGGCTCTTGAACATAACGCCATGGTGGTTCTTTTCCCTCCTGTTCCAGATGAAAGAGAGAAAGAGTCTGTTTTGAAATCTTTTCAATAACTGAATTGAGCCCAACGCATTTTCAGCAAACAGTCCTCCTCAAATCTCCTGGTTTAAATTTTCAGTAGCACAGTACTGCTGTTTGTATGCCAAACCTCTAATTATGTTGCTCCAAATAATCACCTCCAAATGGAGAGAGTGACAAAAAAAATGCCCTTTTGCCAAGGATTTTATAAATCTTGAATCTTCCTGGGAGGGAGACAGAATGCGGAGCCAAGGAAGAAAATGTCTTCAAGTAATTTTTGGTAATAGTTTTGTCATTTTCAATTATTTTTTAAAAATTCTAATCCTTTGACTATAGTGGAGAAATGGAACATCTTGTTTGTCAATTAATGTAGAGTGCTTTACAAAAGATGTTATGACATTTGCCCTACCCTGTCTACATCAATACAACAGTCACATTAATAGCTCACTCACTGGGGTTTTTTTCCTCACATTTTTACCATGAGAACAAGTATGGAGCCAGAATTCCTTCTGTGGTGTGTGTTTACCTTCTCCCCATGCAGTATCTGTCTGGCCTCTCATGACTTAGTTCAAAACACTACTTTGGATTTCTGTTTGCTGCAGAGAGTCATAAATATGGATTTATGTAACCTAGTGTTTATTTAATGAATCCGGTGCTCATTACACTGGAAGTGAATTGTTAACTGCCTTTTCTGAAAATATGTTTAAAATAAGGGCCTTAGTTAACAACTGGCTTCAAGTGTCTCATTTTTGGGGTAGCTGAGAATGAATCAATAAGAGGTGGGTACTACCCCATGTGCTCTGCACATCCTATCAGCAAATATGAATATTCAAAGTCACTATGGATGTTTAGGTAACAAGGAGCAGAAAATTCACCCTTGATATGACCTTCCCTGCTGCAGTAGAACTTTCACAGAAGAGTCAACCAGAAGAACTTAGATTTCTCTTCCTGTGAAGGGCTGTGTGAGACAAATGCCTCAAAGAGCGGGAGGTACCTGTGTGTCTGACAGTCCTCGTGGAGACTGGCAGTGCTGTGCATTGTAGAGGAGACTGAGCACTTTGCTTGGAAATTTTGGAAATCACTGGGACGATTTGATACAGATAAATATGGTAGGAATTACCACTATTTAAAAATAATAATAATAATAATAGTAAAATGTGTATATGCCTAGGTAAAAAGATTTGGATGCTGGTAGATTTAGTTTTGAATTGTTTTTATATCATACCAAATGAACCTCACCTCTCATTTAATGCAATAGAATTTAAGCAATAATTCTGCAAAATAGTTAACTGGAAGAGACAGGTGGATTTAAATCCATATTTACTGTTCTGTAGTGGAGTGGAAAACACTTAACTTTATTAGCACAAGAATAATGTGATTTGAGATAAACCTAAGATGCCAAGAAAACTGTGCAAGACATATTTCAGTGATGAAATGACAGTGCTAGGATCAGTACACATAAAATCTCTTTCCGTAGTATTTTCTTTAACTGCAAGATTTGCTTTTGACAGTTAAATGCTGTAATTTTGTGAGACTCACTAGATTGCTTTATTTTCCTCTCTTTATAGAAATCCCCACCCTCTGATCCCATCCCTGAGGAATTCTAGGCCTATTACAGTGTTGCAATGCCCATTGCTAACTGTATTTTCAAATGCTCTGTCCCTGGGACGCTTCCAAACTTGGCAGTGAAAGGAGCCATTCCCAGACTCTTCTGCTGACAAAAAAATTGATCTGACAAAGATCTTGTTCTGTATCTGACCGGTCTGGGACCAGACCTGTGAATTGAAAAGTGCATAAAAATATGTAAGTTCAAAGTAGCCTGAGTTTCTCCTCACCACTGCATAAGGAGGGGACGTTTGTGAGCTCCAGATGTACCGGGGGGACTAAAAAGGCTGCTACAGGGTGCAGCCCTTGCCATTTTGTTCAAAGTGGTAATGAGGACCCAGGACACTCTGCTAGTCCTGCCTCCAGGGTGGCAGTCTCTGAGCAACTGCAAACCCCTACAGCTGCTCTTTTATTCTTTCATTTAATCCTCTCAGCCTTGTTCCCAACTAAAGTAAGCTGTGAAACAGCACCAGAAAAAAAATAAACCAAAACAGAATAGATTTTTTTTTTGCTTGGATATTTTTTGGGTTTTTTGTTTCTTTGTTTGTTTGTTTTTTAGGTTTGTTTGTTTGTTTGTGGGTCTTTTTGTTTTCTTGGGTTTTTTTGCTGTATCCTCTCTGTCTTTGCATGGAAGTTAAACCAATAGGCTCAAGAACTGCTCAAGAGAGAAGCAAGAACAGGTCTCTGTGATTCCACAGGGTAATTTCTGTCTACGTTTACTTGAGTTTGGGAAAAATCACTCACAGAGAGATTGAGCAGTGCCCACAAATTATGTAAGAGAAATGCAGATAAAGAAATACGTATTTTGGGTAAGGAAGTGGTGGATATTTTTTTTTAAAAATCCACTCCCCCACGAAATAACCTGGCATTACGTAATAGCAGGTCTGTGTGTGAGCTTTGAATGTGATGCTTCCATCTCCTATGGGTCAAATTGAACTCTGGCTCATCTGACCCTTATAGACACTTGATGTTTGCCTGATTGAGAATGGAGCCATATCAAAGCATTGGCATTTACACAATTAGCTATATGTAGTAGAGGTCTGCATTCACAATTCACAAACACAGAACTTGTAAAAAGCTGATGGCCCTAAAGGCTGGTGATTTGAAGCTGTCTTTGAGAGGGAGAGGCTCCCCATGGGGTTATTTTCTGATCCACTGAGGTCTCCATGGGTGGTTCACTGCCATTTCACACCCGGGTAGGAGGTAACTCCCTGCTCTTCCTTGGGATAGCACTGAAAACCACAGGCCTAGGTTCTCCCAGCTGGCTCAAACACAGCTCCATAAGCTCTGAAATAGACAGTTGTATTGCTCAAAGACTGAAATTGTTCCAGCCTGGTTTTTTGTTGTTTTCTTTCCACACTAAAAGACTATTTAAATTAATGTTGTTTGGCACAAGCAGTAGTTGAACTAATTTCTTGGTCTCTCACAGCCTTGTTTGTGGTGCAGAATAGCACTCTGTGCTGTCTGCTGTGGCTGCTTCCTCAACAGACTGCTCAGTGGAAAAGGAAATGCCACAATCAAAGTAATCCTAGTGAAAATAGCAGTTTTACTGAGTCTTCATCTACAAGGAGAAACCAAAGTTTTCTAGTATTTGTGCAATGCTTTTCCACATGCAGCCTTAAACTGTAAGAGTTATAAAGGAGAAAATTATTTTTTCCTTCTACAGCATTAAGTTTAAGAAGAACACAACTACACAATACCAGCATTACCTCAGGGAAAAAAAACCCCACTTTTTTATATAAAACATTAAATAAAAATAAAGGACTAATGAACTTTATCAGAAAGGACTACTCAGCCTGACTTCTCTGGAGAGTAGAGAGTAGAGTCAGTTCAAAATATCTCATGCCGAAATCCAAAATCTCCTGAAGTCAATACCACCCCTCTTTATCTGCAATACTTAGCAGGTCCCCTGAAACACCTCTTAAGTGAAAGTTTCTAAACTTGAATTTGAATGTACCTCACATTTCTTGGTCAGACATCCATTTCAGAGGGACAGTATGTTGTGGTAACCCATGACACAGTACAATGATGTTTGTGTGTGTGTATATATGTATATGTACACCCCAAAATGATGGCAGGCTCATTCCATATGTTAGGCAAAAATAAGACTGTGAAATGCAGTGAAACAGCGAGAAGGCAGAAAAGAGTTGTGCTGATACTGTGGATGTTATAATTGTGAATTGTTTTACTGAATGTGAGGTTACATTTGAGGGTGTCTCTGCTTTGAGTTGAATCCTTAGGTTACCTGTAAAGGCAGGCATTTGTAACTAAAATCTTCACTATATCCAGACCGAGATGGATTTCTTGGTTGATGCATGTTTAGTCATAGGAGTCATCTTTTATCCCTGTGTGTCCAGAGACTATACAAGCATGATTTCCTGTTTTCTGTCTCAAAGCATCCCTACCAAAGATTCAGAAAGCCTGGCTTGTTTCCAAAAAGCATCCTTTGTGAGAATTTAAACAGAATGTTTAGAACACTATATAATAAAAGCAAACTAAACACAGCAGAAATAATTTTTGATCTCAGCAAGAGCTTAAAATGAAAATAAATAAAGACCAAGTGCCGCTTACTGAAATTTCTCTGCAGTGTGCACAGAGCAGAAAATAAAATAATTTTGTTGGTTCTATTATCATTCTTGAAAGCACAACACAAAGCAATGCTGATACGGTACAGGTCCATCTGCCAGCTGGGGAAGAAGAAAAGAAAAAGCAATTAAGAACATTATAAATTTGGGTTATTGCTCTGGGCTGGAAAGATCCAGTTAAGCATGCTGTGATTCTGAACAGAGTAGTACAGGAGACAAGCCAGGAGAGAATTTCTCTTGATCTTATCACTTGGCCTGTTTCCATTGCCTTGCACAGCTCTCCCAGCCAAGGTTATATCTGTGGCCAAATCACCTCTGGCTCTCAAAACTAAAATCTGACAGTCTGTGTATAAATCCCCACTCCTGAGGATGTGTGGGCTGAATACCAGCCTGGACAACTTACTCTACCAGTCTGACCCTGTGAAAGAGCACCATTCTGCATACCTCACTGAAGACACCCAGCCTGATTTCTAGAGCATGGAACTAGGTGACCATTTTGACTTGTGCCACTCCTTCTACCATCACCTCCTTGTCACAAATGTGCTTGATGTGTGAAACCAAGGAGTACAAGTAACTCCTGCTCTGTATAGGCAGTGAGAAATCCATACCTCATCCAGGTAGAAGGCTCAGAATTATTTGTCATGCAAATGGTCTTTTATGTTTTGTCTGTTTGTCAAACATCAATTAACCAGCACTGGCTTTTTGTTTGGGGACAACACAGGCAAAGAACTGCTTTTATTGCACCTTTTGCACTCTGGTTTTGGTATTCTCAGTGTCCTTTCTTGGTGATTCTGCACAGGACTTCACTAGTATGCACATAAAACAGCAATGGGAAATGAGTCTATGAGAAATGAATCTAGACCACATTACTCTTAAGTAAGTGCATCAGGCAGCTGGTACATGTCCAGCCAGACACAGCTCCCTTGAAACCAAACCTTATCTTTATGTGTCACAGTAATCTGGAGGAAATGAACACAAGAGAGCTCTAAAGTTACATCTGCTTTACAGCATCTGTCCTTGCAAACTGGTGATGTAGAATAACCCATTCCTCTGGGTCTGGTTCCACTGTTCCCAAGGGCTACCGTGACATGGCGCCCTGCACGTGTCTGTGAATCACAGCCCATAAACCTGCTACCACTGCCTTAAAACCATTGCATTGCCATGTGTAGGTCATCCCGAGCCTGCACTAATTGTACTCAACTGCAGTTATTTTTGTAGGCAGCATGACTTGTTTTTCCATCCCCTTCACATCTCACACCTGCTTGGTGTGCAGCCAGAGGCTCACACATGGAGAGCTGCCCTGTGCCAGAGAGCAGATCCACCACATCTGCCAAGCTACACTTGTGCCATTGCTGGGTCACAGCTTTGGGCAGAGCAAAGCAGTCACCTGCTTGTATTTAAATAACTCTGGTGGCTGGAATAGTGTCAGACCAGTGCAGGCTTGGTGGTGCTTTGCACTCAGACTCTGGGATCTCCCTGGGCTGGCTTGTTTTCATGCTCATGTACAGCACAGAGGGGCCCAAAACAAGTTCATGCTGGCCAGCAATGGTGGCCACAGTGCAGTGGCTTGGCAACAGCCTCCATGGCCATCAGCCACCCAAATCAGCTATAGCTTGGAGAATGTCATGTGCTGAGAACTGAGAACCAATGTGCCAGCACTCAACTGAGCAGATGCAGGCTGGGCACAGCCTTCAAGATGGATATTGCTGCAATCTGATGTGACATTTGTGCCAGATTATCTCCATTCAATAAGTGAGAATATAGAAAAAGGCCATTTTAATAAGGGTGGAATTAAACTTGAATACAGAAAAAATCAAACTAGTTGCCTAAATAACATAGTGTTCCCAGTGGTTTATAAATCATCCCTAGCTAGTTCATGTTTGTGTGGAAGCTTTTTTATGAAAAGATGATCTTGTCTTACTGCAAACATTTTGCTCCTGTTCTGTGGGAAAAAAATGTTTGGTTTCGTTTGTAGAAAGAGGTTAGAAGTATTATTTTGAAGAGAAATCCTGGGATTCTTTAGACAGAGCACTAATAAAGAAACCTCAGAGAGAGAAGATGGAAAAAGGTTATTAGCTCTCCAATAAATGATCATTTGACTCTGGAAATGCTGATTTGCTCTCTTCTTTTGTATGGCATTGGTGAAACCAGAATGGGTTTTTAAATATAATTATACAAACTGGAAATAAATTCCAAAAGTAAAATTAGAGGTAGATATGTAAAGAGCAATGTTGTACCTTTGAACTGGTAAGTTTAATTAAAAGACAGGTGTATCCATAAGTGTTGTAAAAGAGAAAATCCTGGGTTAACACTCATAGTGCCTCTCAAATTTGGCTTATTCCTGTTATTAGAAATTAGTGAGCCTTCCTCATAAGAGGCTTGTTCTTACTTTCTCCTTTACTGGGCTGCCTGTTTTTTGAGAGCTTGGGAAAATCTTTATCAACCCTACAGGCACTTTGAATGATGCAAACATTATTATGGAATGATTTTATTTCATTGTCTCTTTTGTAACTTTGCCTATTCATTTAACTTGCAATTTAAAACCTGTTTAAATTCATCATTTAACATTTTAGTTTACTTCCAGGATGGATGCCACTGTTTCTCATTTAACAAATTAGTGAACTGAAACACAAAGTATGTAGCTGAGGCAGGTGATGCACGTACTAGGCACAGAGTAACCTGTAGTAGTAGTTCCTGAGAGATAAAGGACCTGACCTGTGGCTGATAGGGACTGAGAATCACATAAAAAATGGGTCACTCGAGGAGGTGGGAATGATCTCAGGATTTTAGGAATTTGGTTTGGTTCTAAAAGCAGCAGAAAAGAATGCAAATATTCTACTGGCCTGACTGGGTTGCTTGAGATCTTCACAATTTCATTCATTTCAGAAAAATGTAATTTAATAATTTCTAGTGGAGTTAACTGAGTGATAATAAAAGGCCTCTCTTACAGCACAAACCCCTAAATAATAAGTTTTATAAATTAATGCTTCAGCCAGTTCAGCATCCAGTCTTGAATAGTATTTCACTCATAAACAAAAAAGATAGTATTTCTGAAATGTTACTGGTGTGGAAAAAAGATAGACTACTTAGAACAATATAAGAAAATGGTGCTAATTGATGCAAAGATGCAATTTTATCCTAAGATTGTGAAAATATTTCTCTGTATGTTATTTTATTAATTCCCAATAGATGTAGGTTTAAAATGGGGTGCTGATGTGCTGATTTATCTCATGGAATTTAGCAGAATGTTTAGCAGAAGAAGCACAAAAATAATTAGTTTTGTTGTCTTCCATTTTAATGTTCCATTGGTTATTTGAGAGTTTATTGTTTGAACAGATGCACTGCTTCAGCTACTTTAATGCTTTGGTTTTGTGGTAAATTATATTCCAAGAATGTTTCTATTTTTCCTAAATTTTCTAATTTTAGCATTCATTACATTCAAAATGGTCTCTCATTTGAGCAAGAGATCAGTCACTTTATAGCAAATGAAAATCACTTATTGAACATGAGACATAAAAATTCTAAGAATGTATTTATTGTATTTCTATGTAACCAAGTAAACTGCTTTAAAATAAATATTTATGTTATGGGTGGCTTTTGTTGTTTGTGTTTTTCATCTCAAATTATTATTTCAAACATCAGCTACTTATCTCCTTAATTCTTTTCCAAAATCCAATAATTGAAATAACATTATATTCCAAAAAGGTAGCAGAAATCAATATCCAGGGCTATGAGTGGATGCTCATTGACACAGACAATACCATTTTCATATTGCCATGATATTGGTCCAGATGCTCACATCTCAGTTGTAGGCATTGAGGAGGTGCATTGGGAAGCTCAGGCATTTCAGGAGTAACAATTTTTAGCAGGCTCTGGAGTGACTGTAGATCCATGAGGTTATTTATGACCTATAACTTCAGCTCTACTGCTTAGTGTATATTCCTACCATGCACAAAATCCCATCCCCAATCATTATTTGAAAATGATCTTTTGTACACATGGACTGTGTGGGCTTCATTAGGGATTTCTGAGAACTTAAAGGTACACAAAATCCAGTTTCCTGTTTCCTAGACATTCAATTTCTGAAGGAAGAAGAAATGTAATTTGAAACTCTGTTGTTCTATTTATAGACAATTTAATATCACGGGTTGGGTATATACAAAATTTTACTAAGTTCTGACCGATGAGTTCCATGGCTGGTAAATCACTCTTGGTCAGATCTGGGTGTATCAATGTGCTTAGTTGCTTTAGGATGTGAATGTAAATGGCAAAAGTCATTTTATGGGCTTCATTATTTCTGGAGTGAGGCTTCTCATAAAGCTTATTAATGTACCTGATTTTTATTATCTTTTCCTCAATAAAAGCCTCTTTCTTAATAGGTATTTTGACACTGAGGTTTAATGGCATTTAAAAAGATGACAGAGCCAGGCACAGAAATTGCAAGTCATATGTATTAAATTGTTCAGTCATGAAAAGATCATTCTGTCCTAAAAAAGGAATCTCTGCTGTTCTTTTTCCATTTAGGTTTTAGTTTTTTCTATGGTTGTTTGAACATAATACCCTGGATAAAATAATTTCCTTTTGCTTTTAGGAATGAATTTTTGTTTCTGCTTGTCCACAAACTGAAAGAGTGAGAGAGACGGCAGCTAGAGAATCCCAAGAATATTTATGTTTTTTGAGCACTTATGAAATCTGTATCAATCAATTTGATAAAGCAAAGTCTTCCAGCATGAATGCTCCTAATAGTACATTACTCTATGGATAGCTATTCCTTTATTTGTACAAGCCACTTTGCCTTTGAAAATGCACTGGATCACCATATTAGTATAAAATTTGTCTAGGTGGCCTTCCAATTCTGAAGGAAAACCAGGTCAAACTTCTTATTGCCATGATCCTACTGGCTTCTATTCTTCTCTGCCTCACTGACTTGAATCAGTAATTCAGACAAGACTTCTTCTGTGGATTTATAACAGTATATTTTATCTTTAAATTTCTTTTCAATATACTTTTCATTTGCAAAAATTCTCTACATTTCAAATGTGTGCATGTATTTAAGCTGACATTAATTTTCATAACGAACATGAAAATGTAATATACATAGCCAGCTCAAGCTCATTACTGTGCTATTTAAAAAACTTTCATAACCATATTTGTGTTAAAATAAATATCCTCTTTTTCTTAAGAACCTGCAGTACTTACAGACAGCGATATGCTCTTGCTGTAGGCAGAGGAAGCACCAATTTTTCTGATGGCCTGAAGCTTTTCACCCTGTAGATGTGGTTGCAAAAGGATTGGGGATGTAGCCCTGTGGAGAACATAGATTTTTCTGCCATGTACAGGGCAGTATGAACTTCATGCATGTGTTCTCTTCTTGGAAAGAAGTCTCTTCTGTCTGGCTAACACATGTTTTCTAGCTCTGAAATGCCGTGCTGCTGCGATATGTTCTCAGCATAATTCTGGATGAGTGCCTGTGTGAATGGAGGCGCTTGCAGTGAAGGAGCAATGTGATCTTCAGAATAGATTAATATGAATGGGAGCACTTTGGAAGCAGAGATCAGACAGACTTGTGAGGGATTTTAGCTCCATTTGTAGGAATCATTTGTAGCCATTACTCATTTTCCAGGGTGTTCCACCACTTAATGTAAAAGCTGATCTTTCTGCTAGAGAATGGGCTTGTGAGAGGATTTAGTCTTGTACAGTAAGCAGTATGACTTGCTTTTCTCCCTGGTGGTTTTATGGTGTTCTCTAGGTTCTTATCACCTGGATATATGAATGTGGACTGGCCAATCAGCTTGTTTCATTGTCAGATGTAGTTAGAGCAATGAAGATCATCTTATTTATGTTTAGACTGTGAATATTCTTTAGAAGTCCTGGCAAACTGCTGTGAAAAGGGAAGCAGAATCACAGAATCAACTGTTTTGGGTTAGACTTCAGGTACCCTCTGTCCAACTTCTTGCTGCAAGCAGGGTCATCTGTGAGATCAGGCCAGGCTGCTCAGAGCTTTACCCATGTGGATCTTGAACTCTCCAAGGCCGAAGAAGCTCTCCAGGCAGTCTGGTCTCCTGACTGTCCTCAGTGAAATTTATTTTCCTATATCCAGGTGGAATCTACTCTTTCAGTTTATGACTCCTGCCTCTCATTCTCTACTGTGCATTGTGGTGAGGAACCCATCTCAGCTCCTTGATAACCCTGCAGGTAGGCAGGGCCAGGCTGCTGTGACACCTCCTGGAGCTTTACCCATCTCAGCTCCTTTACCCAGGCTGAACAAGCCCAGCTCCCTTCAGCTCTGCTCACAGGACAAGTCCTCCAGCCCTGACCAACTTGATGGCCTCCATTAGACTTTTCCAAGTTTGTCAGTGACTTTAGATACCAGGCCAGGACTATTGCAGAAATAAGATCTCGAACTCGTGTTTGTCACTTGAACATTTTTATACCAATTGTTTCTCTTGCTGTTCATTGAGCAAGAACCTGTCACCACTTTTAAGAAAGCAAAATCTATTATCACTCCAGAAGATGCATTGCTTATAATAGCTATCCTCTTGGAATTTTGTTAAAGACATTATACAAACTTTTCCTACAGTGTCTTCTTTTCATCTTCTTTGCCAGACTCCATGGATGACAGACGCTTTTCAGGATTAATGAATAGTGATAACATCATTAGTCACTATCTCAAGATCCAATAATCCTTTAAAGGAGTGATGTGAAAGTCAATAGGTAAATGAGAAAAGGCTTTTAAATTGCTTCCTGTCTCTAACAAGTCAATAAGGGCCCTCAGTGGGAGGGTGAGCATCTCTATGCCTCAGTGTAACAGCAGCTGAGGCTTCTCAATATAGGACACAAGGACACAGGAGAGACAGGAATGTTTCAAGCTATTTACAGGCTGACCTGCAAAAGAGGTCTGTTTTCAACTCATGGAAAGGATAGTGCCTTCTCTGTCTTTATTTCTGATTGACATCTGAAAAATTGTGTCTGAGCTTTACTTTACTATCACCATTGAAGGAGGAATTGCAGGTGATACCAAACTGGGAGGAATTGTTGCTACACTGGGGTACAGGCCTGCTGGTCATAAAGACCTTGAACAGCTTTGTCTCCTTCAGAAACGAGGTAAATGGGATTGAAGAGGTGGGCAGTGATATGGAAGTTGAAGAGCTGGGCTGGCATAAGCAAATACTCATGTCTCATTCCAGCTGTTTGCATCCCCACACCTTTGGTTGTGGAGCTGCAAATTCTACGCTAAGTAGGATTAAAACATCAGAGAAAAGTAAACTACCATGAAAGCATAAAGAAATATTTCTGCTTGTTTGAAACAAGTTCCTCACACATATCCCTTTCTCCAGGGCCTTTCCTTGACAGTTTGAGGCAAAGCTCCATTATTCCATGTGGCTGAAAGTGGGCATGTATTACACCCAGGTCTGCTTCCTTGCAGGAAAAGCTGTCTTTTATTTTCTGACTGTGTCAACAGTTTAGAAGGTTCATTCTTGACAGTTGTTTTTATTTTTTCACAAAAGACTAAATTATCAGGTGAGCTTCTTAGGATGTTTTCCCTCCCTTCTTTTCCCCTAGACAATTTGGTTTAATATTTAGCTTTGTTGGACTTTTCCAAGAGTAACTACACATTGGGAAAGCTGGGACAGCCGTGAAGTCCAGCCTGAAAGGTAATTTGTGTCAATGCTTTAGGAACAAGAGCTGAATGGGGGACTAATTCCCTGTATAGAGTAGAGATCTGCTGCCAGTCAGCAGGCTGGATTTGGCTGGGATGAGTCTGCTGGCCATGTGATTTTGCTTAGGGAAGGGAGATAAAAGGTTTTTATAGCAGTTTGTGCAGCCACCTACCACCTCCTTTGCTTGAGCATGTGCAGGCACCAGCATTAGACACCAGCACATCCATGTGCATCTCAGGGTGGGGAGTGGAGAGCTTGGATCTCCCTTCCATCACCAGGACAGTCATAAACCAAAGCACTTTCAACACTCCTTTGTGAAAAATCCAGACATGCTGTCTCTTAGTATCCACTTTTCTTCAAGGGAAAGCAATAATGCTTATATCTGCCTCTTACTTAGCATTACATCCATGAACTTCAGAGCACTTGGCATTGACAGATGATTTTATAACCAATTAAATAAATGTACAGATGTTCCTCTACATTTATTTCACAAATCTTTAAAAACAATGAATTCTTTTCTCATTTGCTTAACTTTAAGATCAGAAACCAGCGGTAGGTTGTTATATCAAAGAGGTTTTAAAGAAGAGTCATTCTCTGCAGTGATTTATAATGCCATCCCTGACCTTGGATTACTTGGTAGCAATTAAACCACGTGTTTAAGTTCCTGAACTATTAGGAAATATGTTAGAATGCAGAATGCTTTTTCATCATGTCCTGTACTAAAATATTCTTTTAATTTATAAGCTACAACTGCAGTGGGTTGATTCCATTGAAGTTATTGGTGTTTTCAGTTTCATTGAGACTTTTTCTGTAGGACTCACTAACAGGAATTACCAACTGGAAATTAAAGGGACAGGATATATAGCCATAAATTTTCATGTAATATCTTTCTGTGCTGGATTTTTTTTCCAATTAAGTGAGTCAGGTTGTGGAAGAAATAACAGAATAGCAATTTCATTCTGAGGTAAGTGGGTAAATAGGGATATGGGAATAGATTTAAGCTCATTAAGGAGTTGGCTTCATAGCTTCATAGTTGTTTGCCTCTGGATTGTAAATGGGTGACACTCTGCCAATAAACATTTTCAGCACCATACAGAAAGTAACTAGTAATAGAAAAAATATTTGGACATAAATTCATAGAAGAAACATCTAAATATATATTAGTTATAGATACACCAAATGGTAAATGTAATTATTAAAATATGCTTCTGTTACAACTGTAGCAAACTTTTCTGAAAGCACTTTAAAATATTTTTGATCAATCCTGCAAGACTGGTTGTTTTCATACATATATGAATACACATACATATATGTATATACACATACATATATATGTATATACGAACATACACGTATGCACCATCACTACTCACGCTCATTCTGTTGTTAGCAAATGACTGGCAGTGCTAAAAGTACTAAAAGGACTTTCATCATATTGAATTAAAGTCACTCAAAGGAAATTGGAAGATGGAGCTTTGTGAGAGGAAAGAATGGAATAAAAACTGTAAAAGGCCTCTCACCCCCTTCCCTTTTGCCTATCCATTCTGTAGTGTCTCTCTGTACTGCTTTTCATTCTTGTGCTCTCTGTTGTCCTTCTAAATACTGTGGTACTCCCACCTGTTCTCTTCTGCTTTCATACTAACTAGCAGTATGTCCTTTCATGTTTCTGTCAAATCTGAGTAAGTGGCAAATGCTCTCTCTCTGATGCACACTGACTTTTCTTCTCATTGTTTTTAACTGAAACAGTGAAACTGTGCCGGCTTTTCAAGCGGTTTGTTTCAGATGGGATTTTTTAGGGTGATGAATCAGACTCATTTTGTTCTCCAGTCACTGCAGCTTTGATGTTTCTGTTCTTCCCAGTAACATGTCAATGACGATATCTTTTCTGCAATATAACACCATACCAGGCAGTCTGATGGAGGGGTAAGTTCATGACATGACTACTACCAAGTGTTAATGCTATTTTGACAGTAGTAAAATCTGTGTCTGTCACTCCATCTGTAATAAACAGGAGATGATGTCACACCATTTCTATGCAGGGCCACAGCTCAGACTAAAGAACAGGATGCTAAACTTATGTGTGGCACTAAACATCATAGAACTACACCACTACTTGAGCTTCATCTGATTCATCTTATGATAAAAAAAAATGAGCATGCAGTAATTGAGTAAATGTTTTCAAATATTTTGCCACTGAATTTAAATCACAGATTTATTGCAATAATAAACATGAGAGTGCATCTTGATAGTTTGTTAATTGAGTTGTGTGGGTGGTTAGCTTTTTATTTTTATTCAGATGATTCTGAACGTGAAATCACATGATTTAGTTATTTAGTCTGTAGTAAGCATACTGATGGTGGTCATCAGCTATCCCAAGTGATCCTCACTCCTTTTGAAATCCTAGGACAATAACATCAGTTATTACACAGAGTTTTGTTTGTTCTAATTGAATATGCATGAGAAGCTGTCTAGAGAAAGCTAGGCAAGACAACACTTCCATTAAAATGCTAGGAAATTCGTGGAGTTAGAAGCAATCTTTAAGTATTGTAACACAGCAAAATTTGGTACTGACATGGTTTATGAAAATGCTGCTTCAACATTCCACTATCAATATTAAAACCTGGAAGGTAAATCTCTTTGCAGACCAAGAAAAAAGTTAATTGACTTGATCTAGCCTCATCAGCTGGAACACATTAACCACAATGTTCCCAGACATTGTTGAAAAGCTCTTGAATTTATATTTCCAGAATAGGAGATGACAGCACAGTTTATAATGCTGTCTCCATTACATGAGGGATCAGGGACTTGGAGAGGAAGGCTTTTCAGGGTGGGAGAACAGGAAGAGGAGCTGTGCAGAGCAGTGGTTGTTCTGTCAGGGTTATATGCTGCAGGAGTCAAGGCTGCAGGAGCCACCAGACTGTCTCTTGAATTTTGGAGAACAGTCACTGTTCGTCTCCCACGGCTGTTTCTGATCCAGTGTCAGAACACAGGGCCACTGCTGATTTTTATTTCATTTTCTACTGACATAACTGGCACAAGTCCTTGTTTGATCCGTGAGATCAGAAACAGATGTTGGGTAATTTAGCTTGATGATTTGAGGACAGGATTTGGTAATTTTGCTAGGTGTATAGTTGAACTCGATGTTAAAAGTCTTTTCCAGCCTAAATGATTCTGTTCTACAGATGGGATCCAGTAGCCAGATCCAGGCTCCCCCTGATTTAACAGGGAAGGCTGAAAGTCATCTCATCATGCTTGCATCACACACGGTGGGACCATCCTTATTACCATGTGATTAAGGTACCTTTATTCATATTGGATAGATATTTTTTCCTAAGCAAGCAGCAAGGGAGAAACTCATTCTATGATTCTTTTGCAGCAGAAAACTGTTCAGCTGCATGGGGTTTTTTTGTAAAACAAGATCATTCTCTTTGCTTGTCCTCAGCAAGGTGCTCTGTACCTCACTATATGATTACAAACTCAGGAAGCAGACAGCAGACAGCACAAGTGAAGGTTCAGATCAGCATTAAGACCCTGTGCACTCTCAGGTCCCTCTGGATTCAGCTGAGATCAACTCAAAGCTGATGGTGGAGCCCAGCAGGCAGCTGAAGTTCCAGGAACCATGTTCAAACAGATACAAGGGCTGGGATTCATTTGCCCAAATACAGACATCTATTATCAGTTCAGCTGCTGTGAAGCACCTTTCCTGGCCTCTTGAAGGCACTTCAGAAAGGCTCATGTGTTGCCTGGAGTGTATTTGCCATCCCTAGCAGATGTCTCAGACAGCTCACCCTGTCTGGACCTGCTCCCGGACAATCTGCTTTGACTGGCTGTTCTTGAGCAGAGGGATTGAACTGGGGGGTTTCAAAAAGTTTCTTCCAACCTAAATGACACTTAGCTGGTCTCAGCTGGAAATAAATTCCAGTGCGTTGGGCACCTGAAAGTTCTGCTCTGCTGAAATCCACTGATTCGGCCTGATTCATTTGAGGATGTTTAGGAGTTTCATACCCCATGAGATGCTCTTCACCTCTCTGGGGCAGAAAGCACTTATGGAAAATATGCATCATTTCATGGCAGGCCAGGGGGGGACACCCTCACCATCTCAGGTACACTGGGTACTAACATTTGAGTGACTGACTTCTCAGTAGTCACATCTTTTGAAATATTATGGAGCCAAGAGTCCAGGTGGAAAAATCTGCCCATCCAAAATTAATTCCTTTGATGGCAAGACAATTCCTTGCTATGATGTTGTGCATCTCCTCAGAGTATGCTACACTTAGCAATTTATGCTTTGTCTGTTACATTAACAAGCCCTCAGCTATCTGGAACTTCCATGCTATGCTGGTATTTGATCAAGACATCTCTAAACTTTTTCTTGGGCAAACTAGGAAAAAACAAACAAACAAAAAAAAAAAAACCCAAATAAACAAAAATTACAGGTTTTTTATTATTATTTAAGCAGATCTTTCAGATTGCAACCTTTCATTCCTGCAGGCTTTACCATGAAAGTCTTTTGAGTCATTAAATACTAAAGAGTTGGAAGACCCCCTGAATGCCAGAGGACATGGCTTACTGTGATGGTGTGTGTCTTTTGCCACTTGATCAGAATGAGGCAGATGAGCCAGCAATTGAATTCTGGTGATCTTTCACTGGAGTAAGCATTGTTTCCCATTAAATTGTAGCAATGGTACAGTCTGAACAGAAGAGAAAGAAGTGGAATCAAATTAACAATGAAAAAAGCTATTTTTACTTTAGTCTCTGTTTATAAATGAAGCAATACCTAGAGAAATGCTTCCCAAATATCCATCACCCTTCCTCACTGACTGTTCAGTCAGAAGAAATCTCCTTTTTTTGTACAAAATATTTTTTCACAAAGTGATAGTGCAGCACAGGGTTGCAGATGAGGGTCCTTGGGTAAAACCTCATTGAAAGGCACATTTCCAATCCTTCAGCCCACTTCCAAGATCCTTGCCTTCCCACTGCAGCTGGAAGTGGCTGCTCCTCATCACAGGACCTATGTACAGAAGATCCTTTGTGTTTTGTTGCATCCTGTGTCTTGGATTGATGTAGCAGTGAATTAGGTTGAAATCTGGGATTTTAGATTAGTTTGTTGTACTCCACTTCTAATTGTAGGCTGCCCAAGAATCAGTGGTGTTGAACTGCACCATAATATTTTTGCCTTACTGCTTAAAATTAAATTTTTCAGTCTACAAAATGTACAAATTTGGATGAGAAAGCTCAGCCCAGAAGGGAGTGTACCAGCAAATTATCTCCCTCTCCCCCACATCTATGTCATCACTATTATCTCATTACCCTGGAACAGTAAGAAATGTAAAGGAATCCAGTTATCTCGCTTTATTTCCCTTGGTGGAATCACAGAACACCTCGTGACCTCTCAAGCATCTCAATGGATTTCAGCAAACAACCAGTTTATGTACAAGTGGTTGTAACTTATTTAGTCACGTTGAACAATGCTTTTTTATTTTTCCCTCTAAAAATTCTGCCAATAGAGACCCATGAGCTTTTAGGGGTGGCACAGATTATCATATGACAGCTTAGGCAGCAAAGCCAAAGTCACTGTTACATGCACTGACCCTGTGAGTCTCAGTCATGGGCCCAAACATTATCACACTGGGGCTATCTACAACTCTGTGATTTAAAAAGTGTTCCCCTACAAAAAAATCTTTGTTGTCCCTATGGTTTAGCTGAGGGAAAAATGTTGAGTTTCCTAGGCTGGTCTACTTACCTTCTATAATATCTCTTGTACTTTGAGCCTCCTGGAGTTTTGGGCAATAGTGTTTCTGTATTGGGAGTGGGAAGGGACAGACCTTGTTTGAGGGAATATCAGACACAACCATCCTTTGCCACCTACCTGCTCACTGCCACCAATGTTTACAGAGCAGTCAGACGAGTGGAGGGAAGAAGAGAGCTTTGGATGCCTCTCCTGACCACTCTTGGGTGGCTGAGCCAAGATCTGGTCTGAGCCAAGCCTGCATGCACCCTCCCAAGTCAGCCCCCGGATGCTCATTGAAGATCTTTATAGCTTCTTTACACCTCTTTTCCAGCTCAGAAACACTGTGCAGTCACTTTGTGCAGATGAGTTGCATCGGATATGGGAGAGGTCACTTTAATGCATCTTTGAGATGCTCAGGTCTCATGTGAACAGCTGTGACAGTCAGAGCCCCAACAGAGGAGAACAATAACAGCTCCAGTGTGCAAGGATGAAGTCCAGCTGGCAGCTGAGGTTCACTCCTCCAGCCAAGGCAGTACAAAGGTGCCCTATGTGACTCACAGCAGGGGTGATGTTGTACGGCAGCAATTAATTTGTTTCTAAGGCAAACGAGTCCAAATGGTAAAGGCTTTTGCGAATGGAATTCACTGTTCCAATGTAAATAAGGAACTGGCAAACAATAACCACTCCAGCCTGAAAGCCCAGCCAGCAATTGGTTGACATTTGGGCTGCAGAGAGTTTGCAGATTCCCCACGAGCTGGAGAGGAGCTGTGTTTTGCAGAAACAATTGATTTATTGCTGTGACAACGAGTAGAAATAGAAGGACCTGCTGGCAGACAAGGGTGTGATTTGTTCCTTTGCAAACAAGCAAGCAGTGTCCAGCTGGCCAGTGGCCATTGCCAAGCAAAAGCCCAGGGGAGGATGCAGGTTTTATCTCCTCTCTGCTTGAGTTTTGCCTCTCAAAGAGTGATGGAATTAGGGTGTTTTTTGGTTGTTGCTTTTTTTTTGGTTGGTTTTCTTTGTTTGTTTTGGGTTTTTTAATTGTACAAAAACAGACTTGTAATTAGTAATGTTTCTACTAAGTGAGTAAGTAAGGGGGAGGCAAAGGTCAGGCTGTCTTCTAGATGTTTCGCTTCTCAAGCAGTAGGATGACACTTTATCAGTTATTCATGAGCAGAAAGTAATTCTCATTTGTATTGCAGCAGCCCCTGTAAGGACCAATCAAAGTCCCATTGTGCTGATGCCTGATTGGTGGCTGTGAGCAGAAAATTGCTGGTGCCTGCTTGGAAGCAGTTCAGAAACATCAATTTTTTTGCCATGTAAGGTTTAACACGAGCACATCCTGATCAGCAAAGCATGTAAGTGCACGTTTAAAGCAATCTCTTTCTAGCCAAATGCTTCAGTGTTTCAGTCCTCTCAAAGAGAGGGGAATTTAAACATGTGGAAAAATGTTCAGCTGGGGCTGAGCATTCAGACAGGGCTGCTGCATATGGGCCTCGCATCTTCTGAGTGTTCCATGTATAAAAGAGAGTTTTCTTCTGATGCAGGATTTGGGGGATGAGGGGACAACATGTCCAAATGAAGTTTCAAGCCAGTTTATTTTCTCTCCCAGGCATGTTCAAAGCCTGCCCCACTGAACTGACACCATTCAGAGAGCTGTACTTAGTGGGACCACACAAGTCATTTGATAAATGCATCAGGGGTGTGAGCATCAAGGCAGATGAATCATTCCCATTTTCTGAAGCAAAACATTGAAGTGTAATAGACTGAAATTAAGGTACAAAAAAGGGGGTGAATGAAAATAAAAGCATGCCAGTGAAAAGAGCTGTCTGATTATGGAGTAATCTTGATGGAATAAGGGAAGAAACCAAAATTACATGTAGCATTTCGTGGTGGTTAATCTGGTATAAACTAAGTCAGAAGGGTTAATTCTTTACTGGTTGACAATGGACAAGCTGAGACTTCAGGGATATAAGCAGTTAAAATCAGTAAGACAGTGAATGCATCATTTATGTGAATATGGAGAACAACATTTGTGATGTATCATTTTTGCTGCAAAAGCAATAATAAAAAAAAAATATCAGCAGTGACCAGTAGCTAGCTACAACCACTTCATATTCTGGATGTTGTGTAAAATAGCCATTATTTACTATGCTAGTAAGCCTGGAAAACATTGACTTTGTAAAGCTGATAACAGTAATGCAGTGGCCACATTGTCTGGGATCAGCGGAGTGCATCGTACTGATAAAGAATTTCCTGTAATGCTCTTATAGTAATTGAAGCTGCAGTTTGTTTCTTGCACAGTAAAACAGTCTGAGGCTGGCAGAAGGGTTACTAAAATTTCCCTTGCATTAACGAGCAATTTGCTGCCTTCTTCCAGTGACTGCTTGCCTGAGTTCCTATGGCTTTGAGAGCCCTAACACAGAACCTGTGAGCTCTAGCACAGACTCTAATGAATACAGATAATTTCCATTTTTAAGACATCTCACTGTTGTGGAGTGTACAGGTTACTTGCTTATACAATACAGAATCAGAGCATGTCATAGTTAAAACCCAAAGCACTGGGGTCAGCATTTTTGTGCTTCATTATCAATGAAATCAGTAAAGTGGTGCAGTGAAAATAAGAGGATTTTTGTAGGGATATACAGCGTAGCATTCAGTCTTTCATTCCATGTTGAGATTTTACTTTTAAAGAAACTTGTCTACTTAGACAGACTCCTCTAGAGATTTCCCTTCCTTTCAGCTTCTATTATATGTATTTAACTGACCAAGATGATTTAGCAGTACTTGACTGTCAGCATGTTAAAAAGGTATTTAAGATGACCTTTACATGGGAAGACAAAAAGCAACTTTAAAAGACTGTCAGCTTTCTCACCTACATATGAAAGCAACCAGAAAAGAAACAATTAAATGCCACAGCTTCTCCTGGAACTCTCAGGCCTTTCCATCATTTTTATTTTCCTCTTAGCAATTTACCCAAGCTTGCCTTGTACATTAGCCTGGCTCGCTTGGCTCCATCATTCCCTATAAAATTCCTAAGGCAGGCAAAGCTGCCACTGAATTCAAGCCTAATACAGTTCATTGCAGGAAGAGAAACCAATTTTGGTTTTATGGAGTTATCTACAGCTGGAGCAAATGTATTTAAGATACATTGTCCCGAGCTGACTTTCACACTAGTGTTATGTTCCTGCAACTCCCAGAGATGTTTGGTTTACACCAGGCAGTGCAGAACTTATTACCCACACCATTAAGGACCCTCTGTCTCAAAGGGAAAGTTTCTTGTGAAAGTTGGGTGTGGAAGGAAACATTGATATTCCCAAAAGGACAGTTTAGGTAAAACAGTTGAATGGAGAGTGAGCCAGTTCCTCAGAAACCTGGGTGGGTAACAAGTGCACTCTCCTGTGTATGTGCCCAGTAACTCTTCTACCTGTGTAAGTAAGGAATTGTAAGGCTTTTTTGTGGATATAGGACCAAGGGCTGCATTGAAAGGGAGGAGGGAGGAAGTAATTCTGCCTAGCATAATTCACAGGGGACTGACTTTGTTTGCATATCTGTCAATGCAGATGTGGCTGGAAGAGGGTTGTGTGATTTTTCACGGAATCACAGAATATTCTGAGTTGGAAGGGACCCATAAGGATCATCAAGCCAAATTATTAAGTGAAAGGCCCATCTGGGGATCAAACCCACAACCTTGGCATTATTAGCACCCTGCTCTAACCAGCTGAGCTAATCTCAGTATCTTCTAGTATAGTTAATTGTTAATTTCTATATTTGAATGTTCTGTTTCAACAAATACCTGTTTGTGACTCTTTTATCCAGTCTCTATTTTGGGTAGTTATTTGAAAAATCAGTATATAGAGATTACTTGAGACTGAAAACAGTCTTGGTTTCTCCTCTTTAGCATTTTTATCAGCTACATTCAAATAGTACTTCAGGCAAAAAGAAATCTGCCCAAGGGGTTACTGAAACAGCATCACTGTCAGCTTCACTTGCAAAAAGTGATGAGTGCCCTTATCAGGGCGAGGGACAGATGGGCCATGATGCCTGGTCCTCAGCCCTCCTTCTCTTTGACAGGAGCTGCCTCTTCCTCCCCCCGTTCACATTCCCCTCGACTCCACCCATCCCCAAGACTTCCAGATTTTCAAATCCACTTTTTTTTTCAGACTACCTTGTAATAAAGGAAAATCAGCTCTGCTGGGTTGTGTAGAATATTAAAACACTAGAAAACAAACAACCCCTAGATCACTTAATTCTTTAAGGAGCAGAGCCTTCTGTCCAGCCCTAATTTCAAAGCCAGTGGTTTATGGTAGTTTCCTGATCTGCAAGAGGTGTCTCCCAGGGGCCCAGAAAGCCTTGTTTTGCACCAAGAGGTGTTCAAGACCTCTTGCTCCTCTCCAGTCTCACCAGGTGCTGCCAGCCTGCCCTGTCTTTCCACCACTGCCCATGTCTCCCCCTGTTCCTGCAGGGTTTCCACAGCATGAGCAAGGCAAATAGGCAAGAATCCATCCTGCCCACACACAGCCTTCTAAGAACACATAACTTATAGCAACAAATCCAACAAATAAAGTCCCTAGTGCAGCAAGACACACTGAGCCCTGGGCTAGAGCAGCACCAAGATTGTCTCAAAACTCTTTCCACACTGACAGAACATAGGCAGTTCAAAAGCATAACTCCTTGGAGAAATTAGCCCATAAACTTATTTCTGATAAGAGAGGCTTATTTTTTATTTAATGTCAGGTTAAATAAATCACAAAGCACAGCAGTGAGGATTTAGCACTTACAGTGCTAAACCATGTTACTTAGCATTAACACAGTGCTTTCCTCATTCAGGAAAATGCTTTTGCTAACTTAATTCACTCTCAGCTACTGTCTGCATGTCACAAAGGAAGTCAGGAGCATTTAATATTCCTGCTGATAAATAAGGCTAGACTCACACAGCCTTGTTAGTTTCCCTCTTCTCCCATCCTCAGCACCCCAGCCAAGTCAATTTTTGCTGGTTTGCAGTCCATACTTGTAACCTGGAAGTCTTAAGCAGTGCAAGGGACACAATCCTGTCCCTTAGATGAGAGCCAGCTGAGGTCCTGGCCAGGCAGCCAGGGAGAGGAGCTGAGGCTGTTGGCAAGCAAAGAGCAGGTCTCAGCAGATGAGACAGAGTGAGAGAGCAGTTCTAGAGGCTAAGAGCTGGGATGTGGAGAGGAGGATGGGGGTGAAGGGGTGCTTGGGCTGAGGAGGTACTTATAGTGACTGTCTTAGGCAGGAGAGAGTTTGGGACAAATGCTGGTGGAAGGATTCAGATACAGAAATGTTTAGACATTGTTTGAATTATCTTACTTGATGGAGGTATGTAAGGAAGGACATGTCCCTGGAGATGAGCAGTTTGAGATGTGAGGGGTAATGTTGTGAAAGGCCCTCAGCTGAGGGAAGCAGGGGCTGATTTCCATGCTAGGAGAGGTACAGGGTGGGTGGTGCTCCTGAGGAGTATCTGCCCTTCACTGCACACCTCCCCAGCCCCTCCATGCCATCACTGCTCCCCAGCACAGCACGACAGGGCACTCTCCACCAGCAGAAACACACCACTCTGCCAGGGAACAGGGACAAATGAGGTGCCAGAAAAGAGCACAGAGCCCATCCCTCAGCTCTGTGCCCGTCCAGACACTGCTCTTGTGGGGTGGATGCCACAGGCCCACTGCTTGCCCATGTCCCAGGAAAAAAGTCCCAAAGTCCAAAAAGTCCCCTGCAAGGGGATCTTGGGCATGAGGTGCCCAGGGATAGGTCATGGCTCATGTTGCTGGATTTCACCTGGGCAAGGGGCTGCCCAGCACAAAAGGGAACAAATAAAGACAGCTGCTCTAGCCCTTTAAACATTTGGGATCCTACTTCTAATTTAAGTAAATATATGTGTGCCAGTGCTCCCCTTCCCTCCAAGCTGACATAACTCCTAGTTTCACTGAATTTCTCTGGTACACACCAGACCTATTACATATACAGTTTTTACACCAACCAAATTTAGACTTATGTAGATGGCAGTTGTTTTTGGACAGGATAGTACCTACACACTGGTGTTGATTAATTAGTATATTAATTAATGAAGAAGATACTGATTAGTGCCTACTACTTCTGTAAACTAACATTTACAAAGCTTGCAGTTATTGTAGAGGAAGGATATGTTAGTTAAAAAAATTACCTAATAATATGTTTATTCAGCTAGATATTTTTACCATAAATCAGTTGAAGATTATACTATTTTTACTGAAACTTTCTCTGCACTTACTTTCAAAGAGTTAAAGTTTCTCATTTAGAATTACTTAATTTAACTTCCTTATAAACTTCCCTTGATTTAGTAGAGAATTAAAGATACTATGATTTGACTTACCATTTTAAAAAGCTACTTAATTATAAATCCTTCCTGAAAGATCCCTGCATATATAAACTGTGCTGTAATTAATAGCTAGAACAAATATTTTTAAATTTGCTCCTTAAAATACGTTGATTCTGTTCTATATCTCTGCTCAAAATATAGTTTCATGTCCCATTGAAAATGACACTATTTCTGGAAAGAGGAACAGAAACCCATCCAAAAATTGACCCCAAAGTACATTTTACAAAATGAAGCCATTTATTCACTCTAATATTCTGCACACAGTATATGCTGATACTTTCAGTATCTCTAGGCTCAAACTGCTTGTAACATTTTGCTGTAAGCCTGAATCTAATACAACTGAGAGGGTGCTTTAATTTTTTTAAGGAGCAGTTCCCCTAGCTGCAAAGGCATTGAAGAGAGCCTGGAAGACACAATCTGTGTGATGCTGCTCTTTATTGTCACAGGTACAAAGTTTTGATGTGGCAATGTTGCACATTCGGGTCATTGAACATTTACGGATCAGGAAGGACTTTTCAGTCTCTGAAATGGTTACAAATGGTTTGTGTCAGAACACACTCAGTATAAGCAGTCTGATCTCAGTGGAGTCCTACTATTTTATTTTGGGTTAATAACGGTAAAGTCTTACCAACTGTTGATGGAGAAGCCATGGGGTTAATTTATATTCATGTTGGAAAAGCAAAGCAGTGCTCCCTCCCAACTCTGACAGATCTGCGAGTCCCTTCCATAGCTGATTGTCAGGTTGTCCCGATCTGTAGCTTAGCGCTGACAACAGCTCACAGTTTATTTGCAGCTTTGAAGCCTGGTCCTATAGTGTTTCTCTTCTGACAGGAGATGAATAAAGGTGTCACTGTGGGAGACTTTTATCCGGCTGCTATAAAAAGGACCCTCTTTGCCTTCCCTTGAAAGATCCTCTAGTTCGCTTCTGGAGCCTGCGGCTTTCCCCTCAGCAGAGTTTAGTTCCATCAGCTCCAATTCATGTTTGGCAGCTGTTTCTAAAACTCTCTGTTTATTGTAATACCTGACAAAGTTGTTAATGATGGGGTGGATGGGGAGGGCGATCGCTATCACTCCACAAAGAAAACTGATGGCAGCATTCAATTTTCCTAGTGTTGTTTTAGGGTAAATATCTCCATATCCAACAGTGGTCATTGTAATGATTGCCCACCAAAATGATTGAGGGATGCTTTTAAATAAAGTTTCAGGGTGACTTTGTTCCATGGTGTAACCTAGGGCAGAAAAGACAAAGATTCCAACAGCTAAGTACATGAGGAGCAGCCCAAGCTCCTTAAAGCTGCGTTTCAGGGCATAAGTTAGGGTCTGGAGCCCTGAGGAATGCCGTGCAAGCTTGAAAATCCTTGCGATCCTCATGATGCGCAGTGCCTGGACGGCCTGCTGGACATTGCTCAGCTCCATCAGCTTGGCTCCCAGGTGGGTCAAGGTCAGGCTGACGTAGAAAGGAAGTATTGCTAGCACATCAACAATGTTCATGAAAGAAAGGGCAAAGTGGAATTTGTTGGGGGAGGAGATCAGCCTCAGCACATACTCCATGGTAAACCAGCCTATGCAGGCGGTCTCGATGCTGTCCAGGGTCGGGTGCTCCATACGGTTCCCCTCTGCATCTACCACCTGCAAGTCTGGGATGGTCCCCACACACATCACAACAGAGGAGATCAAAATAAACAGAAAGGACAGTACAGCAATCACTCTAGCTGGATAGGATGATTCTGGCTTCTCCAGAAATTTCCAGATGCATTTTTGGCACCTTTTCCAGCGACTTTCTGAAGCATCTACTCCCAAGTCATCCAGAATGAGTTGCACCCTTCGGGCTATTTCTTCCAGTTCCTCCTTTTTTTCACTTAGGTGAGCTTTGCAGCAGTCATCCAAAAATTTCAGATCCACTTTCCAAAATTCCATTTCATTCTTGAAACATATGGGGCAAATTCCTTTCTTCATGTGAATTTCCCCAAAGTAGTACACGTCAATAATGCATTTGAAAGCATCTGGATCTCTGTCAAAGTAAAACTCTCTCTTTCCAGGATCATAGTCATCACAGAGGGAGAATATGCTATCGTATCCCCCCGATAAACAATTGACCAGCTCTGCCAGCCGTGTTTCTGGGTACTGATTCAGGTTATCTCCGTAGAACACCTGCCTTACCCCACCGACATTGACTACAATCTCCATTTCTTCACTTTTTTCTGATCCATCAGTGTCCACATGTGGAAACCTAGAGTCACCTGCCATTTTATTATTGGATTGTATTTTGGTTGATTTTTAGCCCGTTGTTTGGTTTCACAGCTTTGTGGTTTTAATCTCTCATGGAAGCAAATCAGCACTGAACCAGCCCTGTTACAAATGTCGCCAAACTGACCTGGAGTCTTGGTGGGAAAGGTTACTGAAAGAAACCTGCGGTCAGGAAAGCCTGGTGAGGAATGCAACAAGCTGCAGGGAAAAGACAAGTCATCGGGCTGCTGTGCCTGCAAGCAGGATGTAAGAAAGCTCCAGCAGACTGGAAAGAGAAGAAACCATTTAATAAAACTCACCACTCTGTTCAGTGCTCGAGAGTCTTTTCAGGTCCCATTCTCTCTCTAAAAGTGATATCTATTCACAGCTTGGAAGTCACGGCAGAGAAATAAATCCTGAGCTCAGATTAACGCAACGTGCGGTGAGTGACAGTTCTCAGAGATACAGTCGGCAGGGTGAGCCCACGGGAACTGCCGCGGCTTCTCCCTTCGCTTCCACAGATTTCCCTAGAAAGCTGCTTTTGAATTTTGTTTCTCTTTCCGTTTTCTGTTTACTTTAAGGTCTTCCAGAGTTCATCTGCTGACTCTCGCACATAGTCAGTCGGTGCAAACAGGCAGAGGAGAAACTTGTGCTTGTTTTCCCTTCGCTGTTTCCCAGCACAATAGGGAGCCTAGGCTGCCAGGAGTCCTTTCCAAACTCTACCCTCTCCTGGTGAAACACAGCAAAGCACCAGATGCACAGAAAGCACTTCTCTAGCTATTTATACGCCTGCCCAGTGCAGTACAATGATGCGTTTCTATACAGCCAGGAACTTTCCGGAGTTTTTGAAACATTTTTTTTTTATCACATGCAAGGCTTAACAGTGTATAAAGTCATTCAGAGCTGCAGAGACACACAAACATTTTCTCCAGGCAGAAGAAGCAGTATTGTATTTTGGGAATAAATATATGGCATAAATCTTGCTCTCAGTGGGACTGGAACAACTCTAGAGCATCTCTGTCCTGTGTCAGGACATCGAGTTAATCTGGATTTGTACTGGTGTCTTTGAGAAAGAAGAAGACACCATAAAGTTTCTGTTGCAGATGTGGAGCAAAACTTCCCCTGCACTCTGCACGCTTCCCAGAGCTCTGGGTCCTGTTTTAGCCAAGTTTCTGTGACCTGTAGTCAGCTGAGCCTGAGGAGGGTTTGAGTAATTTACATCTAGGATGATTTCTCAGTGACTGCTGCTTACCAGAAGCAGTGCTTTGTAACATCCAGCTACATCTTTGCTACATCCAGCTCTTTACAAATAGAAGTAGAATAACAGGCATTTCTTTTAAACGTTGTTTTCTCCGAGTTCCAGGATTTGATTAACCTTTTCCCCCCAGACCTCTACATTCAGGAAATCTACCACCCTGCTCTTAAATTATTAAATCTGCCTCTACAGTTCATTTTAGTGTGTTCAGGAAAACCTGCAGTTCGTAAGTTAACTGTTTCTGGCCACAGCAGAATGATCTGTCCCAGCAAGTTATGGTCTTTTCCAATTTACCAGCTTCTGAAAATCTTCTCAGTAGAGGTGAATAGAGAGGAGCAAACCCAGCTGACTGTTTGCTTCTCCAGGTTTGTGTCCATCCTGGGAGAAAGGTGAGATCCGTGATGTGCCTGCTGTCCTCCTGCTGGTGTCACACAGAGAGGGGGACCCTGGTGAGCACACAGCCTTCCTGCTCCACTGTCTCAGAAGCTTATGGGTGACTAATAAGAGGTGCACCTGACCTTATCTTGATATGGAGTGTGTTCATAGCACCACATACCCAGGAAAAGGGAACATCAGGCCCCAGGAAGAGAGTAAAACCTATTAGTGTACACCTGAGTCACACTGTGAATGTCTGGAGGCCAGTGTAACCTTCATGTGCTGCTGAGTGTGCTGCATAGTTTGGATATAATACAAGTCCCCTGAATTTTTTTCCAGGCACATATAAATTTACTGAGTCTTGCAAGATTTTTGGGACAAAATAAATACTTTGGAGACCTGGAAAAACCCTAATTTTTTGGATTCATCAATAAATAATTACCCACCTGTGGCTTTCCTGATTGATTCTAGCAAAATAAATTTTAAGATGCCAATAGCAGTGACATGCTTGCACAGGGGAAAATGCAGATGGGATTACTTACCCAATCTTGCAAAACAAAATCAAGAACTGGAAAAGTTAGGCTTCAAATTTTGTCACGATGCATGAGCATAGGGAAACATGTTCTGTAGATTTAAATCCTCAGATTTAACCATCTCAGATTCTACTCTCTTTGATCAACAATTCTTTCCAGTGACCTTTTGGTTTTTCTCTAGGTAATGATAAGAAATCAATGCAGGGTGCAGCATGATCAACACAGAAACCTTTGTTTCCAAAAAGGCTTTTCTCCCCCCTCTTCCCCCTCCCCCCCTTCCCCCTCCCCATCCATTTTACAGAACAAGTACCTACAAAAAGGCACACGGGACATTGTTCTGTTTGAAAGGTGAAATCAGCTCCTTTCAGATGATAAATCTCAGCACATTCTCAAAAGGTTGAGAAGAAACTATTTTTGAAATGCCAGATCAGTCCTTATAAAGACTTCACTTAGTGTGGCTGCTAAAATCCTTGTGCTTTATTCTCCCTCGTCTTGCACCTTTTCAGAGTTCTTTACACCTTTCAGTGTGCCTGTGAAATGTTAGAGATCTGGTAGCATTTTAAATCCACTTGGGCAAATGTAAATGATCCAAAGAACGGTCAGGGAAATCATAATGAATTAAACCCTTGGTTTTGTAGCTGAAAAGAATGACACAGGCTTGCTTGATGAATATTTTGTATCAGATGTATCACAGATCAGCAAACAATGGGAGCAAAAATAATAATTTGCAGCAAATG
The DNA here is from genome assembly GCF_030490865.1 of Poecile atricapillus. NCBI lineage: Eukaryota > Metazoa > Chordata > Aves > Passeriformes > Paridae > Poecile > Poecile atricapillus. The sequence goes on from NC_081251.1 coordinate 14,878,077, forward strand.
ATTTATTTCACTAACTCATTTTTCATCCATGAGAAGAAAGCTTCTCTAATCTAAAAATTTCAGTAGCTTCTCTAATCTAAAAATTTCAGTAGATAATTTTTGCCCTGTAATTCATTTATGACTAGATTGCTGCAATTATTAGGGCTCCTAAATTCAACTTCTGTTGCCTGTAAGAACAGGTCAAGCTGTGCTGTGTCTGCAAGAAGCGATATGTGCTGGCAATTGAATTCCTACAGACCCAACAAGAAACACAGAGGGGGTTTTTTTCTGTGTCGGTGCTTTGGCTCAGAGAACAACACATGGATTGGAGCTGACAGTTGCGTTAAGTTTTGGCTGTGGTTCAGACAGGCTCCTTCAGGGAGGAGGAGGAGGAGGCACAGCCGGACACCAAGCCCTACAGCCCAAGAGAAGGGCTCCTGAGTTGCTGGGCAACCCCATCAAATGCAGCCCCTGTCCCAGCAGGGATGCCCAACATGTCCCAGCGTGGGGCCTGAACCTCAACAGGGCTTGGTCCACAAAGTGTAGGTGGAGCTCAAAGTGGCTCCCCAGTGGCACTGGCTCCTTGTGAGGGATGTGGGTGGCACAGAGCACCCACAGCACAGCAAAGGGACCTGCAGCAGTCCCCAGGGGAAGCTGACATTCAAGGTTTGGCTCCCTTGTTGACCACTTTTTGGGAAAGGACATTTAGTCCTAAGTGGCTTTTTGCCAGTCTGGGAAGAGAGATTGCTCCTCTTGAGCGCTAGTCTGGCTCATACTACATTCCTGAACCCCAGCCAGCACCTCTGTCCTCCTGCCAGATGCACTGAGCTGTTCCCCACGGAGCTGGAGGCAGTAGTAGTACATGAAGGACTGTGAATGGGTTAGGAGCCAGCCCTAGGGAGATAAGATTGGATTCCACTTAGAGAAGGGTGCTTAATACAGAGACAGGACTTGGACAGCCTCTCTGCAAGCAGGCTGTGATGCAGTCAGCCCCTGCCTGCACTGAGCACAGCTCTGCTTGCAGTGCCTGGAACCATCTGACTTCTCCCTTCTCCCAAATCACAGGCAAGCTCACGAAAGTTTAGGGACCTGACTATGACTGCCCAAGTAAGAAACAGCTAAAGTATGTCTGGCACAGATCCAGCCCACACTGACGAGCTAACATGGACATTTCCTAGCCATTGTGGGGCCATCAGAGACCATTCCCAACAGAACATTTCCAGGCAGCACCAGTACTGCAGATTAAATAAGAGAATGGAGACCAGTTGTCAGTTTGCCTCAATGCCCAGAGACATAGTTGGGTACATGTAAATCTGCTTATGCTCAGTGTAACCCTCTCACACACTTCGGTTGTGTCATATTTGGGTTTTGAATGACACTCACAGTACTGGACCTGTGATAGATCCAGCAAGAGATCTCAGCATCTAACACACTGTTGGAGTCTGAAATACAGACTGTGTGCCCTTGCTTTTAATGTTTAGTTCTGGGATTCAAGAGAACACTGAATTTCATATATGAAATTCAGTGTTCTCTTGAATCCCAGAACTAAACATTAAAAGCAAGGGCACACAGTCTGTATTTCATGAGCATGTTTTCATGTATCACTATGAAAACATGCTCATGAATTTCATATAATATGAAATTCAGTGCTCTCTTGAATCCCAGAACTAAACATTAAAAGCAAGGGCACACAGTCTGTATTTCAGACTCCAACACACACCACTTATTTCAGAGGTGCAGACTATGGAGAGCCACTTGAGACAAGACATGGCATCAAAATGTACTATAGAAAAGTCAATCAGGGACCTAAAGGAGGACAGGGAATATCTTATTCTTCCTCCCTTCCTTGGGGCATTGTGGGGATAAAGTGTCCATCCAGTTGCATGGACACTGCTTCTTCAGCTGACAGCACAAGGTTCTGTATGGAAAAAGCACCATGTAATTACTTCATGCCAATCACAAGAAATGGGAAGCAGAAAACCTGGAAGGAAGGGAAGCAATGAATGAGGTCATTCTGAGCTTCAGAAAGTGCAAGTCATCCAGAATGGCTATTTTGACTACTTTACCACAGCCAGCTTTAGTAAGAGGTTCAGGAAAGATTTTAGGGTTTAGGGCCGTAAGAATATTTTAGGGTTTCCAAGTCTAAGGAGGATTCTACTGGTTAGTGAAGCAACATCACAGCTGCACTGGAAGATCCAGCACACCCTCTTTGGCAAATTAATCCAGGTACTGCAACTTGCTGGTTTCTACTTTATAGCTCAGTTTTTCAAATTGGTTTTCAAATCACACCTTTTATAACATGCTCTACAGTAAAGTCAGCTGTTTTGACACATCAAGAACACAAGGATTGCCTTCCTATGGGCACTGTGACACCCAGCATGGATGTGGTGGCACAGCCATAGCACCAGCACCAACCTCATGTGCCTCTCCAATGTATCTGAAGGGCAGCAGGGCATGACTTGATGTCATGGACTGTAACACCAGGGCCTGTAGAAGAGCACTGTGTGGGCACTGACTGTCTGCAGGAAACCTGTGTGATGCAGGGGCAGGAGCTTGTGGTCCCAGCACTGATGTGTGTCTTGTATGTGTAGCCATGACCTACTGGAGTGAATCTGAGCCTTGGCATTAAACATGTCCATTGCCCACTGCTGCTATTTCTAGCAACAGATGAGTCTTTTAAATCCCTTGATATGGTAAAAGAAAGGTCCCTGTAAAGCTAGAGAAACAAATTGCCTACTTTTTAAAATACATCTCCATGCTTTGTAGGATGTTTCTCAATACATTAGACTTCCTTCAGATTGATATATTAAGAACAAGAGATTATGAAATGTCTGAACTGAGATGGATATCTGGACTATAACAGACATGTTCACTTGCAAGTCTGGTTTTATGTGTCTCTTCAGCATATTTACATATTTCTCCAAGACTATTATTTAAAAGTAGTTTTTTCCCTGTTTATTTCCCCCTCTCTTAGCTACCTTTTTTCTTTTTTTTCAAGTTTAAAATTTATACATAGTCAGTTTATTGTATCAGCTCTTCTAATTAATACCTTATTAAATGGCTGGTAATAGCTTGCTGCAAATTTCAATTGGCCTTGCTTTCCATTTGACATTAATGAGTCTGTTTTCCTGTACAATTAGACCTGCCTTAAGTGACCACTCAGGAGAACAGACAAATCTCTGACTTAATGTAAATGGATTTAAATAAATAAAATGCAGCCTTCACTTTAAGCAGCTAACAGATGGGTTCAAATTAAGCATATCAGTGAGCCATGAATAGGATGGGAGTTGGAGATGCTGTAAAAGATTTAAGAACCTTGACTTGTTTACAACATCACTGTGTCTTGAGGAAGGACTGGAATTCTGTTTCTTGCTCTTAAACACTGCCATCAAAAGCTTTGAAAGAGGTTGCATGTACAAAGAAAAGCCAAAAATGAGGTGGAAAGCTTTACTAGAGTTGCAGAAAAAATTACTTAAAAATTATGAATTGCATATACATTGAGTAGGGTCATGGTCCAAAAATTTGCCTGTGCACATGTAATTGGGGGCTGTATCATAGTAAATAGGTACAAGGTGATTCAATGCAGTTTGCATGGGTGATCTCAACTCCAGCATTTCCCAGCTCTGGCTGTCTGCCTTTGCACTCCCACTGTTGACTTTTATCACGATTTGCTATAAATAATTTCCTGCAGGACCCATGACATGCTGGTGCTGCTGCCCAGCAGGTTCCCCGGAGCCAGCTTGAATGTGGGAGGCCCAGCAGAGAAAAGTAAATGGTAAGTAGGCAGATAAACATAAGAGGGTCCTGCTGGTGGCTCTGGGGAAGTGATGGGATTGGCTTTCCCAAAGGTGAACATTCCCATCACTACCAAATGATATTGTTGCTAATAATTGACTTGAAGAAAAGACCAAGGCTGTGGCAGCAGAGAGGGAGGTGCAATGAGAAGACCATCTTATAAGTTTAGGCAGCCAAGACACAAAGACAGATCTAAGACTGATGGGGCAAAGATTTTTAATGTGGTTTTATCTGTTTTCTTTTTAAAACTTCAACCCTGTGCTTGGAATTTGAATGGTGATTAATAATACTCTGTACAAGCTATCATTCCTAATTTTTTGAAAGAGGAGCATGTGTAGCAATTCAATGTGTACCATTTGAAAAAAGAAGTTATTTTTATATAAACTAATACTTTTATTGTGTCAAATCAAAATGAGGAATATAATCAAATAATTCACAGTAAATATGGTCAAAAGTACTCCTATATGTGTGGTCAAAGAAAAAGAAAGTATATGTAATATTTTCTAGGGTGAAAAAGCTATAAAGAAAACCAATTGGAAAAAAAACCCAGAAAACATTTCATCAGTGTGTTGAAACAGAAATAAAAAATAAAATACTTTCATTGATTCTAGAAAACATGGCAGGAGAGAGAAAAATACAGGCTTCAGCAAATCCTGCAGTTCTCAGAGGCTCTTGCAAATACAGCTATAATTTTCTTTTTTTCAGTGAGTGGTAGAAGATGAAGGAGAGGAAGGTGTGTAGGCAGAAACAGAGGCAGAGTTCACGTTTTCACAATTATGCAAGTACCCATTGAGGTATCCTGTGGACATTTGATTTCATTAAGCCCTGCAGAACTGAGGGCTGTGGCAGGATGCCCTAGAGCCCCTTGCTGACAGTGACTCCCACAGATTGCAGGCTCTCTGGACTTGCTCCCTCCATCACCTGGGATAGTGACAGTCCTGACTGTGGCCAGAAAGGCAGTCAGGGACTGGAGGATGTGGTATTTCCCAGCCAGCACCCTGCTTGCACAGCCAGTGTAGAGTGGAAGCATTAAAGCATGCAAATTTGTGGTGATGAAAGTAATTTTTTATCAGTAAACATTTCCACTATAGATCAGAGAAAGGAGAACATCAAATGTGCTTTCCTCTTCCCTTGGTGTTTGAATTACTGCTTTCAGAAGTGATGGGACCTTACTCTTGTTGCCTTTGAAAAAAGAAGTTCAAACCTCTGTGTGACCCTACCTTGAAAAACTGCTTTCAGCATCTCCCTTTTTTCCTGTGTTCTTTAGCTTTGCTTAGCAAAAATGTTTGCTGAATTTGAGTGGAATTTACAAAAAGTTTTAAGTCAATCAAAACTACATATTTTCAAGGACCAACAATCTGTCAGAAATTTTTTCCTGGCCCAGCTCTGGATCTGTCATCTGTCACTAGGCAGGTCTTTTGCCTTCTTACTACTTATCTTAAACTGTTTGGCAAAACATCATATTTCTTAATTACTTACAAAGGAGTCAAATTAAAAAACACTTTTAATTTGACAAACAGATTACAAATAGGCTTTTACATTGTCTGAATGGCTCTAAAGCTTACCCACATATTTCTAAGTGATTTGTCTAGACAATGGATGAGTCAAGCCTTTTATCCATTCTGTTTTATACAGTAATAGGTTCTGCTGAGTTAAGATTTCATTTAACATTACTAAATTAAATGCTTTTCATTACTATGTGCTGTTTAATTTAACATTGTATTTGACATCTTGCATACTAATTCACTTTTTGCTCAGGGTAGAGTCATAAGCTCGTTTACACAATGTGATAAGAGCAACATCATCCATTGGATGCACTACTAGTGTCATCAAAGATGAAACTACAGAATCCAAGATATCCCATTGAGCAAAATAAAAAAGGGCTAAGAATATGAAAGGAAGCTCAGTGATGAATGGGAAATGGTGCTGCTGAAACCCTTTTTTATTACCATTCTCTGTCATTTCCAATTGTTCTGTCCCGATGAGTAATGAGGACTTCATTACTTTTGCCAAGCTCCACTGCAAGCTGCTGCTGTGACTAACACAGGTTAATCACAGGACAGGCAGGGGCTCCTTGCTTCTGGCAGAGGGAGGATTTCAACCACCCTGTGACTTCTCTCGGGTGACCTTGAGAAAGAAGTTCCTGCCTATGACAGCAATGATGTTAAAACTTCCCCTAATCGAAAACATCTTCCCCGTGCTCTGTACTCAGTTTTAACTGCTCAGTCCTCCCTACTATTTTCTTTAGGCTTCTGTGCATATTATTGAGACCACACAGTCTCAATAATGAACAGAACCACCAGGAAAAGGAACCACTTCCCTGATCAAAACATCCACAGTCACACTTGGCCACAAATCACTGGGTCACATCCTACAAATCAGCGTAAAAATTCCTATCCTGACAGAAAATAGCACTAAAGATCAGAGTAGAAACCATAATGGCTCTGGCTCTTCAAATCTAAAACTTTATTCCAATCATGAGAAATGCTTCAGTATTTAGCTGGTCTCATAAAAGATAGTCTCACAAAAATAGCTCACATCTCAAAGCAGATTTCCTTTATCTTCCAGTAAGTATGGGTACCACCATACATGTGAGGTCAGGTGGTAATTGTAAACATCTCCATAAATGTGGCCAGAATACATAATTATAAGGTCTTATACATACAAATAGTAAGGGAATTAATTGCCTTATTCTGTATTTGGAAATGGTTTTGCACCTTATGGTTGAGAAATGGTTTTAAAAGAAGTCGTCAATGTCTCATGATAGGGGCGTTTGCCTTTGGCTTATTTGACAACAGAGATGGAAATACCATAGCATCATGAATATGCTAAGTAATCAATCATTACTCAATACATGGCTGAGTTCTTCTTTCATGTTGGTCTTAGACTGGTTGTGTACAGAAAGCAAAATCAGGTATTGTGTATGTTTTGCAATAAATTCCTGATGTATATGTATGAAGAACTAAATGGTGGCACTGCATAGGTGGGGAAGCACAACTCTGCTCCCTACCTTCAAAATCTGATTGAGACTTTTGTTTATGAGCTGGTGACTATTTAACAGTCAACCATTTATTGTTTGGTCTTCACTCATCTCTTGAAGTCTTTTTCCTTGATAAGACTGACTACCATGAATTAATTTTGACTAGACATTACAAAATATATAACATTTTCTAGGAATTTCTGATACCCTGACATTCTATTGAGATGCAGAAAGAAGGAAAAACTAATCTGCATTTTAAAACCTTCCCTGCAATGTGTCAAACAAATCTAAATATAGGATATTGGAATCTTTAGTTTAGCAACACTAAAATTTTACATTGTGAAAATGTTTATACACTGTATGCTAAATATTACATTCTGATATTGTGGTATAAATACAATGCTGCTAGTGAAGTACAAGACCAAAATAAAAGAAAAAAAATTGAAATTACAAACCTTAACTAAACATTTTAGCTACAGAGATAAATATATTTTGATATTATTAAAACAGTTTCTTTATACACAAGGATATATAAAGCGGTTTTATTGCATTTTTTGGCAACTTTCAATTTAACTGAACTGCAATCTGACATGAGTCTCTTCTGTCAAAAAATTATCTATTTCCATTGTACAACACCAGTAATTCTAACACTCATGAGATTCTCCACATTTCCTTGCCAGACCCTCTCTTAGAAATTGGAAATGACAGATGGGATTTGTGAGAGAAAAGGATACTTTCTGAACATATAGCCCAAGGGCATGAGAAAAAGTCAACATTCTCCAAATAGATTTTCACTAGCTATTGCCTTTGTTTTCTCTGTAGCCCTTCTCATCTTATTAAGCCTGAATCATCTTCAATTGTTGTCTCTGAGTACATTTTTCAAAAGGAAAGAATGTTCTTAATAAAACCTTCAGGGAACCCATGGGTGTAATGAAAGTGCTCTTTACATCAATCAAACAGCAACAAACCTGATCCACCCACTGTGCATGGACTCTGATCTCAAACATGACCAAAAATCTGTGAAACACCAATGAAAATAATTCCTTTTCTGTCAGAATTATTGCAATGAAAAGTGGAATTAGATCCTATAAAAAAAATTTCACTGCTCCAACCACAATCAGTTTCTAACTGCAGCACTGCAACATTAATACCTGATATTTACAGTATGTAAATATTGCAGTTGTAAGGCCAGAACAAAAACTGAGGTACCTTACACATGACACATCTCTATATAGTTTGTACATTAATATAGTTTCATAGGAACATCTGAATTTTATCTTCTTGAAACTAGTTTCTTCTACAGCACCAGAGGGTCCAACACCCCTGATTTTCAGATCAACAGGGTAATAGGATGGAGTATATTTTAAATTTCCTCTTTATTCATTCCTTAATTGGAATAATGCTATTAATGATTTTATTTTTTTTCCAAATTTGATTTTGAAGAAGTTGGCACTGGCTGGGTTTTCAACAAAAATTTAACATTCCATCAGAATGGGTGATTTTTGACAAATTAATCAAATATGTAATTGTTGCACACACATTGAGAAAAATTCTTCTCTTAAACTGAGTCATTATGTAAGTTAACCACTTTAATAATGTGGTGCTGTATTCTGCAAGAACTCTGTGTCAGGTTACTTGTTGATGACAGTAAATCAGTTTTTAAATGATACAAAAGCTTCCAAATCAGCATTTCAAAAAGCAGGTAAATAATCTGTAGACTTTAAGTACAGAATATAAACCACAAGTGGGTCCCGACAGTGTTTCACAACATGCTGAATATTTCAAATAACTGAAGAAGTGATACTCCCTTGTCTGTTTACCATAAACTTATTACAAAGAGTTCTCTCCATTTAAGTACAGAATATTATTGCAGCCAGTTTTCTCTTTTTCCTGCTCACAAATTCCTTGCAAGATGATCCTGGTTTTCTTCAACTATATGCACTATTTCTACTTATTATCTACCAGTATTACAATTACTCATATAGGTACCATTGAATCATTGGGGTTTTTTTCACATAGTTGGGAAATTTTTCCAGCACTGAGCAAGAAGCAGCCAGGAATGCATGGCAATCAAGAGCAGGGACAGGACAGGAGAGACACAAGGCAGGAAGGCCTGGGTAGGCTGGAAGAGTGGGCTGACAAGAACCTTGTGAAGTTCAGAAAGGACAAGTGTAAGGTCCTGGGAAAGCAAAGTCCAGGAGTGCAGCACAGGCTGGGATCTACCTGTCTGGGGAGCAGCTCTGGGAAAGGGACCTGGGGGCCCTGGGGGACAACAGCTCGAGGGTGAACACTGTGCTGCAGCAGCAAAGAAAACCAACAAGATGATGGTCAACAGGGGCAGCACCAGCAGAGAGAAAGAAGATTTTGTCCCACTCTATTCAATGGTGGTCAGGCCACATCTGGAACACTGTGTTCAGTTTTGGTCCCTGCTTTGCAAAAAAGGATGTGGACAGGCTGGAGAGGATCCAGAGAAGGGCACAGAGATGATAAAAGGACCAGGCAGCCTGCCATAGGCTGAGAGAACTGGGTTTGTTCAGTCTTGAGAAAAGAAAGTTCAGGAGAGACCTTATCACCACATTCCAGTTTTTAAAGGGTGGCTACCAAGAAAATGGAGACTTCCTTTTCCAAGGAGTCACACGGAAAGGACAATGAGTGATAGATACAAGCTACTCTGCAGAGATTCCAATTAAACACAGTTGGAAAATTTTTCACAGTGATAACAATCAAACATTGGGATAATCTCCCTGGGGTAGTGATAGATTCCCTGATATTGGACACTTCTAAGGTTCAGCTGGACAGGATGCTGGGCTATCCTATCCAGACCATGCTTTTGCCAAGAAAGTCTGGACCAGATGATCCTTGGGGTCCCCCCACCCCTGGTATTTTATGAACTCATGATTCATGCACTAAAGCCTTTTATCCACATGGTAACCTGTAATATTTTTTGCATGAATAACAACCATTTCTTCCGTTTGTAAATAAAACTCATGTGAGTGTGTCTGCAAGGGGAGATGTATGGATTATTTCCAATGGCTCTTTGGCATCAAACAAATTTCAATGAGTAAATGCACCTAAGCCCAGGACTGACTACACATTTTAGAGTTGTTGAGTCACTAGAAATTCCAGGTTCTGAGGATGAAAGTGAAAATACCCATCTGAAGTTATCTTTGGGACAGCACAGTACCCCTGAGACTGCAGCCTCCTCACTCATGAACCAGGCTCATGGTCTGATTCTGCAGGGTCCAGCTCTGCAAAGACCCATGTTTTACCACTGTTCCACATTTAAAAGTGATGTCTTGTCACAGCAATGAAGAAAAATTAACAATGGGCATGTTTTCTGTGGCACAGAGACGCTGTGTCTCAGGTTGATATCTCTGCTCTGCACACTCATGGAAAAAGACAGCTTCTGCCCCAGAAGGAAAGAGAAATCACTGATTTCCTCTTACAAATAGAAGGATAGAGGCAGAAAGAAGACTCATCCTAATGTGCATGTCCTTTGACCCCACCTAGAGTCCAAAACAGGTCGGCTGCTGAGCTCACCACCTCCTTCTCTATCTTTCACTCAGTGGAGTTATCTCCCTTCTCCCCAGCCTTCCTGAAGGCTCTCAGCAGAAGCTGTCACAGATGCCTGAGGAAGGAAAAATCACCAAAATAAACACTGCTCCCACACATCTCTCATCTGTCTTCCCACACATAGTGGGCATTAGGGAAAGAAATTTTCTTTTGTCATATTTAGAAAGCTTTTTTATATTTAAAAGTATAAAGCTTGATATTTACTGTCAGTTGTAGGATGTTTCTGTTGAACAACATAATTTCTTTGCTTTGAATCTATAAATAACCTTATGGAGTAACTGAAAAAGATGAAGTATACATTTTATCCTTCCCAAAATACATACACTTCTTACCACTAGATGAACAACTTTATTCTATTTGGAGCCAGCAGTGAATTTCCTAGTGTGTCTGGTCTCTGGTGTAAGAAAACAACAAATAAAAGGTAATTAGAAGAAAAGAGATTTATTTTACTAGATTAAGTCTGAGAAGTTTTTCTTGCCTAAGAATACAAGTCCCTGATTTGGTTGTTTTTTTTAAATTTTTCTCAGATTATATGTCCTCAGCAGTATTTTGAAAGGAAATCTGGTGGTGCACAGACATTAGCATAATAATGCAGTTTCATTTCCTAAATCCCCTCTGAACATTCAGGCGTTACAGTCTCAGCATTTCTTCATCACAATAAATTCCCTAAGCACACCACAGGGTTTCATACACCAATTCCTTACTGTAAAAGGACATTGAGTGGCCATCAGAAAGGTACTGTCATGTGAGGAACTGAATAATAAAGCTCTTTTAGAGAAAAAAAACCCAAAACAACAAAAAAAAAACTAGCACAAAAGCAAAGAAACAAAATCAACAACAGCAAAAAGCCCTAGTAAACCTGTCATGACCAGTGCCTTTCTCATTCACTTAACTTCTTTATATTTTTCTTTTACCTTGCCTTGGACCATGGCATTTGCTGTATGAGGGAAAATTCTCTGATTATCCTTTTCAGTTGTTCACAGAGCTGCAGCTTTGAGTGTCCTGCCACTGCTGACATATCTATGAATCCTTCTGCAGGGACTCAAAATCTTGCCAAAGTGAAAATACTTCCTTTTTCCCATTTCATGGTCCCTAGCTTTGGCCTCCTCGACCTGCTTCCCCAGGTCAAATGAACATTCACTGATTTAAAGATGGGTGGATGTGCTGAAGAATTACCACTTAAGCAGCTGGACTACACTGCATATTTTTACCACTATCCATTGCAGTTAGGACTCTTTAGCCACACTGATATATTACTATTACTCTGAGTTTTAACTGAGACGCAAATACTCCAATGTAAAGCTGCTTATTACCAGGATAACTTGACATTCCCATAAAGCAAATGTTCTTTCACACTAACACAATTGCAGAAGGGGAGCACCAGTGTCATTGCTAATACCAGGTTTTAAACTGGAAAATGCTGCCTGATGACCACTTGCTAAATCAATCTGTACCAAAGAAAAAACTAATTCAATGACACCTTAGTTTTTTTCCATGAGTTGGGATTTGCTCTGCGTCTGCCAGCTCACTTTCCCCACCACCACAGAGCTTGCTCAGAGTCCAGCACAGTAACAGCTGCTTAAGGAGCACATGGGTTAAACATGCTAAGTTTTGCTGTCTCACTCATGGGCGATTCTCCTTTCAGTACTTTCCTGGCTCTCATTCTGAATGGACACGAACAGTGGTGGATATACCAATTCTTCACTCAGGCTCACTCTCACTGCCCTCCTGCATGCCAGGGACAAGAGTTACCCAGGCAGGCCTTCAGTTCTGGCTTCAGCATCCAGCTCCATATCGCATGAAGGTGACAAATTTGCATGCAATGGTTTGTGGACCAAGCATTACAAGTGACAGCAAAGTCTCCAAATACAATAGTTGCAGCAGAGGATGTAAGGAATAAGAAGAGTGAGTAGCTGAAAACAGTCTGCAACCTCACAGTGCTATTAGCATTGGGAAAAAAGTCCCTATTCATTTTGTCTTATCTGACAGCCCCAGCTTTACAGTGTCTGGAGGCCAGAGGAAGGGATCAATAGACATTTGCTGACAAATGAGCTTTTGTTTTAATCCATCCACAAATGGTTATGTTTTGGTAGCAGATGTTTCTATACAGGTCTGAAATCATAAAGAGAAGGCCAGCTAGCTCTCTACAGGACTCATGGTTTAAACAGCAGGAGTACTGCTTGCTGCAGAGCAGATTTCTACTTTCTACTGGCAAAGTCCACCCTGGTGACAGACACACAATTGTCATGCTCAGGGTAAAACAAATGTATTCTGTGGGTAGGCTTTTACAGAGAATGTAATTTATTAGAACAAATCACATTCCTGAAGGAAGTAAAAGTTTTCAAGGATGTAAACCGTCTTCTAAATGTAGTAGTCAAGGCACAATGAATTGTGTGTTTGTAAATACCACTTGGAGCCTGGATGTTGAAGTTGCTATATAGAAATATCAGCTTGTTTTAATAATTTTATGGTCAAGCAGTATCCAAAAGCCAATGAATTCACATGAATTCATGTCTATACTTTGTTCATTTAGTTTTATTTTAGGACAGGTACACAGCAGATTTCTATAAATCTAACATCAGGATGGAATTCCTAATACCTAAAAGAAAACCTAGCCTGAGAGAATTGTTGGCTACATGTGTCCAAAGCATCTGGCCTGTGTTTGTGATAAAGATGTGAGGTTTCACGCAGAAATGAGCAAGGGAAACCCAACCTATCTCAAAAACCAGTCTAAAAAAAATTGATTCTAGCCAAAATGCCAAACAAATATAGTGAACTCAGATTCACAGTCAAATTACGGATAATAACATTTGGTGATACCTTTTGAGATGCTCACCCAAATTGCTGGACCTCTTTCCTTCAGCCACCAGTGTTTGGTTCCTGTGTTTATTGGGCATCAGTCACTGTGATATTGTGGGCTGGCTGAAAACCAAAGACAAGGAATGCTTGACAAAGGTACTTCCATTAAAACAAAACGTTGTTTTGTTTGTGTTCCCAGCTGACTCTAAGACTACCTCAGTTGCAATACCTGTACTTTATTTCCTGGACTTCAGTTCCATTGTAGATTCATTTCTTGGTTGTTTTTTTTGTGGTTTTAGTTTGGTTTGGTTTTTTTGTTATACTTTTCAGTTTTATTGCCATTTTCTATTACTTACACAAAAATGTCTCCATAAAAACCTTATTCTCCAATCTTAACATTCCTTTGGGCTGTATGAGAACTTTCATTCCAATTTCTAATTTCAGTAAAGGCACTTCACAAAAGCTGCTGAATTATTCAGAACTATATGTAACTGGTACAAATTCTCCAGGCTCTGTCTAGTTTAATTAAAGGTAAATCACAGCAGATATTGTAACTGCAACAGGGAGCAATCAGGAAGAGTTAAACAACCTGTGAATTGAAGATAAATAAACCCCCCACCTTCTGTAGACAGCTTTCCCCACTCATTTATATCAAAGCATTCACCATCAGCTTACCTAAATTCTGTCCATTTAGAAAAACCTACACCGTTACATGCAGACTGATTTTTATGATGACACAGAAGAAGTAGTTGGCTATTCACAGTACTTTGTTGGAGTATGAAATCAACTTATTTATTGGGGTCTGATCTCTCTGAGGCATAAAAAAGGTGGAAGTACTTGCCTTAGGAAGTGTTTTCTGTGTGGCTGTGTTGCCACTGCAGAATATGAACCTGTCATGGGTTTACAGCAATGACCCTGTCAGATTCAAAGCATGTGGACGCCTGAATTTGGGATGTTTTCTCTCAGACCCAATCCCACTATTTTGTCAATGTCAAGAGGGGCTGCAGGTCTGTTCTGCACAATTGGCCAGGCACTGAGGGGAATATTTACATCCCAAAGCACTGAAGTTGAAGAACAGTGTGAGGCACAGCTGACTGTGAAGAGCAGCTGCACCTGTTGTCATCAGAACATTCAACAGAATAAAACTTCTAACAACTGCCATAAGCAGATGTTAAAAGCAGGATCTCTTGGGAAATGTAAAGCAAACATTACCTACAGTATGCTGACTGAAATGAAGTTTCTTTCATGAATACTCTTGAGCTAAGTCCACCATAAGAAAAAGCTGGGGAACCATTGAAAGCTGTTACTCAGGAACGCTCCCTTTTATCTTTGAAAATGTCACTTGCAATCCTATTCCTTGGGATGTTTGTATGTGGGATGGTAAAACCATTCAGCTCCTGCGCAAACTTAGACCAACAGAAAGACTTGCCTTCTTCCTGTGTTGTTTGTGCAGGTGTCAATAGGATAGTAGAGGTGAAAGAGAACTCACCCATGGGTAGAACCAAGCCTCCATTCCCAAGACACAGTCCATTTAGGGATTACATTTGGCCTTCTCACACTGCCTTGAGATGATGACATAGAGGCCTCATGCTCTCAAAACTGGGAAAGCCATATCCATCTTTGTTTCTCTGCTGGTGGGATAAGGGGATGGATTCTTTATTGATTTATGTCCACAGCAAAGCACAGTGACAATCTTCTTCAAATCAGATGTCACACTGAGGGGAAGTGGGGTGAAGTTCTGCCAGTTTGACTGACCATCTCTCATTTGTATCTGTCCTGGGCTGATTTCAGGACGAGGTTCACTTGCCCACACATAGGGACCTGGAGCCATTTTTGATGTTTCAGTTGTATCCTGTTTGTCTTCCAGTGCCAGAAACATACAGAACTACAATTAGCCCTGCATCATCTTAGTCAACCTCATGCCAATAGCTCGGATGTCACTGGGCTCCTCTGACAGCAGAAGGGGCTCCCAGTTTAGAAAGGATAAGTAATCCCATAAGAGGACAGAAACCCTATTTAACTGATCTTTTATACAGCTGTAATTCCACATCCTTGCTATCAGAAGCATTAGATAGCATTCAGGCTAAGCCATTTTTGAAAGCTAAAATATAAACAGATCTGCCCAAAATATTTATTAGATTGTCTAAACTTCACAGAACTTCTAGGAAATAAACCTATTTATGAGAAGTTTAGAAGCAGAGTGGGTCATTCATTTCCTAAAGCCTTGTAAAGAAAAGTATTCAGAAAGAGCAGAGAAGAGAAACAGAAATATTAGTCATGTCTCAGTGCTTTTTGGATAAATAATGTGTGGAATTACCCTACATAGTACAATATTTTATATGGCCTGGCAGGGAAGACTACTGCTAAAATCTACAGATTTGCAGTGAAAGAGACAATTCCCCATGCACTGCAATTTTGGATGTCTGTGGCAGTGAAGTGATAATGAATATAAGCAAGATTTGTAATACACTGAATAACTGAAATGAATGCAGAACAGGTTGTTGCTGCCCATTAACATCTTAGTTATAATTTAAGCAACTGGGCAGGGATGAAAGGCAGGAGTGGAACTCAAGACCCTCTCTCCATTCAGGGGAAATGTACCTATAGTTTTGGAGCAATATTGGGCAACACAAAATGCATTTACCACAGGCTTCTTTTTTACCATCTGAAGAATGATGTGAATGGCATTCTCTTGATTTCAGCTGTTGCTTTGGGATGTATCAGAGACAGTGTTTAAGAGAAAGGCTAAAATTTTTGGGGTTATTTAACAGAGACTGATTTTACTGATTTCCAGCTAGTTAGTGCGAAAAAAGCAAGTGTCATAGCTTGAAGTGTGATTTATTTTTTAGGTGTTAATATCTTCTCTTGAACATCTGTTAATTCTGCAGTAACAATTACTTTTAGCTAAACTTATGCTACAAGTCAGTCCTAGTGGCCAGAGCTATGAATATATTACTAGCACTGACATTCTGGCTATTTGTTATCACCCATACCAGCACTGGAGTGAGCATGTGAACTGACCAGCGCCAGGGTGGGCATGGGAACTCACCCCCACTGGCCCAGTAGTGACTCTTAACTGTGCTGTTGTACCATTGTGTTGGACACAAACGTGGAATCCACTGTTTTCAAACAGATTAATTTAAAGGTAGATATCCAACATCATTATGTAGACAGACCAGTTATTCCATTTTGAGTGGTTTGCCACTGACAGTTTTTATTCTAGCTAGGAAATCAGACTGCTTTTACCAGACTGCCAAAATACAAGGCCAGATGTTCACTGTTATATACTTGGGCATCAAGACTTTGGCTTCTGCAAGTCTGATTGCTTTCTATGCAAGTAAATAGCTTTACCTCTTTTTGTAATTTCATGTAAACATTAGGAGGTACAAGGAAAATGAAGGTGCAAGGTTCATGTTTAAAAGGCTAAATGACTAGCATGTCTATCCTGATAGCTGTTTAAAATCACATATAAACACTTCCTTATCCAGTTTTCATATCTACATTAGTATATTTATGTTCAAATATAAGTATCCACATTTTTAAATACACATGTTCTCTCATCTTGTACAAGTGCTGGAAATGCTCCCATACCTTGCAGAGGAATACAGGATGTGGGTGGCAATTTTCTCCAAACATTTTATCAGGCAATTTTCAGACAGCTTGGATTATGGATTTTCTTTCCTTGCTAAAGAAGAACAACAATAGTGCTATTAAAGCTATTAAAAGATAATAGCTGATACCTACAGAGCTAGAGAGGGCTGGGAAAGTGGGAGAAAAATAGATCTGGTTTAGGCAACTGAGAGTAATCCTGTAACATGCTGAGCTACCCCAGCTCTTCTTTCAATAGTGGACAGAGCCCAGACTGGCTGCAGTCAGTGAGCATGCATTTCAGTTCTTGGTACCTGATCACTGAGACATGGCTGGCTGCAGCACAGCTAGAGCATGGTCCTGGATTAGTGCTCTCAGAAGCCCAGACTTCATCTGTATACATAAAGTAGGGGAGACCTGTTGGATGCAGACAGTTTGGAGATGGCTGTCCCCACTGAGCCACATCCCTGCAAGGGTGGATATGGGGCAGCTCAGCTGTCTGCATCGCCTGAGACCATGCTGTGCTACCCCAAGCAGCTTCTGCATGAACTGCTACATCTGCATGGCACAAGGACACAACACAGCTTTGTTTAGTTTAGTTTAGTTTGATGTGGTTCATCACAACATTCTCTCACATCAATCTACTGCTGGTAATTGAAATACAGATCAAAATTATTCACCCATTTCCAAAAGGAGTCATGATTGTAGAAGAAAATAGAAGAATTACATCCTGATCCTCCAGACCTCTGGCTTAAGCAAGAAGCAGCCCTATTTGTAAAATGCTCTTGTTATTGTTTGTTAATATAGATATAGAAGATTCCTGGTTATCAGATGCAATAGTGAACAATGAAGAAACCATGAATTCACCAGTAAGGCTGGTATGAAAGAAACTGCCATTTTTTGAATTTTATGATAAAGAAACTGCTGAACAGGTAAAAGTAGTTTCCTGCATTTGGTCATTAAAATTAGAGCATCACAGGTCTGATGAAGTGGGTGCATGGAGCAAGAATACTGACCATAATCAGACCTTGATCAAGAGAGACAGGAAAAAGCCATGCTGTATTTTTGAGCTAAGAAAGCCCTTATGCCCTTCAGAAATACCTTGTACAAATTTTGTAATGAAAACGTGGAGCTTAGTGCAGTGTCTTGCAAAAAGACATCCACCACTCTTTGAGACGACCAAGAGTGCTCCTCTTGGTTCAGTCCAGAAGGGCCCAAGTCTTGGGTCTCTGCCACACCCAGAGCCATGCATCCTCAGGCACACCAAAGGCCACTCGATAGATGTCAAAGTATGGCAACTGAGTGCAGCCCTAAGATTGGACCTGGCAGATCCTTCTTTCAGCTCTGCTACAAATTTCCTCTGGGACTTGGGTTAAACTCCTAAGTTAATTTCTGTAAAGAGATTCAATTTCCATTAGCTTCAGTGGGAACATTGATTCTTAAAGAACTGGATTCATCTAGCCTAATTTAGATATCTTATCTTGCCTGCAGTTTAGATGCCTAGTGAAAAAGTTCTCCAGAAATCCAGGCAGACAGAATCTTCCTTTGAAGACATCTCACCACTGACTGTATGGCAAATATCAGATCTTTTTTTAGGATAACTGTTTTGCTTTGGTATTTAAAATGCAGCACATTAGATGTCTGCAGTTAGATAGACTGGATTTGATAGTTTAGATATGTGGATGTGAACTGTATAATTTAAGTTTTAAAATCCCCAAGATGCACAGACTTTGCAGTTAACTTGTACATGCATTTCTGAGCAGTCTGAGCATAACTGTGGAAGCTGTATGCCCCAAAGGTCCATTTCAGCAGAAACGCTATTTTGGTGGTACAGACACCCAGATTACAAAGGGCAGTGAGTGGAATTTATGGCAGACCACTGAAGATGTTGGCATTAAGTTACACAATGTATTTAACTGCTATAATATTCATGTGAGCTTATTGCAAGATAAACCAATGTTTAGGAAATGCACAGCTCTGAAGATGGAAAGTGAGCTATTAACTGAAAATTATTACTGTAATTTAAAAGCACCATCTGTGTTCATCAAACTAATTCTTCTTCTTCTATCATCCTAATTTAAAAAAAAAATGGAAACAACATGAAATTTTCAGCGTGCAAAATGATCTTCTCATAAGCAGAGCAAGCAGCAGACTAAGAACGCAGCATAAATGACTCAGTGGATTGCACTAAATAGCATCTAAGAGAACCATGATTTTCTTTCTGGAACATATAGACACAAGTTGGAATTTAACAAAATGATTTTCCAGTGTGAACTAGTCTCCTAGCTGTATTTGAAAGTTCAAATAATAATAGTCTGAGCAATGCTACCTCACCAAAAAGTTCTCCAACATTGCAGTCAACACAGATGAAAGATTTTGGAATTTTATCCTTCATTCTCATATCAAAAGCAGTTGTTTAGTCTATGCTCTTCAAAATTTGTGACTGAGACTCACCTCACCTAACTTCAGACTTTTGCAGTCTCGACAGCTACATGAGTCCAATGCCTTTGGCTTGCTTTGTACTCAAAGGAGAGCAATAGGTAATCTGAAGTGCAATTTGGCTGTCCTATTTAGGAAGCCTAATTTTAGGTTAAGATGAATCACATTCCAGAAGTGTCTACGTCTCTCCATCAACTAGAAAGGGAGCTCAGATGTGAAATTTCTGCATCGTATTTTTTTACTCAGTGAACACCGCTTTAGAAACTGAATCTTAATGCTCAGCAACTTCATTTTATACTGTGTAAAAAGGGAGAAAAACAAAGTATAAAAAAAAAGAAAGAAGGAAATCTTGTGGAGGCTGAAACAGTTTTAGAAGACTGAAGGCAACATTGAACCCATCTGGACCAAAGGTAAGCTGGTGTTTAATGTCACATTAATAGAAAACAGAATTCTACATGAAGAATCCTTGGAAGAAATTAGTTTGTGGCTAAAGCTTCTGTGTCATCAGAGAAGCTTCTCCCATGGCCATACCATTGATCTCTGAGCTATCAGGATTAGAAGGAGCAATTTTGGCTTCTTTCTGCATCAGCATTAGCAACAGGCATGTTTCAGATAAGGCAGCAGCTGAATGGCACAACAAAGGGCATAAACTATCAAAGCCCTTCAGGAGCTTGCTTTACAAGTTTCCCATAAATCCTTTTTAAATCTTCAGAGTAATTGCATTGGCCCATTTTTTGCCCCCAAGTTCCTTAAACACAAATAAATAAGAGAAGCACTGGGCCTGTTCTGCTCGAGAATTTTCATAGATGAGTTTTGCATTGTATTTAGGAGAAACCCCTGACTTTTTCCCTTCCTCAATACACAGTACAGAAAAAACTTCTCAAGGAGAGAGAAGTGCTGACCAAGCTCCTGTGGCTGCTGCATGCTGTAGCCTGTGCACAGAAGGTGCTGTGACAGATGATGTTCTACAGCTGGGACTGAAGGAGTATCAAGCACAGCACAAGTACTGAGTGTAGGTCCCCTGTGGCCAAAATCTGTTGAAACAGAAGTGTAGCAGATCCTAATAAAATCCTTTTTTCTGGGTAGGAATGAAGCTAAAGAACAAGCTACTGTCCATGAAAAGAAACTAAAATCCCAGAAACTGCATAAATAAAATTATTCTTACTACAAGTAAGGAACAGTAGTGTACTGTTGCTGGGTTATGTGTTTCTGTGTGACAACTCTGGTCCTGTCTTTACCAGACTATGTTCTTTAGATGGGAAATAGGCAAATATGATTGAGCTTTACAAATCAAAACATGCTTGCATTGTCTGTCAGCACTGTAATTTTGGCATTTCTGCCTGTAGCTTTTGTAAAAAATAGATACTGCAACTCCACCAGAGTCAGGGGAAAGGAGTTCCTTGCAGAAATTAGTCCAGCCCAATGAACAGTTAAGAAATTCTTGACCAGCTCAGAGGTAAAAGCATTGTCCTTTTCATTCTTTAGCCAAAACATGCAAAATGTAGTTCTTCTGATAAAGTATAACTAAAGTATAAAGTTTGGCTATCAGTGTCAAATTCCATTCCCCTTATCTTCTTTTTATCTTACCTCCTAAATGGTCAATTCTATTAAACGACACCAAATTACAAGTTCCTGCTATTCTTTGAAATGCTGTAAAACTGAGCAGTCTCCATGTGTTCTGAGCAGCTTGCAATTAGCATACCTTGATCTTAGAAACTGCAGTCTAATAAAAATATGGGCATATTAAAGCACACACAGCATCTGGAAACCTGCATATGTTCATCTTGCACAGATTTCAAATGCCAGGGTCAAATGATTCCCAGATACCTTGTAAAAGAGCTTATAAATGTCTCCATTCAGGTGGAGAGCTTTAGAGAATTGTCATATTTTCTTGAAAAATATTGCATTACTTCACACATACCTTACATATCTTTCATATGAAGAAGATTAAGACAATATAAAGAATTTTTTTTAAAAAGCCTAAGATTTGCTTCAAATAACCACTCTGTTGGGTTTTCCAATTAGGCTTATAGCCACAACCCCACCAAAACTATGGAGATATGAATATGAAAATTTTAATCCAAACTCAGATGTATTTTGCTATGCAAATTGTCTGATTTTGTGATGTTTCATGCAAATCAAGGGCCTTCTGGAGAGCCATTTCTGCCTAAATGCATTTTTTTCTTTCCCCTAAAGAGTGTAAGAAGGAATGCTTTCACAGGAAGGTAGAGATTAAAAAGGGGTCTATATTGCTTTTAAAAAACAAAATCCTGAAGTGAACAACATAGTTTTCCTCTTCATATAGCTGTCAAGGCAAAGACAGGTCTCTATTTTATCCAGATTCTTATTTAAACAAATATGTGCAGTATCTGAGGGCTGGTACCCATTTTAATAGCAAATATTCTGTCAATAACAATCTTGTACATGATCAGGAGCTTTTCTATTTCTATTAATCAAAGTAATTGAATCACAAAATGTGCTGCTAATGAGTAGACACAGGACAATAGGTTCTACTAAATCTGAAGTGTTTCTGGAAGTGGCAGTACCAAAGTAAAAAAAAAATTAATTATTCATTCCGCTGTTTACAAGACTTGAAAACAATATTAGGTAACAACAAATCCAGCTCAGTGTATTCACTTGGGTATCTAAGGGATGAATTTCTGCCAAAGGCCAGGATTTGGCTCCACATTTAGATACCCCTACTGTAAAGGCACATGTTCATAGGTAAGGAAGGTGGCTGAAAACACTGTAATCAGTGGAGATTTAGGACAGCAGCACCATGCCCACAGCCCAAGCAAGAACAAAAATGAGCTGGGCAAGATCTGCCCCTTCTGCATACAGCTGCTGCAGAATGTCCAGATGGGCATCTCAGGGCATGGCAAACACCTCAGAACCTGTATTTCAGAGTTTCTTAGTCCAAAGGGTCAGTGAGGCTTGACTGAGCTGATGCACGTGTCCACTTTAGGATGGGATGAGTGACCCTCTAGATTCCTTTGAAGGCTTTGAGTAGGGCCCCATTGACTATAGGGCTATAGTAGGACCTTAAGTACCTCACATATAGGAAGATACCTACACTAAAGATGCCTAAATGGATGCATCTGAAATCAATGCAATGACTCCTGAGATGCATATATTTTTCCCCTAAATACAGAGAAAGCTTACCTCCTCCGTTTAGAATGCATACCTGATACATGACAGCTAATATGTTGAGTTGAACCTCACATTTCCAGCTTGCCATATGCTTCCCAGTTCAACATAAGTATCCTTTGTATCAGGCATTCTTCCTATAGAAATGAGAAATAATGTTATTATGCTATTCTCTAGCAAAAATACAGTGGAAATATTGTCTCCTACCAGGTAGAGGAACAAACTAAATTCAAAAATCCAGAAGCTGATTCAATCCTCATATCTGTGCTGGTACCAGGAGTCTGAATTTTTGGTTTAGAGATAAAATGGGAAAAAAATTCTGTCCAAATGCCATTCATGTACTTGTTAGCTCTAAGCTGAGTTTCTAAATGTTTTTCTATAATAATCACAGTTCCATTGCTCTAGACAAAGTACAAATGTGCAATCAAATTTTCTTTTGATCATAATATATTACCAGATTTTTATTTTTTACCTTCAGAACAGTAGTCTGCTTCATGTGATTTTAAACACTGAAGATAATCAGGAAAACTTGGAATATCTGTTATTTGACATCTTGATTTTAATTAGTCCCCACATACTACATTTGCTCTCTCTCAATGACCTGACCAGCTAAGACTATTTTTATCTAGATGTTAAAAACTTGATGGAGTGCTGAGGAAGGTTTTTTCCCTGCAGAGGGTTTGGCAGCTGCAATTACTTAGACCTCAATGACTCTACAATCTGTTGTTTGCAAACAAGAAGTCTGAGTGGCAATATGCATTCTCCATACCCCACATATCTTGGTAAAATCATTCCGTTTTTCTTCATAAACTTCAGCAATACTAATCTGATTCTTCTGCACTCTTCCCATGTCATAAATATTTTGACAACATCCTTTAGAGTATCTCAATCTCATATCTCACTCAGCTTCTTCTGTCATTCACTGGCATGTTTGGTTCATTTGCTTATAATGGGTAGATTCTGTGCTTTCAGTAACAGGATTCATTTGAAAATACCAGTATGACCAGAAAGCCTAGAGAAGAAAAAGAAAGAACATGAAAGATCAGACGAAAGTAAATAATACAAAGAGAGCTATGGAGATCATTCTTTCTTAGAAAAATGAATTCAGGAGAAAAGTGTTGAAATTGAGAGTCAAAAAAATTAAAATTAGAGCTGCTTTTTCTTGCAGGTTGCAACTGCCAAAAGATGCTCTAAAACATGGGTTTCCATGTTACTTCTCTGTGTGTCTGGTTCTCAATGCAGAGGTAATTTCCAATCCTTTTCAAAAGACAATTTCATCCTGCAGTCACCCTTTGCAAAAAATAATGAAATGAATGGGTTAGTTTGGCTTAGATAACCATTTGTTTAGTAAAATATTACATGTATCCATGAAAGGAATCAGAATAATCAATAAAAGGTGTTTCATCAGCAAACAGGAGAAAAAAGCAGTAAGATCTTTACAAGAGTCTAGGGATGACTGATGTGAGAGATGGTTTATACTACTGTATAACCAATGCTGGTTTTGATTCTTATTTCTGTTCACTGGCAGAAGTGCCAGTGGCAGGCCAAAGGAAGAAAACAAAAGCCCACATAGCAGCAATTCTCTGGAGATTTCAGACATCCACTTTGCAACGGAATAACTCGTCAAAGAGTACAAAACATTCCTGCTCCTTGTGGCATAACTGCAGATATGGATGGAATTATAAGTCTTTGCTGTGCATCCATTTTATAGTATGGGGGATGTTGGTTTTGGTTTTTCTAGGCACTGACAATGTGCTTTGAATTTAGAAAGAGGGAAAAAACCCCACTTTATTGACCGCTTGCTGAAAATGTAACAGAAGACTAGATTTTGTGCTCACTTCTATAGGGAAGTAAGTAAAAACGAAGTGCTCCTCCCTGCATTTTCTGCAGCACTGATCAAGTTTCTGGGCAGTGAAACACAAAAATTTGCAAGGTTTCCTACTGCTTATCCACTCTTAGAACAGGAAAGAGGGCACCATGTAGAACAGACAGAGCACTGGATCCCTGCTTTGACTCCTCACCCTAAAACATGAACCAGCAAACCTCAGATTTATTTGCTGGGCACTATATTTATGTCTTTTGCCTTCTCTAACAAGGAGGAATTATGATTCCACACGTCAAAGGGAATGACAGTAGTTCAGGGGTCATAGATTTGATGCTTTTCCCCTGTTCCTTGCCATACCTGAAGTCTGAATCTGTGATGGCTTTGCCATTGCCAGATATGCTGAAGATGCAGTGTCTAGGTCTTCTGCCCACTTTCCAGAGCCATATTTAAGCAATAACAATATCAAAAAAAAAACAACTTATCTAAACCTACCTAACTTATCTAAATAAGTTAAGGACTAGTTATCATACATATGAATCAGTGAATTTGGGTGTCACCTGCTGTCAGTAACTTTTTACCTTGATTGGAGAGTGACTGATTATACTAATCGAGTTATGAAATTGTATTAATACCCCCAAAGGGGGAAAAATCACAAACGAAAAAAACAACCCCAAATATATTTAGGAAATTGCAACTATCAGACTTTTGAAGCTGGAATAAATGAAATAAAGTTATTGATAGAAGGCAAGCCTATGAGTTGACCTGTGCTACCTAAATTTTAGACATGTATTTACATTCACATGTACATATTACACCCACATATAGATTTGTAGGGCAAATTACCTGTGAGTATGAAATGCTTTCCTATCTCCAGTATAATGATGGAGCAGACAATGATAGATTCCTAATCTTGAGGTGAGAAGACCAAAAGGGGTGATAAAATTGAACATACAAAGTAAACATGTTATACTTGTAATTAATAAGCAATATTAAAATCTAGACTTGTACTTACTATCACATTCTGAATTAAAACAATGCTGATTGATAGCAAAGAAAAAAGTCAGCCTTCAGTTTACTAAAAGACATGAATATGTCCTAAGAAATAAAGCAAGAAATTAAAAAAAAAAAGTAAAAAAAAAAATTCCTTGACTTGTTTTCATTTCCTTCATCTGTATTAGAAAATAGATCTCAAATTAGTGTTAACCCACTGCTAACACAGATCTGAGCAGTGACTGCCATGTTTTGGACACATCATGTATGTTACACAAACTGGGACACACTGTAACATGACCCAGAGGAAAAACTCTCTTGTTAGCAGTGATGCTAGGAAAGGCTTCTGCAAGCAAACTAGGGCTATCAAAATTATCTACCTTGTCACAATCAATATTTCTAGACTTACACGTGAATCAATCTAATCTGTGCATTTTCTTTAACAAATAAATACAGAGAATGATACATTTCAAATCATAAAAAATAGTTCAGCACAAAAGACTGTAAACTGATCTTTATGATACAAAAATATCTCAGTTCATCCAAAAATCTGAATAAAGTATGTGGAACTGTGATTCTGTGAGCCTGAACTCATTTTTAATGAGTCAAATAGCAACAGTGCAGCTTCCCATAGCTACCATATTATTATTATTTTTATTATTATCTGTTTTGCTATCTCTGAAGATGTGTTTCAACTGCACAACCTACAACAAAGACTCAGTTCTGCTCCAGAATGTATGAAACAACTAACTGAGCAAATGGGCAAGACATGCTCTCCAGGAATTAAAAAAGGAGGAAAACACCTTGGATTTCACTTATTGGGATAAAACAATGGAACAATAATCAAACCCCTCCTGATCTCAGTCTGCAGGACCACCAGAGTGTGACTCTGCATAGCAGTCTTCTCTTCTGTCCTGTTGGGAAAAGGAAGGAGCTGGTTAGAGAACTTCCATGAAAGAATTTTACAGACAGGGATAAAATTGCTGACCCCCCCTCCCAGCCCAGAGGGGAACTCTCTTGTCTGTGTTTCTTCT
Organism: Poecile atricapillus; assembly: GCF_030490865.1. Taxonomy (NCBI): domain Eukaryota; kingdom Metazoa; phylum Chordata; class Aves; order Passeriformes; family Paridae; genus Poecile; species Poecile atricapillus. Next base: position 14,904,226 of record NC_081251.1, read on the forward strand.
CCATGTTTTGGAGTTCCCACCAATGCTGCCCTCCAACAGTGATAAAGCTGAGCAGCTGTGACCTGCTGAAAATCCCTCCCAACAGCACCACACTGTCCTGCCCTCTGTTCCTCAATGCGCTCCTTGCTCATTCACCCACCCTGCTGAAGAATTCTCACAACAGAGTTTTGCTCAAAGCAAACCTGATGGGAATGATCCCTCTAAAGGCACGAAAGAAACATTTACTGGTGGCATTGTGAAATGTAGCCAGGAAATGTAGAGGAATGTAACAGAAACTACTGGGACAGATTGAAGTATTTCACTAGAAAATACAAAAAAATGCTCAGAGTTTACACAAACAGCAAGAGCAGGTAAATGCTACAACTTTGTGCAATATTAGCCTGTGATTTTTTGACCTTTACTTAAAAGCAAAAATATTGCTTAAACCTCTGCACTTGCCGACCACACACAGAGAATCATTTAGTCTCTGGAGTGCCATTACCATCACTATTGCTTTCCCTGGGAGCATGTGCCAGTCTGGAAGGAACACAGCACACAACAGTGGTTATTCAGCTTTTTCTATACATGTACAAAATAAGACATTCATGTCACAAGCCTATGCTGTGCCCTAATAAATACTACAATTTGAAATTTTAGCACTTACGCATGCAAAGGTTGGTTGAAGGAGACATTCACATGTGGGGCTTGATTATAGTGTTTTATCACTCAGCCGAACATCTAATGTTTAGCACAGTAGTTGGAGTGCTTCTTTTCATGTCATAACAAAGGTTGCCCTCAGATAGTAATTACAGCCTTCCTAATAAAAGGAAAGGCATTTTGAAACAGCCTGAAAAGTTCAGAAGCTAGAGATGAAGTTTGGAGAAGGAGTTTGCCATCACTTTGCATTTGGCAGGTAGTTTGGTGCCTGAATTGTGCAGGGAAATAGCAGAGGTGCCTCGAAAACCTTCCCTCAAAGCTGGAGACATTAAAAAATCACAAGCTGAGGAAAGTCTCCAGGATTACAAAAAAATCACAGCAAAATTAATGTTACTGTAAAAATGTACAAAACCAGTATGATGAATTATTATATGATCTTTTAAAAGTGTAGAAAGGCATAGGGACATGGAGATGTAGAGCAGAGCAGGAGCAGCAGAATATATTCAGAGCAAAACTGCCCATGCTGAGTCAGTGGTTAAGCATTTGTAGCTTTGTCCCAGGGCAATATGTGCTAATATAGGTTATATTTTCTAGTGACATTTCTGTATGCATCTTAAAGGGCCTCTCATGCACCACTAATGATATATGTCTGTGCTTTATGCACTTACAGCATAATAATAATCAGTTTGATTAAAATAGTTTGGAGGGTTTATGCAATTTAGGGCACTGAATTACAGATACGCTTCTCATCTATCTTTGAAAATTCCAGGTCAATTTTACATCTGATCTTTTGGGTTTCTCTTTTTCTCTTCCTACCTTCAAAATTACTTATCAGTGGCCAGCAACTTCTTTAGGAACTATCTTATTAATTGCAACAAATAGAACTGCTAATTTTAACTTTGTAATTTACCTGGGATTCTCTTTTATTTTAAGCCAACAGTGATCTTAAGAGTTCAAAGGCCTCAAATTTTATCATCTGCTTCAGAGCTGAAGAGGACTGTCTGTGCATAATTTTATTTTCAGTACATTGGTAAGTACAATTTTTTCCTAATTCTCTTATTTGGGCAAAAACTCTATTTTTCTGCTGTCTGTCTCCTTTCCCTACAGAGACTGATTAAATATGTTTTTCTGAACTGTATGTACTGTGTTAGCTCATTTCCATTGCCATGGTTTTGCATCTACCTTTTTCTGGATTGCAGTTTTGTCTTCAAATTAAGGTGTCAGATTTTGACATATTTCTATGTGAATAAGTTGGATTTTCATTTTTTGTGATGCCTAGGCACTGAAGCTAGTGCATGTACACCATGCAAGCACTATTCCATCATAAAATGAGAGCTTCCAACCCTTTCTGAAAACATGCCTTGCCTCATGTACAGCGTCCATGTCTCCTGCTAAAGCTGTGCAGTTCTGCTCTAAACTGATTAGCCCTTACAGCTTGATGCTGCATTTCATGCTTAAATAAGCATTACTTTAGTAATATGTGTGTTCACAGAGATAGTTTGACACCCTTTCAGGATAGGTGATGGTTGTTTTTTCTTTGCTGTGAAGGCTGAAATAGTCACCCTTCTGTGGTTAGGCAGCAAATGAAAGGTATTTTCAAATGCTTTGAACCAGTCAAGAATGTACCACAGGAAATATCCAAAGGAGAAGAATGAAGAGAGGAAGAACATAGACTGTCCCATCAGAAACAACCTAAGATGAAGCCTGCTGGGAAGCAAGGCACAACATTTTTCTTGTATATCCTGGAGGCAACAAGAGCTCTTCCATGTGCTCTCATCCATGAGAGCTGATGGCACGTGTTCCCATATGCAAGACTTGGAGGGAGGGAGAGGATAAGAGCCACTACACCAAATTTGTGACACCTGGGAGAACAGGGGTAGACAAGGCCTGGGGAGCAGTGCAGCTGCAATAACTCATCCAGATGGAGGGTTATGAAGTAAAAATATGGAAAGTTTTAAAAACCACAAACCAGGCTTTGTCACTTTGATGACCTGAAAGTATCATGGTAAAAATCAGGACCTTTCCCATGTGGGAAGAGGATCTTGATTTTTGTGAGTGTTTCAAGATCTGTGTGCTGATTACAGGCTGCAGAAAGGAAATATCACAAAGGAATAACCATAGAGAGCAGATCTTCAGGAAAGAGAGGGGTGACGCAGTCAAAATTGCTTTCTACACACAGGTTCTTGCTTTTAAGACAAGCAGTTCATGAAAAATCTGTGGCCATGATGATGACATCTAATGCTTCCTTGCTTCCTGTTTGCTTTTATGGAACATGTGAGCTCCTCTTTCCAAGGTACAGCAGGGACTGTCTGCTCCTCCTCAAAAGTGCCCTTCAGACAGTGCTCTCTCTGAAAAGCACATTAGGATTTTTCTCAGAGGGGTTTCTCCACCAGAGGTTTATGTGCTCAGGACTGGGACAGCTGTGCTGTCTTCTTGTCCTTCCCATTCTGCCTCTGCACATCACACCAGCTCCCTGACCACTCATGGCTTTGTGCCAGCAGTGCAGGACCCCCAGGGTTGTGGCAGAATGCACCAGAGTTTAACTGTTCCTTGCAACCCTCTAAAACAAAGGACAGACAATTCACAACAATTTAGGAGCAGCATACACCATTTCACAAGAGGACCAGAAGGATGTTGCACATGTAATATAAGATGCAAAGCTTCTGTATGTGGAAGAAAGAGACTCGTTGAAGACTTCATTTATCCTCACTCCTCCAGACATGCAGAACATGCATAGACTCATGGTTTGGATTCAGGTGTGTGTTAGCAGCAATGCTCTTTGCAATTAAAATAAAGGGTTCAGACCCATCATGTGAGTTTGCCATAAAAAGAAATGGGCTGTATAAACCTTGCTTTGCTCTGGCAATAAATTATGTGTTTCTACTAACTTGCCTTATGCTAAGTTTTTCTCTTAATCCTGTGGAATTAGTACTGACAGCACAAACCATAGTATCCTCTTGTGTTTCCCTCCTCTTACACATCTGTCTTTTTTAGTATCTAAGCAAATGATCTGAGGCAATATGGATGTTCCTTGAAAAGTATTAAATCTACAGATAGGAAAGATTATTTTTTTTCCTCAGAGATTCGACAAGTTGACTGCAATTATAACTGAATGGTTTTAACAAATAACTGAGAAAATGTTTCCAGCAAATTCACCAACCTGACATTTCTGCATGCCAGAGTGGAGGGTCAGGAAATCCACCATTTTTGGGCACCATAAACAGCCCAACATCAGCATAAGGGTGTTACAGCTGCTGTTGAGAAATGGCTCTGGAAGGTTCCTCAAAGCCAGACAAAACTTTTACCACACCATTTTTATGTCTCCCCTTTGCACATTACACAGATATAGATGTCACCACCCATTCAGGGATGCATGATAAAAATAGTGTACAAGAAAGTGAAGGTTCACAATCAAAATCTTGGGATAAAATAGTTTTAAACTATCATTGTTTACTTGGGTTTGTCTAAATTCCAGAAGACTGCTGGTTTCCAAAAATAGCTTTCCTATGTTTATTGATTAATAACTGTAATTTTTTAGAGCAGGTATGTAACAGGCTGTATTAATCTGAAAGCCCAGTTTAAAGTCACACAAACATTTGCCTGTCTTTGTCCATCAGGATGCCTGTTGACGGTATAAATCTGAAGGATACTGCTTTAAATTCTAAATATTTTCCAGTACATTTTTGTGGGGATGCCTTAAGTTTGGAACACTTAAACCAAATTTACTGGAACAGAAAAAAAACCCAGCAGTGGTTTGGATAGTGTGTCTGTTCTGTTTGGAGGACTTTCAAATAAGGCAAATTTCACTTGGTTTAGCCTTTGCATAAATTCTGTCCCCCCCTTCCTGGCATCCTTGCTCCAGTCATTAGGATATTCCAGTTATGCACAGCCTTCTCTCTCCTGGACCCACGTACTGAGAACACAAAATCTTGGAGCATCTAAAATAGCTGGTGACTGTACAAAACAGAGCTGGAAAAGCTCTTGAGAATGTCAAACCCAAGTCCCTGCCTGCAGGAGGAGCATCTACCCTCAAATCCCTTCTGACAGAAACTAGTCCAAGATGCTGCTTAAGCTCCAGCAAGGGAATACCAGTATCCCTAGCCAAACTCTTATCTTGTTTTGCTCTTCTTATCCATGGAAAGTTTTTCCTAGTGCTTAGCCTACATCTCCCTTGCTGCAGTTTAAGCCCATTAAGAAGAATTATAAGCAAATGAAAAGCATCTCATATTTTATCCTCTAGAGGAGATAGCAATAAATTACTGGAAGCACCTTTAGGGCTTCTCCATTACATATACATAATCCCAGCCTAGTTTAATATTCAAGAACCACTCCTGTTTCCCACAGCCAGTGTTCTCGGCTCTTGAAGTGCTGTAACACTGCTGCTTGCTGCACTCCCAAGGCATCTCTAGGAATCTAGAGGAGCCCATTGGAGCTCAGTGGGAGTAAGGAGGGCCCCTGGGCTCAGCTGGGGAGATATTTAAGGCCACTGTGCCCAGTGCACACACAGAGGTAAGTTTAAAAAAGAAGAAAAAAAAAGAGTGAAACAGACAGCTGCACCTGCTCTCCCTGTGGATTCTCAGTGCTATGACCCCATGTCACAGCCCAGGACTTACTCACATGACCTGACAACACAGGCTGTCTAGCGCTCTTCTATCATCCTGCACTCAGATTTTTTTCTCCCTCTCCTGACACTGCACTTTTCAGTCTTTTCTCTGGCCTCCCTCTGCCTCAGCAGTGCAGGAGAAGCTGCTGGTGGTAGAGAAGCCCTTGGCAGGAGAATTTCTGCTGGTCTCTGCAGGAGATATTTCCCTGCTGCCCCCATGCTTGCATGATGTGAATGCCCCTTCTTGTCCCCAAACCACCACATGTCACCACTGAAGTTTTTCAATGGGATCAAGCTGTAGCTTTCACTACAATTACCAGTGAGGAAACAAGCTGATACCTAACCTGATTAAAAACAAATCATCAGGCAAAAATCAGAAATTAAAGCCTTGAGTCAGGCTGACTGCTTTGGGATGACTAATTTTGGTGCCTTAGCACAGATACATGGCTCCAGGGTGATCCAGGAAACAAGATCCCGGGGCTCCCTAATGAAGGAGCTCAAAAGGAGAGTCAAATAAACTGCTACCAAGCTGACAGCAAAGAGGGAGCCAGGGGGGTGCAAACCAGGCCCAAGACATGAATTTCTGACTGGTCCTAAGGATTCAGAGCCATCCCTTTTATGTCTCCCCATGCCCATGTGTGAAGGCATTCAGCAGTGGCACCACTGATGCCTCGGTGTAACAGCCCTGCAGACAGAACTCCCATGGGAAGTTAATAACATCAGCTGAATCTTCTCCTGGAAGTCCCTGCTGCCTCCAGGAGGGTTAGACCCGAGGACTGAGACAATTAATACTTTCAGAGGTGATGAGACAGGAAGCTCAAAAGGTAACAAATAGGTTATGCCCTGCTAAGCATTTTGATGCTGCTGTGAATTACACCTGAAGTGCCCTGAGCTTTGGCAATTCCCCTCTTCACTCCTGCATAAAAAATTAAAGCAAAGACCCAGACAAAGGCACCTTTTGCTCCTCTCTTCTGGGCTCTTCAGCATTTCTAGCAAATCAACATCAGCCCAGCATGATTCTCCACTGTCTGTCTTGATCTTGGAGTAACAAGAGTGTTTTGTGTTTTGAGTTGAGAACTCAATCACCCAATAAGTCCAAACCCCTATGAAGATGTTAGTTTGACTATTGTGCATGATATAGAAAATGCTCCTCAGTTTGTCTCATCCATCTATTCAGATTATAAAAAATAGTATTAATTTTAGCTCTACCATTATGCTGCATTTATTGAGCATCTGGGACTTGTAGAACACTTTTTGTTCCGTTTATTCCCATTTTCTTATTAAAAATTGAAACCAGGCTGCACACTAGAATTAAGTGTGTTGCTCTGAAAAGCCAAATACTGCTCTCTCTGGCAATGACAAAATTCCCATTACTTTTATTGGCACAGCACTGAGCCCTAAAGCTAAAAGTAGCTCTGTGAGTGACAGAGCCATGGCATTCAAAATTAAATTATTTTCATTCATTTCATTCATGCATGATTCTGCATCAGCTCCTGATGCAGGGCTGAATTTTCTTACTTTGCTGTCATTTGTGAAAAAAAATAATGATTTTTACAGATGCCATCTGTGTAGGGTCTGTCTTCCTTCCAAAACCTTTTGTGACTTGGATTACTTGGTCAGCACAAAGAAATGGCAGTAAGCCAAAAGTGCCATGTCCAAGGAGGGTGTGCACAGGGCAGCTCCAAGTTTGGGTGCTAAGGAAATATTACCTCTTACCAGCAGTCCTGGGATACCAACTTCTTTCAAATGACAAGATGGGAAGATGTACAGAGAATTTTCTGTTTATTTCATTCTCTTCTTCGTAGGAAATCAGCTTCACCTGTGCAGCTAAATCTTGAGAAAAGAAACATGATGTTTTCTTTCCAGAAAAACTGTTAGATCAATTCAGAAAAAAAAAAAAAAAAAGAAGTAATCATTCTATGACAACTCTCATGAGTCTGGCATCTACCTGCAATTTAGTGTCTCTTTGGAAGGACACAGATGATGAAATAGAGATGGCAGAAGAGTGTCAGCTTGCACTTTCACAGAAAAGTTTGGGAAAAAAACTTTAAAGCACAAATAAAATCTAAATTTAAATAGTAGCACCAAACTATCTAAAAATAATCTGATGTCTTTTTAAAATAAAATCTCTGGAATTTAGAGGTGCAGGTGTGATTTTTGAAGCTTATAAATCATTGTTATGTAAATATAACAGTCATGGCATTCTTGTCAGTAACACCAGCTCATTGTTAACCACTCATATCTTCATGTGCTCCCCCTAGCAAATGTGCTAAAAGTAGCAATCCAAAGGTTCCTGTTTAGTGCTAGACTTGGTTTTAATAGCACAGCTGTGTTGCCGCTGAAGATGAATAGATCACACGGACACAGGTCAAGGTGTGGTGAAAAGAAGAGAGCGTTTATTTTTCCTCCCAGGATTTATAGGCTTCTGACCATGGCCAGGGATTGGATGGTCAGGATAACACTTTCTCACTGCACTGGCCATGAGAGATGTCCATCACAGGACGTGTAACAGAAAGAATGTACACATATCTATGTTTACAGTTACTGTCCTGGGAAAGTCTTTAGAAAACCATGTCAGCAAGCTCAGAAGCTGAGTTTTCAGGGCGACACAGCTGACTGGATAGAAAGTCCTGGACAACAAAGCCTACTCTCTTTGAAGCTGATACCTTGCTGCAGCCATTTTTAGCTCCTTCCTGCTAAGATTTTTGATGCCGTAGCTCTTCAACCAAATGAGGGAGTGAGAGGTCAGACCCTCTCCAGCACACACCACGACAATGAAATTCCACCAGAGTCCTCCTGCAAAGCTACACCCAGAGAAACAACTCTCTTTCCTCACTAGGGGCGTTGGCTGGACCACGGACTAACCTGCAGACTAAGACTAGGCAGTCAAAACTTAGAGCCAACACCTCAGCCCTGTTTGCAGGCTTGTTTATGCCACAAGCCTGTGCAAAGCACTGCTTGAAATCTACTGGTAAGGTCAAGTGCCGGAGAATGTTTTCAAATGTCTAATTATCTCATTTAAACCTCCTTCTGAAATACTTTATTTCTAAATTATGAAGAGCTTTATAACAGCTTTCATCTTCATTAACTCATATATACCTGGAGTTAGAAAACCCACAAAAATCTTGATTAATTGCCCAACAGTGTATCTGACATAGCGTAAGGTTTACACCAATGTTAAAACCTTTGTGAGAAAGTGAATTTTTACATGACATCAACATCTAGTTTGTGAAAATACAGAAAACTGATCCCATGTCATATTCTATTTCTGAAAATTTTCACGGAGTAGCAATTTGGCTGAAGAGTGCAGCAATGCATTCAGCTAGAACAGAAACTTTGAAAACTGTGTGGAAATGGCACCTTGACAGTATTTCCCAAGTATCTATCCAAGGTCAGAATGGAACATAATAGGCATACTTTGTTAACAAACATCTCTTCTTCTGATGTGGAAATAGCATGAGATGAGATTTAAAACGCAGCAATGTTACTGATGGCTGTTATGAACATGGCTTCTAAATCTTTTTCTTGCTGCCCAACACCCCTGCATTTTGAGATGTTTAGCATAATTTGGGTTCCTTCTCAAATGTCTGTTTTACCTGCAGAACTCTAAACTTTTCATGTTCAAAAGCCTTGCTCCAGTCAACATGCATTTGGGATGTGTGAGAAATGGAAAATGAGCAAATAATATACTGCCAGTTGTATTTAGCCAATCTGACCCATCCATTTAAGAACAGGAGTGACTTCCAAGGACACCAAGCACAGTGTTAATGTTGAAATTTTGAGACATTCTCTTTGAAAATAAAATGAAGATAAAAGTAACAAGATGTCAAAACACGTAAATTGTGAATTACCCTTTAATATTCCAGTGAAGAGACATATGAATAAAGACACGGTTGTGTGCTGCTAAAAATAACATCTTGTTTTTAATGCTGATCTGCAGCTGTAATGAGAGGGTTCAGCATTTTTGAAGTCTATAAATTTTTAAATCTAGCAGATTGTGTCAGCATGAAAGAAGAAAAACTCACTCTGACAAAATGTAATTATTTTTCTTCTTCTGATTTTTGAAAGAAAGTCTATCCTCCAAAGGCAAACCAAAGGCAAGCTATCACCTTGGTATTAAGCAAAGCATGAAATCACAGAGCAGTGAAGAAAGCCCCTGGGAGATAAGGAATACTCAGTGTCAAGATCACTTCAAAGAGTGTAGAATCATCATCCTGCTCAATTCTACAAGTGGCTTTTCACCCACAAATCTGCCACGATTAAATTAATATTTGTAAGCTTAACTGTTATCCTTTTTTCTTTGCTTAATGAAGGATAAATTCTATCAAAGCGGAAGGAATCACATCAACTGACCCCTGAATAAGGCTTCATATATGGTTTGGATGACTGATTTTTTGGGGGAGGGTCTGTCAAGCCTGCTCTCCCAAAGCTTTCTCTTCTTCCATGAAAGCCCCTGCAACATTCAAAGGGGTCTTAAAGTGAATTTACAAATGGGTATCAATGGGAAAAAGCATTTACACTTGGGTTCTGTGAAGAAACAACATCTTCACTCAGGAGCAAACAATATAGGAATTTCACATTTCTAACCGGCCATTGCCATTTCAGCAATGTTTTCAGTGCAATTTGGCACAGTGTCCAAATATATTGTCACTGATAAGCAGCCTGTTCCAAAAGTTTTGAAAAAAAATATGTTAGGCAATGAAAAACATGAGAAGAATACAACAATACAAGGGGAAAGGAGAAAAGTAACTGTGATGTCTTGTTTGGATGACAAGCAAACTTTCTGAGTCTTCACTGCAAGAGAAAAAAGGGTTTTGTGACTGAGAGGCATTTCAAAGGAGCTGTCACAGCTCAAAATCCTAGCAAAGGCAAGGCATAGGTCTCTGGTACAGCAGTCAATGCAACCTTTATATCTCTATCTCACTACTTACAGTGAGATACAAAATCCACAGTGCTTTGTATCTGCAAAGGCTGCATATTAACCTATCTTAAAGTCAAAGAACATCCTGGTTTTCCATAAGAATAGCTATGAGACTAAGAACTTTTCAGCATTCTATCAGATTATCCAGCTACATTATTTTATAGGTTGAAAATATATCAAGCAGATACTTCAGAACATAAATTTTGGCTGGAGGTTAGGGATGAAGTGGGGGTTTAGTGGCAAGTTCATATTTGTACAGTTCTTGTCTTATCTTTTCCAGCATGCAGCCCTAAAAAAGATGCAAAAATTCACTGTCTTGCCAGATAGCTCTTTTATTTTTTCTGTTCTTTTTTCTTCACAGCCCACCACTTTTCCAGCACCCATGCTATAGTTCTGTAAATAAACACCATGACAAAATGGCTTTTGTACCCAGTCCTGAAGAATTTCCATCAACAGATGTAATTACATATAAATATACATAATATTGACTAGATTTAATTCCAGAGCATAGTGACCTTAGAAAAGTAAGTCCACTTGTTATCCCTATGACCAATTCAAGATGAGCACAGTGTGGAGTTTAAAATTCCCATAGGTTCATATTATTGAACTCATTCTAGGACTATTTTGACTACAAAGACTGCTTAGGCACTTCAGATTCCTGTAGCTACTAATACACAGTCACATAAATCTGTTCATCTCAGTCTTGAACTGAATCCAACTCCATCTCTATTTCTAAGTAAATTATTATTATTATTACTATTATTATTAATCATCATCATCATCATTATAATTATTATTGACTACTCTCCACCTGAGTGACTTACATTTCTAGAAGTGACATAAAAATAAAAAGCTACTGTGGACAGTATTTAAAGGAAACACAAATTAAGAGTTTCAGCTCTTTTACTATTGCTTATCATTGAAGGAGGAACTTGAGAAAAGTTCAGAAATACACAGTTTGTGATGGTATGTTTTCTAGATGTGAGATTAGAGTACAGTGGTCTGTAACTAAGGTAGTTGTTAGCTTAAGTGATCCCTGGCACATATTACTAATTACAGTAGGTGAAATTGGCTGAAGTCTCCATTGCTACACAGAACCATTCTGGCTTCTGTAGAGCATACCCTGGGCCAGGCAATTCAACATTAAATGCTCCTGCATCTAATTTGTTATTGGATCTAGACAGTAACGGCCAAACCATTGTGGATGGCTGTGCTATTTCCTGTCATGCCACATTACAGGGAATTACATGGACCTGTTGGACTGACTCCAGAGGATGGTCACCAAGTTGATTAGGGAGACGGAACACCTTCCCTACAAGGAAAGGCTGAATGAATTGAGTTTGCTCAGCCTGGAAAAGAAAAGGCTTCAGGGTGACTTAATTGCATTCTTCCAGTTCCTGAGGGGAGCTTACAAGATGGAGAGACACTGTTTACAAGGGCACATAATGACAGGGCAAAGGAGGGAATGGCTTCAGACTGAAAGAGTGGGGGTTTAGATTGGATACAAGGAAAAAAATTCTTTATTGGGAGGCACTGAAAGATATTACCCAGGGAAGCTGTGGATGCCCTATTCCTAGAAGTGTTCAAGGCTAATTTGTATGGGGCTTTGTGCAACCTGGTCTAATGGAAGGTGTCCCTGTCCACGGCAGGGGGGTTGAACTGAACAATCTTTAAAAGTTCATTCCAGCAGTGGTCATTCCATGATTCAATGCATACAGGATACTGACCCTACTGTCTGCTGGAAAGTAGCATGGCATCTGCCACAGTTTAGTGAAGAACTAAAGCACAGGATTCATGACCTGCCCTGCCTGAGGGACTTGAGGAATTCTGCAGCCACTGATAAGGGTACAATTGCTGAGCAGAAATAGAGGTACTGTTTGCGGGCATTTTTTGAGAAATGGAAGTATGAGATCTCAGCTTTCATTGCAAAGGGCTAAGAAGGAGAGCCTGGTAATAATGTTTTATAAGCAGTTTGGGTCCATGAAAGCTTTGATTCCCTGGGAATTCCTGATGCTGCTTAGCACAAAATTCTGGGGCCAGCAGCCAGCTTGTCCATCCAACACGTGGCTTTGTCACACTAACAGTGTTAGACAAGGTCCAGCACGTCCCACATAGCACAGATGAGCTCTTGCTCAAATCTGGACCACCCCACTTCTCCTCAATCCAATGGATGTGTGCATGCACAAGACAAGCCAGGCCTTGGCACAGGCTCTGCCTGGCACACAGGGGTAGAGGAGGTGCACTCTGGGCTGATACTTCACCTCTCATCTCTTCCTCAGAAATTTCAGCCACCAAAACATTTGAACAATGTTTTGTCTTACTATAATGTGGTGTCTTTAGTATTTACTTCTTGCCACTGCCAAATGTTCTTAATATCATCTTTTTGTTACTTAAGTAAATTAAGGAGCTTAGTTAGCCCTAATCAAATAACTGCAGATTTTCCAGGCAGTTTAGAAAACTAAAATTCAGAGATTGCAGGCAAACAATGAAAACATCCACAAAATCTGAACTTATTCTTATTTAAATTGTTCATTTTATCTGAATTATATAATTATATTATATGTTAATTTTGATGTAGTTGGGAAAGTAAGTAGCTAGTGAGGCTATTAATCAAACATCCCCTAAATCAAAATAATTGGCTAATTACTTCTAGATGCATATGGGTTTTACTATGCATTAATTAGTTACTAATTCACCCGTCCTGTGTTTTAATATTCAGCTAGCAAGCTCAGATTGGTTTTACAGAAACTTTCGTGTTTTCCCAAATTGAGACCTTTGTTATTTACTGAAGAGGTCCAAACAATAAATAAATATTTCATGAGATCTTGGGGAAAATATCCTCTTTTAACTTCTTTAAAGAAAATAGTTTATTCAACAGCAGAATAAAATCAAGAACTGAGCCATGCTCTCCTCAAAGTCAGCCTGGAGCCTAAGGCAAAAAAAGATGTTGCTAATAGTACAATTTGCTGGTGTCAGAAGTGGAAGGGATGCCAGAGCCTCAAGCCAGCTAACTCCAATTGCTTCC